>NC_062528.1:4557096-4882096 GCF_022655615.1 Tachysurus fulvidraco | reverse complement strand
GAATTTATACCTCAATGTCACATGACTGAACGCTGTGAACATCTTGTTCACTGATTCAATTAGAGAGATCTACATGACAGATATAATGATGGTTTCCTTAAGAATTGCTGAAACAGAAAAGTAGTAACAAAGAATATTTTGTGATTTTAAAAATACAAAGTGTTTTTGAATGAATTCACTTAATCACTTAATGCTCAAATGCTTTTCAAGCTGCTCTTAACACCTCTGTAAGAAAAAAAAGTGTGTGGGTATGTCTTGAGATGTATGTGTGTTCATTTTGAAAATGAACAAAGCAAGTGTCATAGTGCTCAAACATCATGCAGGCCTTGTGAATGTGCTATGCACTTATGTGACCATTTTCATAGATGTGTGATTTTCTCATCTTTCAAATAGATGTGGTCTTAAAAGACATCATTATGGACCATGCTGTAATAGGAGTCTTAGGAGAGGATGTATACCTGCGGTGTTTGTACTCTGGCACACAGAATATCAGTGATTCCTCCTGGAAGCGTGAGGATTCAAAAAATCATAGAATAAAGATGATAACAGGATACAAAAGTGGCAAACCATTCACAAACAAAGACAGCTTCTCCACTCCAGCATCAAACACCAATCTTACTGTGAAAGTGAACATAAAAAGCTTTGAGCTAGAGGGAAATTACATGTGTGTTTTCAGCTCATTTGAAGATGAAGTGATGGAAACTACAGTCCTTAGAATTATGGGTATGTATATGTGTACCAAGCTGTGTGTTGAATAAAACAAAGCAATGTATGTTGTAGGCTTTCAAGTGGTGCAATTGATCATGACTGCAAATCCAGAAGATTCTATAGCCATCTGGCCCCAAGAGTACAAATGATCTGAAAACTTGGGATCATTGTTAATTAATAAAATCTAGCTGATTCCAGTTCAAGAGCTTCAATTAACATTGTTGTGAAAAAAAATGTGATGGAATTTGGTACCAGATTGGCTGATTATTTGACTGAGTATTTCAGAAACTGCTGAGCTCTCTAGAACCACATAGAGTTTAGAATGATGCGAGGGAACATTAACTGAAGGTCTTGACCTGCATTAGCATGATTTTATGCCACATGTTTGGCTTATTGTTCAAAATGAAGCCCAAAACTATTGTTGTGCCAAATATGTTGTAAAAGGGCTTGAGTGGCCTCAATCCCACTGAACACCTTTGCGATGAATTGAAATGCTGACTGAGCCCCAGGCCTTCTTACCTAACTCATTAATGCTCTTGTGGCTGAATGGGTAAGTCTCCAAAGCCATAGGGGGCTGCTTCTGGAATGGGATCTTCAAAAAGCCCACATGGGAGTGATGATCAGGTGCCCACTAAGACTAAACTGTTTTTTCATTAATTAATTACATAAGTACATATGATCATAGCAGATTCATGCATTGTGGTTAAGGGTATTTGTTCACAGTTTAAACACTATCTCTTTTGCAGTCTCACAACATTTAAGCTACTAGTATAGAACCTGAGCTACCACAATCTGATGTGCCTGATATGCAATGTTTTTCATCTTAAGCTCGGCCCCATGTGGAAACCCATGCAGAGGAAGAAGTTCTGAATGGAACACATTATCAAACGGTCTTCTGTTCAGCTTCTTATGCCAAGCCCACTGCAAGTCTCTACTGGGATATTCGTGGGGCACCACCAGATAAGGACATTTTCTCCATCAACAACAAAAGCTCCCAACTGCCAAATGGCACAGTCAGTATTATCAGCATGTTACGTTTCCCCATCCACTTGAATAATGAGAGTAGTGTTGCCTGTGTGATTCAGCACCCAGCTTTCACTGAACCTAGCACAACTGTTATACAGTTACAGACATTTGGTAAGTTGTAATTAGAATTTCACTTCTCTTACTTGTCTCTTGCCTTAACTTGGCTATACTTCAGATTATCTCTTTCTGCATAGCATGTGTTTCCTGTACAGTATAAATACTTACCTCAACTGTTCCACTTCCTCTAAAACTGCTGCTTAACTCTACATAAATCACATGCATAAACACTTGAATTCTTTCACTCACAGACTCATCATTTTATACTGTTCTCAGATCTTCCTCCACTTTTTTGATTTTAAATGTTTCAATTTACCCTTTTAACTTTTTCATATTAAGTTTCTGCAAATGTAACCATGGATGTGGCCCTGCTTGAAAAAGAAGGAAAAGTCTTCCTTGAGGTCCTCTGCAGAGCAAAAGGAGGGAGGCCTAATCCATCAATCACCTGGATCCAACCTGAATCTGCAGACTCATCATGCTCTGCTAATTTCACAACATTTGAATCAGTTTCTAGTTCTAAATGTTTCCCATTAGATGGATATGAGGGTACAAATATCACCTGCATTTTTGGTTACCCACATCTTTCTGCCATTGAGAGAACTGTTATGATGCCAACATACTGTAAGTATCAATATAATTATCAACATTAACTAAAACATCCACATACTGTAAAAAGCAGTGTGACACACATATAATTGAGTAAAACAGACGTGCATGTATATTCATTCTTTTTTGCCATTACTGCATCTCATTTTTAGATCTCACCTCTCTTCAGCTGACAAACAACAGTATTAAGGTGAACCATTTAAACACTTCTAATTTGTTGATATTAGAAGAGGAGGACAGTGACATCAGAATCAGCATGGATGTGTTGGGAAATGTTCCAAAATATATAATTAACTGCACAAAGTAAGAATTATTAATATCTATTAATGTCGATTTATTGTTTTAGTCATACAGATATTTAGAGTCTGGCAGAAACATTGCTCAGTAATGTTCATTGATTTGATAGATGGCTGATCGATGTTCAGACTACTGAAATTTTATATTTGAGTATCACAAGGTTTTGCTAATTTAAGTAACAAAAGGTTATGAGATGAAAAATGAGATAAAATGTTTGTTACTCTACTCCTCAGGGATGGTAAACCTCTGTCAGAGGATGTGAATGTGGTTGTCAGTGATCTCATGATTAAAGGTCCAGTTGGGGCAATTCATGCAGGCCAATACCAGTGCCAAGCCTCCTACTACAGACATACAGCCTCTTTACAGTTTGAAATAGAAGTGAAGCCCAGAGTCAAAGACCCAGGTATAAGGCAGTATTTATAATTTCTCAAAATTTCATATTAAATTGTACAAAAAATGACAATAAGCATGACAAAGAAGGCAAGATGGTGACATATGACTGTGCCACTCCCACGTGCAGATGGTATGAAGCAGAATTCAGTTAATATATACTGTATAGTGGTAATCATTTGGCAGATGCTCTTATTCAGTGTGTCTTATTGAAATTATTTTTTTTTTTTATTTGAAAATACAATTTAAAGTAAACTATCATAAACCATCACCAGCATCAATTTGAAACAAAACTAGTCAGAGAGGTGCAATTTTAGACCTTTTGTAAATTATAATATTTACAAGTATTCTAAGCAGCGCACACTCTGAATAGTTTCTTTTTCTTCTCTTAAAATGTCTGATTTACCTATAATCGCTTACTTGTGTTTTTAACATTTTACTTTTACCCCAAATGTAAGTATGAGCATTAGAAACAAAAGACATATTCAGCTTCTGCTGCCGCTCCCACTATAAATGTATCATGGTATCTTCCACAAGACCTGAAAGGAAAACAATAAAACTAACAGTACTTTATCTAATGTATCACATTTACTTAAAAGTATCTTCATGCTTCCTGCTTGCTTGCCTCAAAAGCTAACTATAGATAGTGTGGTTAAGCAAATTGTTTTTCTTGTCTGTGTTTTTTTCAAGCAGCAATTAAATGTTTACAAGTCACAGTTAGTGCTAGCGTGTGAAACATTACTGAATTACTCTTAATACATTGGATTTAATTCTTCACAGCTCCCATACATGTGACCCTTCTCACCAACACAACTTTGGTGCATGGGATTCAGTATATAGAAGTGAAGTGCATGGCAGAGAATGTGTCTCCTGGTGCTAGTATAACTTGGGAAACAGGAGACTGCAGAAGTGCCTCTGAGCCTCGAAATGTTGTGTCTGGAAGTCAGCAGGAGGACAGTGTGGTATGGAACATGGCACGGCTCCCACTTTATTCTTATGCAGGATGCGCCTTAATTTGTGTGGTGCACCATGATGGGTTGAATCCGGTACAAAAGAGCATTCACATCCCTTTAATAGGTATGTTTTATGCTATTGTACCGACCTATGAATAAGAAGTGATGATATTATACTAAACTATTAGAGAAATCAATGTTGTTAAATAATATTTACAGTAGGTTCCTAAAGACAGTTGTCTGAAAAAAATAATGTTAATTGCTTTGATTCATTAATTAATTTAATTAAATTTTTTTTACCAATAGGGCCACAGTATATTTTCCCAACATGAACATGTTGGCCACAATAAACAGATTTGCTCCGATCTACTCAGGAGCAGATAGTTAGCAGGCTTGCTTAGGTTTTACAGTTAAAATTTTTGCATCTGAACTTACAATACCACAGCCACTAATATCTAATACTAACACCTCAAGGGTTGAGCTATCACTGCATTAATTCAAAACTGTGATCTCTTTTCTATTAGAACCACCCAGAAGTTATATGAGAGTTGATTTACAGAAATACTCTACACATTGGGCTGCTGTATGTGAATATGAAAGTAATGAAGCCATTACCAACATCTCCTGGATCATTTCTGATACAAATACAGCCACACCTTTAACTATAAATACCACAAGAGAGGGCAGTAAAATGCTAGTCACATGCATTTATAAATTTGAGCTGTGCAAGCATGAGGGAAAATCCTTAACATGTGTTACCCAAAATATTAACGGGGAAGTTAAAAGGAAAGCCATACATGTCCCAAATTTTTGTAAGTATATCATTTTGAAAGAGCATATTTTAATATTATGTCATATTCAGTGTGACATACACTATATGGTCAAACGTATGTGGACACAAGTATTGAACATCACTTTCCAAACTATGGACAGCCATTTCCTGCTATATCAGTATCCACTCTCCTGAGAAGGCTTTACTCTAGATTGTGAAACATTTTAATGAGGATTTTTACTCTTTCATCAACAAGAGTAATAGTGAGGTCAACCTGAGTACCAATTCATCCCAATAGTGTTCAGTGAGGTGAAGGTCAGTTCAGCCTTAGTAAAACATTTCTCTATGGACCTCACTTTGTGCTCAAGGCCACTGTCATATGCCCCTTTAGTGCCAGTGAAAAATCATAATACGGCAGCATATAAAGTCATTCTTGACAATTTTGTTTTCCAGCTTTTATTGGGGAAGAATCAAATATATTGTTGTGGAGTCCACATACCTTCGGTCATAGCCCATATTAATAAAAAAACACCAAAATTGATTATGTTGAACATTAACTGGTCATGTGTTTTAAAATAATTATTTGGTGCCATTTACACTATATGTCTGCATCCTGCCACTGATGTGTACTCATTTTAATAACATGCAGTGAAAAATACACTTTTCTGATCTACTTTTTCCTCTGCAGTTATCTCATCTATTGTGATTTTGAACAAAACTATTCTAGTGCATGAGAGACATGGGCAACATACTGCTATGCACAAAGTGGCATTAAAAGAACATGTTTCCAATCAGAGGATAATTTTTAAAGTTAATGGAAATGCATCAGCATGTGATATCAAATGCTTCAGGTATGACTCATTACAATGCAGCATTTCAAGAGCATATTCTAACGTAAATTTATTCCCATGATAGATCTATGATAGATCTTCGCCAGTGCATCGCCAGTTCCATATTTACTCCAAAATGTTTCTTACTTAATGAGTAAAACAAATGCACCACTACAAGTATTTCTATCTATTATCTGTATTAAAGCCGTTTCACATCATTGGTTGTCCTTTTATGTTTGATGTTTCTGTTGGCTGACATTAGATCTAATGGACTTTCTGCACACACTGATGGTATGGCCCTGGTTTTTGCTCAGCAAGTGTCAGAGAGTGATGCTGGTTTGTACACATGCAGAACATCATGGTACAATCACAACGCCACAGTCATTTTTCTGGTGGAAATAACCAGTCAGGAAATCCAGAGCAGTGAGTTTCAGCTTTTTCTTTTGATGGCAACAATAGACATGTAATAGGGATACATTAATGTAATGATTTATTTTTGCCTATTTTGAATGTGCTTTATATCTTTGATGCATAGTGATTCTTATCCTGATCTGTTTGTCATCTGCTGTTGCAATCTCCCTCATACTGATTGTCACACTCTGCATATTCTGGTGAGTTGCTGCTCATTTTTCCACCAGCACAGGTGAAAAACAGCAGTTTTTTATCGATTGTTCAGACGTAGCTAAGACTGTAGACAAAACAGGAAACAAGGTAGTACACCTAGACCTGCGTGACATGCTTTTCATAAACAGGATACATGGTGGTTGTATAGACATATGGTACATATTGCCACATTAACCACGACTACATCATTTGTTAAGCAAAAACAGATTCATTCTGTGAGTGATATCAAAATCAGGTATGGTACAAGGCTAGAAGCACCATATGATGTTTGATTATTTGATGTTTGATGATTTCAACACACTTACTAACCTGTTAATAAATTATTTTATTGGGACGAGCTGTATTCCAAAAACACCAAACAATTCCTGGACAGCAGTTTGTTCTAGTGAATATTATAACTGTCACAGTCCGGTATCAGGTATTTGGTAACACATCTGTGTTCATGTTACTGTACCTGCACTCACAGTGACTTCTTTCTGCCCGTTTAGCAAAAGAAATGAAGAATCTCACTCTTCAACACAGGTATGTATAATAACATGTTACTGATATTTTTATTTATTATTGTTCAATTTCAATTAGAGTTTCAATTGATCATTACAAATGTGTTGTGCATCAAGGCTTGGAAGAAGCATGAATCTCTGGCTGCACTTATGCAGGACCCACGTTCACCACAATTCAAGAAGGCCGGAGGGCAGGATTATGCAGAGCTTGTGCACTACTCCATAGTGATTGATGTGAAAAGCACAGTGTAAGGGGAAGTTTTGAGTACTCCGAGGTCTGAAATGTGGATAGATTTTAAATAGCAGCATGCTACTTTGGAGTAATAGTAAATGTATTAAAATTTAAAACTAAGCTTTAAAAAGGATTCATCATTACTATTATTTCACTTAGAACTTTGTTTGTATTGTACCGTCATCTTATGATCATGTTTTGTTTGGTGTGTGACATGAATTAACTCATTAAAAGATTATAGTGTGTTCTTTAGTATTGCAGTGCATTTATTAGTAATGACTGCATACATACTTACAGTCACTCAACATCCATCCATTCTCTACACCACTTTTTCTACTGGGTTGTGGAGAAACTGGACCCTATCCCAGGATACTAAGGGCACTAGACATCGTACAAATCGGACACAATCACACACTCACACAGACACTACAGACAATTTGGAGAATCCAGTCAGCCTACATTGCATGTCTTAGGACTGGCAGAGGAAACCCCCAAGGCACAGGGAGGCCTATAACAACCCGCAAACAAAATAAAACTGTCCTACTAAAATCAAGCAGCTCCCACAACTTATTAAGCTGAATTTAATATGCATATTTGTTTTCTCATAATTTATTCTTGTGCAGTATATTTAAATAATCTCCTAAACATTTCTATAAACACTGGTTAAACAAAAGGGCAGAATCTAACACATCTAACTCTCCTTTTAAAATGCTGTGTCATAGGAGGGGCTGTTTTGTCACACAAAAAAAATAAAATGCCAACATTCGCACAGTCAATCTAAAAATGTTTGTGGAAAATAGAAAGGCTAACAAGATGTTTGGTATTTTGCTAATTTGTTTGGGGCCCAATTTGGGGCCTAATTCACATCAGTTACAACATATTACTCTCTATATGCCAGCTGTTTTACACAAATGATGCCAAACTTAAAACACTCTGTAAAAATTCATATTTTAAAAGCAGCTCACAAAAAATATTTCAGAAAATATATCGTTTTATCCCTCTTATACAAATGTCAGATGACATTTGCTTTCTGTTCCAGTAACTGGAGATGTTTAGATTTTGCCCATTTGTTTTTTTTTTATTTCAATCTTTTTAGTGAGGAAGTAACACAAACAGTCATGTACAAACAATTTACAGGTATTCCCCTTAAATTTTTGTTATTTTAAAACACAATAAAACAGTAAGTAAAGTAGGAAAAAACAAACAAACAACAAAAAAGGCATATACAGCAGACAGAAAACACACGGCATAAAAAAATAATTAAAATAAATAAACAACAATTAATAAAAAAATAAAGGGGGGGGGGATCAATCACATGGTAGCGTCTGTTGCGATTTAAAATAGTCTAAGAAAGAGCCCCATTTTTGGTGAAATTTTTCAGAGTTACCCCTAGATGAAAACTTTATCTTTTCCAGTTTAGGCAATGACATCACATTCTGGAGCCACACAGAAACTGAAGGTGCTTTAGAGGCTTTCCAGAGAAGTGAAATGCACCGCCTCGCCACAAGTGATGTAAATGTCAATATATCAGCCTGATCAGGGTCAGTTAACACAGAGTTAACCGGGAGTCCAAATACAGCTAAGAAGGGATCTATATGAACCTGAATTCTAAGAACTTTAGAGAGAATCATGGAATACTGGCTCCAGAAGTTGTGAAGTCTAGGGCAAGAGAAAAACATGTGAGCAAGGTTACATGGGGTACCGTGACACCGCTCACATTGGTCGATTATCGGTAGATACATTTCAGATAGAGACCCTGAATAATGAACCCTTAAACTGAATTAGTTGCAACCTTGCACAGGATGTGCTGGAGCGAATACATGCTAATGCCTGTGACCCATCGCTGATCTGAAAAAGTTATTCCTAGCTCCCGTTCCCAAGACCTCGGAATTTTAGCTGTTGAACAGGTGTCTAAATCCATTAACTGTTTAAATATTATTGATATAATAGATTTCTTGTTGGGCTTAAGAGACAGCAGCTCTTCCCAAAGTTGAGTATTAGGAAGTGAAGGATGGGAAGGGAAGAGGATAGAGTGGAAAAACTTGAGAAAAGGTGATCTTTATACAGGTCCCTAAAACTTTTAATGCCACAGTTTTCCCATTGTATATAGACAGCATCAGTCAGGCCAGTGGGAAATAAGTGATTTTTTGTTATAGGCATTGTGGCTGAGGCTGAAACAAACTTATTCCCTAATTATTCCTGAATTGTGACCAGATTTTAATACTGGACTGGACCACAGGATTCTTTGTGAATAAAGATGGGTTAATTGGTAGGGAAGATGTCAGTAATGCATTTAAAGAAGAGGAGATACAGGCCCTCAAGCCTACACCATAGCAGTTCTTGTGATTGAAGCCGGTAAGTCAATTTGTGAATGTGAGCCAACCAATAATACAACAAAAAATTAGGTAAAGCCAGACCGCCACTAAATGTAAATCTCTGCAAAAGTGATTTCCTCACCCTGGGATTTTTACCTCCCCACAAAAAAACAGGCAATAAGTTGGTCCAGTGTTTTAAAAAAAATTTTGAGCAAAAATACAGGGATACACTGAAACAGAAAAAAGTAGCCGAGGTAAAATGTTCATTTTAATGGCGTCAATACGACCAATTAGAGACAAAGGGAGGGAACCCCACCTTTGGAAATCCGACTTAACCTGACTAAGCAATGGGGAGAAATTTGCCGAATATAAGGAAGGCAGAGTCCGGGTCACGTTAACTCCTAAATATTTGAAACCTGAAGGACTGAACTTGAAAGGAATGTCAGACTGTTTCAGTGTAAGAGCGAGAGAATTTATAGGATAGCATTCACTTTTAAGTAAGTTCACTTTCTAACCTGAAAAAGAGCCAAATCTCTTCAACAAAGATAAAATTGGTGGAACACTTGTCAAAGGATCAGAAACATATAGAAGGAGATCATCTGCATACAGTGACAATTTCAGACCAATGTTATAGCGGGATACTCCGTGAAATGAAGTGAGTGATTGCAAAGCTAACGACAAGGGTTCAATGGCCAAAGCAAAAAGTAAGGGAGAGAGGGGGCAGCCAAACTTATTTAGGACAGCAAAAAGATAGACCCACTCCACCCGATCAAAAGCTTTCTCAGCATCAAGCGAGATAACTACTTCTGGACTAGTTAAAGAGTGATTAGACAGAATGACATTCAAAAGTGTGCAAACGTTAAAAAATAACTGCCGTCCTTTAATGAAGCCATTCTGTTCCTCTGAAATAATAGAAGGAAGGATTTTTTCAAGGCGTCTCGCCAATACCTTGGCCAAGATTTTTACATCCACATTGAGGAGGGATATAGGTCTATATGAGGCACAAGATGTAGGATCCTTATCCTTCTTTAAGAGAAGCTTAATGACTGCCTGAGAAAGAGTGGGAGGCAAAGAGCCACGTTCTAAAGATTCATTGTATACTAAAAGAAGAAGTGGAGCTAAACGGTCTATAAATTTCTTGAAAAATTCAACAGGGAACCCGTCTGGGCCTGGTGCCTTACTATTATGCATAGCTTTAATAGCATGCATAACCTCTTCTAAAGTTAGGGGTGCATCTAATTGTTCAGCCATGGTGGGGTCAACGGTAGGCACTGCTAAATCTTTGAGAAAAGAAGCCAAATCTGATGTATCAGCTACAGATTCAGACTTGTACAGAGATGAATAATAAGTTTTAAATACATTATTTATTTCCTTTGGCTCAGAAACCATTTTGCCAGCCCTGTCTTTAATTTGAGGTATCAAACGGGAAGCAGCCTGGCACTTTAACTGGTCGGCCAAGAGTATACTAGATTTATCACCATGCTCCTACAGAGACATTTCAAAATAAAAATAAAATTGTAAGGCACGTATACAACATGAAATAACCCCCGACACTCACTGGTAGCGCGGTAAAAACTGAGTTAAACAAAACAAAGTTATAATTACACTCACCAACAGAGTCCTTTTAGGCCAACTAAATTTGCAAATAAACAATATGTAACCCTCATATAATCAGTCTAATTTGTAATTTTGCTAATAAACGCCTTAGCTTCAGCTGGTGAAGTGAAATCGCGCTGCACTCCCTCATATGTTATGCGTAACTTGGCTGGATGGAGGATGCTGAACCGGACTCCTTCAATGTCCCGTAGCTGGCTTCGAACCTCATTAAAAGCTGCGCGGGCTCGTGCTGTTTTAGCGGTGTAGTCAGGGAAGACGGAGATTGTCATGTTGTGTAGTTTAATCTGCTGTAGCTCCCTGGCTTTCTTGAGGATATTCGCACAGTCTGTATAATAGTGGAGCCTTGCTACTATCGCGCGTGGACGTTCGCCCGGCTTGGGTTTGGGAGCCAGGGTCCAGGGACTGCTCCATCTCGGACACGGTGTCTTTGAGTCCGGTAAAGCTTTGCTGCATAGTGGAAATATTGGAGGAAAGATTGGTTTTCAGTGCTAGCAGCTCAGATTTAATCGAGGAGAGGTTGTCACCTAACGCTGCGTGAAGTTCAGCTTTAAATATTGCTGAAATTTCTTCACGAAGGGTGCAGAGAAGTTCGGTCTTGAGAGCAGTAACATTAGCATCAGCCAGCGAGGTCTCACCACAACGCGGGGATGCAGCGCTGGCAACAGGCCGCAGGTGAGGCTGAGAGCCACTTGTGCTTTTATTGACCTTGGGTGGCATTGTAGTCGCCGAAAATCAAAATAATTCTTATTCAGAACAGGTTTAGAAAAACTTATAAGCTACCAAAAGTGAGCAAATCGTGCCTAAAAATAATGGAGAAACAAACTCTGTAGGAGCGGAGCTCGATGCGACTCTATGCTTAGCTAAGCCGGAAGTCGATTTAGCCTATTTGTGACATAAAATCTATCAATTGTCTATCAAAAGTTATCATTATTTTAAAAGGTGGGGCTCATGTAACTATTGTCAGCAATTTCTGGGACAATTTTCCTCCAGGCCACCGGCGCGGGTGCTTCTGGTTATGGAAGTCACGTGTCTTTTCCCACACCTGTTGCCTGTTATTCCTAATGTGTTGCCTTCTAAATGTCTGCCCTTGTGTATCTGTGTTTGTTCATCATTGTTATGTCATGTTCTTGTTGAATATAAAACCAACCAAGCTGGCAATGAAGGGGCCCCTAAACAAAGCCCTTAACGATTAATTGCTTAACCCTTAATTGTAAGTTGCTTTGGATAAGGCCAAATGCCATAAATGGAAGTAAATTGGAACAAATGTGTTGCGAAATGTCATTGATAGTTTATAAATAAATAGGAAAATAGATAGTGCCTCATGCAGCTGTGCAATGTTAATGAGTTGTACTGGTTTGTGGCTTTGAATAGCATAGGTAAGCATTGGAAGGTCGTCTGCAATACTGGTGTCTTGCAGATGCAAGTCGCTGCCTGAGGTGAGATCAATAGTCAAAAACTATGCAGTTTCTGTACCAAATGGTGAGACAGCTGGTCAGGATACTTACTCTCTATTGTCCTCTGTAAAAGGTAGTGAGGATGGGAGTGGGGAGGTTATCTCACTTTAACCCCATAGGAAATGTCACTGTTGAGCATTTATTTTCAAGCAAGCAGTGTTGAGATCCAGAAGAAGTTCTTAGTCTGTTCTCTGCACACCAAGAAACTTGGAGGTTTTGACTCTCTGCACATCTGATGTGCAGTGGTGAGTGGTCCACATGGGGTCTCCTGATTCTGCTGACGCAACAATCATATCTTTTGTCCTATTAACACTGAGAAATAGATTGCTGCTTCTACACCATTCTGTGAGCTGCCCCAATTCCTCCCTATATGTTGACTCATCGTTGTTGACAGAGTCTATGAGTCAGCATGGAGAGCACTGGAATACAGTGTGATGGTGCTGGAGGTGCTGTTACCAATTCTCAATTCAATTCAATTCAAGTTTATTTGTATAGCGCTTTTTACAATAGACATTGTCTCAAAGCAGCTTTACAGAGCATAAACATAGAGCAGAAGGAAGACATAATTAATGATAAAGGAAATAACGAATAATAAAAGAAATAAGAATTTACAGAATAAAAATTCTAGGTTATTATTAGATGTACATAGTTCACAATGTGTATGTATTTATTCCCCTATGAGTAAGTCTGAGGTGACTCAGGCAGCAGTGGCAAGGAAAAACTCCCTTAAATTGGTAAAGGAAGAAACCTTGAGAGGAACCGGACTCAAGGGGGAACCCATCCTCATATGGGTGACACTGGGGGTGTGATTGTAATATACAGTCAGTTAAATGTTGTATTGGTGTAAGGTTCAAGGACTTCCAATCTCCTTAGTATCACAGAGTCTAACTGGAGATGACTCAGGATTCTTAGAGTCGACCTCGGCTCAGTGGACGTCCAAGGGCTTCGTCCCATAGAGGACGTTGGGAGCTGGTACAATGTCTGGATGCCTCGGGATGGGTACAAAGAGAGAAGCAGTGGAAAGGGATTAACATATCTGCTGTTCATAAAAATGTGCCGGTCTTATGTACTGGTGCATGATATTATGGGGTGTATTACGTATACGCCTGACTAAAGAGATGAGTTTTTAATCTACATTTAAACTGGGAAAGTGTGTCTGAGCCCCGAACACTATTAGGAAGACTATTCCAAAGTTTGGGAGCTAAATACGAAAACGCTCTACCACCTTTAGTAGACTTAGATATTCTGGGAACTACCAAAAGTCCTGAGTTTTGTGATCTCAGAGAGCGTGAAGGATTGTAACGTGTTAGAAGACTAGTTAGATACATGGGAGCTAAACCATTAAGAGCCTTGTACGTAAGTAGCAGCAGTTTGTAGTCAATTCTAAACTTAACAGGTAGCCAGTGTAGAGATGATAAAATTGGGGTTATATGGTCATACTTTCTTGTCCTAGTGAGAACTCTGGCAGCTGCATTTTGGACTAACTGTAACCTATTTATTAAAGATGCAGGACAGCCACCTAGTAATGCATTACAATAGTCCAGTCTAGAGGTCAATTCTGAAGGACTTGGGTATTCCAGTCAAAAATTCAAGGATCCAGTTGCCGAGGGAGGTGGACAAACTCACCAGGGTTAGATTTTCTATCATTTGTTTGGGGATGTTTGTATTGACTACAAAAGGCTCTGAACAATGTTTTTACATCCTTGTTCTTTTTGTCCAGGTGGATCAGAGTAACACCTGATTCACCTTGGCAACGAAAAACACCTGTGTGTCTGTGTGTCAAAATGGGTTCTCCACCAACCCTATCTTCTGCATCCTCAACACTTGCACCCACTAGCTTCAAATCCTCATTAATTACATCCATATATCTCCCCTTTGGCCTTCCTCTTTGCCTCCTGCCTGGCAGCTCCATGTCTAACATTCTCCTACCAATATACTCACTCTCCCTCCTCTGAACATGTCCAAACCATCTTAATCTGACCTCCCTAACTTTGTACCACAAACGTCCAACATGAGCTGTCCCTCTGATGTACTCGTTCCTAATCCTGTCCAATCTTGTCACTCCCAAAGAGAACCTCATCTTCAGTTCGGCTACCTCTAGCTCTGACTCCTGTCTCTTCTTCAGTGACACTGTCTCTAAACCATACAGCATGGCTGGTCTCACCACTGTCCTCTACACCTTCCCCTTGATTCTTGCTGATATTTTCCTATCACACAGAACTCCTGACACCTCGCTTCTTTACTTCTTTCCCACTCTCTCCATTACTCTGGACTGTTGACCCCAAGTACTTAAACTCCTGTACCTTCTTCACCTCTTCAACCTGTAACCTTACTGTTCCACTTCCCTCACTTTCATTCACACACACTTTCATTCCTCTTCTCTCCAGCACAAATCTCCAACTCTCCAGGTTTTTCCAAGTATTCCTTCCATCTCCTCTGTACACTCTCCTCACTTTTGAGCACCCTTCCATCTCTACCCTTAATAATTCTAACTTGTTGCACATCCTTCCCATCTCGATCCCTCTGCCTAGCTAACCTGTACAAGTCCCTCTCTCCTTCTCTAGTGTCTAACCTAGTGTACAACTCGTATGCCTTCTGCTTGGCCTTAGACACCTCCCTCTTCATTCTGCACTGTAACTCCTTGTATTCCTGGCTATTCGCTTCAGTCCCGTCCATATCCCACTTCTTCTTGGCTAATCTCTTCCTCTGGATACTATCCTGAACTTCCACCACCAAGTCTCCTTATCTCCTTTCCTCCTTCCAGATGACACACCAAGCACCTTTCTCCCTGATCACTTCTGCTGTAGTTTCCCAGTCATCTGGCAGCACTACCTGACCACCCAGAGCCTGCCTCAACTTCTGTCTAAATTCCTCACAACATTCCTCCTTTTTCAGCTTCCACCACTTAGTTTTCTTCTTTATCTTTGACCCCTTCCTCTTACAGACCATCAGAGTCATCCTACACACCACCATCCTATGCTGTCTGGCTACACTCTCTCCCACTACCACTTTACAGTCACTAATCTCTTTCAGATTGCCTCTCTACATAGGATGTAGTCTACCTGTGTTCTCCTTCCTCCACTCTTGTAAGTCAGTCTATGTTAGTCCCTCTTCTGAAAATAAGTGTTAACCACAGCCATGTCCATCCTCTTAGCAAAGTCCACTACCATCTGTCCTTCAAGATTCCTTTCCTTAACTCCAAACATGCCCATCACCTCCTCATCTCCTGTGTTCCCCTCACCAACATGTCCATTAAAATCCGCTCCTATCACCACTCTCTCACCTTTGGGAATACTCTCCATCACCTCATCTAATTCACACCAGAATCTCTCTTTCTCCTCTAACTCACAACCTACCTGTGGGACATAACCACTAACAACATTCAACATCACCCCTTCAATCTCTAACTTCAGGCTCATCACCCTGTCTGACACTCTCTTCACCTCCAGAACATTCCTCACAAACTACTCCTTCAGGACTACACCTACCCCATTTCTCTTACTATCCACACCATAATAAAACAGCTTGAATCCTGCTCCTATACTACGAGCCTTGCTACCCTTCCACTTGGTCTCCTGTACACACAATATATCCACCTTCCTTCTCTCCATCATATCAGCCAGCTCTCTACCTTTCTCTGTCATAGTATCAACATTCAGAGTTCCTATTCTCGGTCCTACACTTTTACCTTTCCTTTTCTCTCTCTGTCTGTGCTCTGTCCTCCCTCCTCTACTTCTTCGACCAACAGTAGCCCAATTTCCACCGGCGCCCTGTAGGTCAACGGCGCTGATGGCGGTCGTTGTTAACCCGGGCCTCGACCGATCCGGTATGAAATTCGTACTGACGATTCGCATGGTTAGATTTGGCAATGTTTTACACCGGATGCCTTTCCTGACGCAACCCTCTCTATTTATCCGGGCTTTGGACCGGCACAGAAGTCACTGGACTGTGACCCCCATGGCTAGATTTCTAGATACACATCTAATTATTAGGAAATAAAATTATGATCCAACATCTCATATTCATCTTTTAATCTCAGACCGAATGTTTTCAGTGTATAACAAAAACTAAACAACTCTCTTGCCATTCCAATACTTCCTGAGTTGACTGTGTAAAAATTGGAGTGATGCCAGGATTAATGTCTATGAAAAAGCTCAATGGAAACATATACAGGATAATTTACAATTAAACTGCCTACAGTAATCACAGAGCAGTCAGGATTTGGTTATGTCAAAAGACACCTTATTGAATACTTTCGGAAGAACATCTCTGGATCTAGACGATCATGTCGTTAGTACCGTAAAACTTCAAATAATAGCCCGGGCTTCTATTTACCCAAATCGCCGAACTGCACCGGCTTGTATTTGAAAGAGACAGGCCTTTAATTTAGTGTTGTGATGTTCAAGCATGACAGTAGAAGTTATACACATTATATTAGGTTTTATTTATAATTAATTCGAATGTGTTTAACAAATCATTTAATGTAAGAAATGTCTTAGATTATTGGCAGCACAAAAAACGAAACAGCATGACAGCAATGGGCAGAACAATACAAGTTACTGCTAAAATCCATCGAGCATATGAACTTGTTGCCCGAAACACATCAACAAGAAAGGATGAAGGCTACCCTGTAAAACAACTGCAATCATGTGATAGAAAATTACTCTATTCATCACTATCATCATCCCCGCGATCCTCAATTACAAGTTCATTGGCGAATTCCTCCTCCTCGTCGCTCTCCTCCACTTCTCCCTCTCCGGCCTCTGCTAACTCTGCCTGCCTTGCTTGCACTAACAGCTCCCGCCCAGATGCGCACGGCTCTCCCTCTTTGAAACAATGGATAAGGTGATCCTCGCCTCCATCAGAAGCTACTGTCAGGCCACATACCTAAGGATAACATCCCGAAGTTAATGAAATATATTATCTCTTCTTTCTCCCTCGCACACACAAACACATGCGCACGTGTGCGTGCAAGCATTCCTTAAAGGAATTTTTCAGCCGCTCTGTATCCAGCTTTTCCCATGCTTGAAGTACCCAGGAAACCAACAAGCGGCGAGCTGGGGCACTCATATTTCCTCTAGCTGTGTACTCTTTGTCCACATCCCCTGCATCCAGTTGTCATAGGACTCGTGCAGGCTGTTTTTGAATGGTTGTTTCCATATGATGTCAGGGGCCTGTATGTACTTTGTACAGCCACCGGGTATCACAGCCTTGGTTATGTTGTAGCCCCTTTTGAGCTCAGCTTTGGTTGCTGTGCTGATATGACAGCGATATGAATCCCAGGCTAGGAGACGAGGGGCGAAGTTGAGCTTTCCTACCACTCTCTGAAGCCAGTCTGCAGTCAACTCCTCGTTCATCCATCCATTTTTGGACGTGGCCACCACCACCCCACTGATATTTTGCATTGATTTTCCCCCCTTTGAAGACAATGTAAGGTTTCAATTTGGTCCCGTCTGCTTTCGCAGCCAACAGCACAGTTAAGTGGCTCTTCTCATGGCCTGTGGTTTTCAGTGGAACACTGCATGCACCTCTTGCATCCACCATTGTAGAGCCCACCATATGAAATCACACCGCTGTTTCGTCCATGACTATAATGTTTTTCGGCTGTATTTTCTTTGCCTTAATAGGCCGCGTTGTATATGTGACAAAATTCACCAGTTTCTCAGTGAAGTGCTTGGCGTCTTTCTGGGCCACAGTTGTGCGTCTTCTGACTGAAAAGTCATTGCGCTTCAGGAATTTGTCCAGCCAGCCAGCACTTGCAGTAAAACTCTCCTCATCCCTACCGTCACTCATTGTTGCATACACTTCTTTTGCCTTGGCCCTGATCATTTTACGTGAGACTCTGAGATGCTTTGCCCGCATGCTGTCGATCCGCTCACACACGCTCACCTCCAGCTTTTCACTGGCCTTCTTCCTCCCTCCACCTACAGTCTGGCCCTTTTGTCGTCTTCCTCAGACAGACGTTGCAGTTCAGCTTTATTTTTACGCCATTTTCGCACTCTCTTTGGATCAACCGAGAAATGTCTTGCCGCTGCTTCTCCCGAATTTTTTTCGGCAAATTTGACAACTGTCAGCTTAAATGTCAAATCATACTTTTTTATTTTTGTCTCCATGGTGGTATTGAGAGAATTAAGAAAAACTGAAGACTAAAAGAAAGTTCGTTAACCTCTTTGTTATGTTGCCGATCTGACGGGTTTTATATGATCTAATACAACCCGATACTAAAAAACAGACCAGGCCTCTATTTGAGACCAGCCTTTATTTACCAAAACCTGTCGTCATACCAGGCGTTTAAAAGAGACAGGCGTCTATTTGGGACTCGGCTATTATTTGAAGTTTTACGGTAAGTCTCATTTGCAGCCAACAGCATGAAAGATCCCTTTCATCTACAACTACAGTAAATGATCAATAAAAGAAATATGTAAAGCATCTAACAACAGCTGTGCATGAATATAATGTGAAACAACATTTCTGATTTAAATGTGATCATAACACACAATTCTGGAATCTGATAAGAAGATTAGAAAAAGATTAATTTCGTATGAGTGCAGAGAAAGTTCCGGCTGTAACATGAAGAACAGGTCATTTTTATTAATGCTCATGTGATACACATGAGCTGTTTGTTGCACTGTGTGTGTGTGTGTGTGTGTGTGTGTGTGTGTGTGTGTGTGTGTGTGTGTGAGAGAGAGAGTGTGTGTGAAAGAGAGAGAGAAAGAGAGAGAGAGAGAATGGCTGTTTGTCGCAGTGCGTATGTGTGTGTGTGTTTGTGTGTGTGTGAGAGAGAGAGAGAGAGAGAGAGAGAGAGAGAGAGAGATTGTGTGTGTGTGACAGAGAGAGAGAGAGAGTGTGTGTGTGTGTGAGAGAGAGAGAGAATGGCTGTTTGTCGCAGTGCGCGCGCGCGCGCGTGTGTGTGTGTGTGTGTGTGTGTGTGTGTGTGTGTTATAATGGATGTGTGACTAGTAACTAACCTACTATAAAACAGTTCTAAACAAACATTGTATAAGCATTGCCCTGCTAGTTGATGGAACAGTAAACTTCTAATAAAGTTGTAAAGTTAGGTAATAGACTGATTGGTTATTATAGAGACGTTCTGTATGTTACTATTATGTTATTCCTCTTGTATAATTCTAAAATTCTTTTGCAGTTCATTTTGAATTGTTAGAGCGCCATCTGCTGAACGTTTCCAAAAGCGCAACCACATAGTAAACTTCTAAATCTTTTAATCATTATTTGATTGTTTCCAGCGTTCGGTTTCCCTTTTTAAAATTTATATTAAAAAACACACAAATCAAGATATTGTTCCCGCGTTGCTTCTTTTTTTTTTTTTTTGTAAATAAAAACAGTAAACGAAGTAAAAGGGAGGATTCAGTTTCTAAGGGAAACAGACGCTGCATAGCGACACATCAACACAACACAACACAATCAGCACTGGCTGCAAGCTTGCAGGTAACTGTAACAACATCTAACAAAACTAATCACGATGTGTATTAATATTAACCTTGTTTTGAAGTTTTAGTAAGAAATATTTACTCTATTTTTTAAAGCCATTTAGATTAATATAACGCACCACACTGTTTCTGTACTTTTTTATCCAGCAACGTTCGGATAACTTATTAATCTTTTCCCTAATGCAAACAAAAACTTGTATATTTCTAAAGCCAGTTTTGGATGTACGCTGTTTACATGTTTCCTTTCCACTTCTTTACCAGGGTTCTTTCTTAAGAAAATGAACATGAAAGTATGTAATAAACCAAATTTTCCACCAAAGTAAACATTTTTGCCTGTTACTTGCATGCTGCAGGCATGTCTGCACCTAAAAGAGATATTTACAGAGACAGAATCAAGCTGAAAGCTCCCAGGGGGCCGTGCCATGACAGATCAGCCCATAATTCAGGATCTCTTCCTGCTTTACCTCTTCTGACATCCCGCTCTCTAACATTTATGGCTGAAACTCCAAATGATCATGCGTTAAAAAGGCTGCCTGACATATCTGTTGTTGAGCTTCCTCAGTTGGTAGCAACAGTGGCTTCAGAGGTGACAATTGCAGATTCTGTATGGACAGAGGGACCCGGTCTGATATCATCAGCTCTCACTGCTGATATTCCTCTTAAAGTGATGAAACACCCACAGACATTAAAGACAGAGTAAGTCATGGAAAATGAGCATTATCTCATTATAAAACAATTTGGATTTCATGATTTTATGTGTTGTGTGGTCAGCATTGACTAATCAATTGTTTTTAAGCTCTTTGGATGAGGATGACTCGAAACAAGGCTCCACAGAAAGAAAAGAAACTAAGACCAAGTGCAGGCCTTGTACTGGCATTGAGGTGTTTGAGATCTTTACACAAAAGAAACACCTGGGAGGCATCCAGTTTCACCATCTGAAGATTTCTGATGATGGTCCATATAGGTAATCCTTTTTCTTATTTGTTTTTATTTCTGGTGTTGTATCCTTTTTCAGAACACAGAAGAGTTTCAGTCTATCTGATGATTTTAGTGAGTTTAATCAGCTGATAAATGTCTGATACAATTTGTGCAAATTCCACAGAAAGGTAGCAAAATACTTTGTCAGAACTATACCATTAACAAATTTCACAGAGTCTTAACGGAAATGTATTAAGGAATCAATATGCATATACAAATAGGGATTGATTAATTGCAGATTACTTCAATCAAAATATAAACTACATTTCAATAGTTTATTAGCTTGTTCTGTTAGGGAAGTGGATGATCAGGGCTCTAAGCCAGAAGGGGGTAAATTTCAGTAAGTTTGAAGACTGTATTTCATCAAGTCTCAGCAGCTTAGCTGTGTGCTTTAATTCTGCCTGTAAGTCAGTTTGGATCAAAATCATTGTGTAAAATTTAGCTTTTTTCCAGACCCTATGATCTGCATGTGGTCCCGTACAACAAAGCAGGTCCAGATCATTACATCTTTTCACCCACTTCGGTGATTCATGTGAAGGATGGCTGTAGTGTTGGGGTCTTGAATCTAGCAGAGTGGTATCGTGAAGCAGTACTATGGAAAGCTCTGAGAGATATACCATTTTTCAGAGACTATCTACTATATAAAACTTTCACAAGGTGAATGATTAGTGAATTCATCTTTAAAACTTTTTCTGCTTTTTGTTCTTCAGCAACATTCATACAAATGTGAGATTTATGTTATTAATCTCATTAATCTCAACAAGGTTTTTTTTAGATGATAACAGCTTTCATTATCAGTGGTTGTGTTGAAATTTTGGTTTTGTTAACCTAAACTACTTATTTGAATATTTGTTGTTGTTGTTTTCAGATGGCACAGAAATGTGTGTCGCATCTCATTTCAACGCAAGTGTAAACACCTTCAATCTCAGTTACTTATAGCTGTCCCCCAATTCAGAGAAGGTTTATTTCATTTGACCAGGTGTTAAATCTTTGGACATTTCATCTCTCCTCATTGCATTCTGTGGAGCCTTGCATGGCAAATTGTTTGACATATTTTTCCATATTTTTATTGTTTTAGACTCACAGAAAAGCTCAAAGAGGTGCACTGGCTACCACAAGATGAGTCACAAACATACACACTTACAGAATTTCAGACCACAATGATGAAAAGCAATCAACAATCTCAAAGCTTCCTAGAGAAATTCTTACAATACTGTTCTGTGATTCTGACTACGGTAATTTCATATTTCATTATAATAGATATCTACTAATAAACAGAACCCATTCTTTTAATTAGTGGTATGTTTACTGAGACTGTAGCCATTTACAAAAACTCTCTTCCTCAATATGGTAAGGTAAAGGAATCCAGAATTTGGAGTTGCACATGAATAAAGTATTAGGTGAATAAAGTGCTGTACAAGGTGAACAATTTAACTATTAAATTGTTGGATTTGAATATGTTAAGCCCATCTTCCATTTCTGCACATGCATACAAAGCATAGTTCTCATGCTACTGTAACTGGAGTTAGCTTTAGCAGGGACTGTCATTACCCCCTTTCAAGCACAATCAGACATGTTGCTTAAAAGTACTATAAACATGTAAAATTCACCATAATAATTTAGGAAGATGATCACAAGTAATGATCACAAGAACATTGCTCTCATGAGCTCTATGATTTGACTATAGCAAAATAGAATTGCTTGATAAAAGTAGCCATACCACACAATATCTTTAAAATAATGTTCATGAGTGCTACTACTATACTTTTTCTTTGTAAAGGGAAAAAATCTTTATTCATAATAAAAGTCTGGCCAATCAAATCATTCCAATCTTTATACAAATTGCAATTAGATATATTTGATCTAACACTCTAAACTCCTCTGTTATAATTGCAAAAAAATTTAAACTGAATAAATGATATATGTTTTTCCACCTTTACTGATAACTGACAAAATGTAAATAAAAACAAATAGAACCATTTTAGGGGAAAAAGTAAAAGAAACTTTCAGTAACCTGCTTGAATACAGTAAGTGTGCATTCCCCTAAACTAATATTTTGTCAAATCACCTTGTGCTGGTAGTACAGAACTCAGTGTTCTTGAGTAAAATTTTTCCAAATCTTGATTTGTCAATATTATTCCATGCAAAAAAAATATTCCTGAGGTAGTAACTTATGATGGTGATCTCTCGAGAAAAGGCTTCCAACTTGCCACCTACTTCATATTCCAGACATGTGATGAATCGTTATGATTGTTATAAAAGATCATTGAGATCATTGAGTAAATAATACTTGTCAGATATTGCAGCAGCATTTTAGTATTCCTGATTTGGTTTTCTTCTTGTCTTTTGCTGATTTTGTCGAGACATCATGTTCATTTGTACTCAATGTCCGTGTTATTTGTAGTAGGAAGAAATAATAATAATTTTAAAAAACCTCACAATTATACTTTTGAGCAATAAATGATAAACATGAAGTGTATGCATGATGCTCTGTGAAGAACTGAAGCGAATTTATTCTTCAGCCAACCCTAGCCAGTCATTACTAAAGATGGAAGAATGAGTAAATTAATTTGAAATATTTCTAGTAAGTTCCTAGATGTACAACATCCACTTTTAATATTTCCACAATTTCTAAAGCTTTATTTCAATCTTCTTGATAGTTAAGTTAATTTTAAGAAATTTAAGTTTATTTTAATAAATAGTTCTGGAGTGACAGACAGGATTATGCTAGCTTTAGCTGAAATGTAGCATTTTCTTTTACAAACCATACGTTTCACCATAGACACTGACTGGCTCTCTTTAGATACAGGAGACCTGCTATAAAACATACCAGGAAATACAGCAACAATTGGAAGAGTTGAGTCAAAGCAACAAGCCTTTGCATCTACAGCATTCCTTGAACAGAAGCCTTCACAAAAAGCTGAACCAGACTGATCAAGTCCTACACAGGCTGGGAAACTTCAAAGCTCTTATGTACTGCATGATTGTACAAAACCTTGTTTCTGTCACTCACAGTGGGCTCATGATCTATCTTAATAAGATTTTGAAGGTAAAACTTTGTTCTGCTCATGATATCTTACACTCATGTTTAATGTTACATTCATTACATATTAGTTGGAGGTGAATGATTGTTACATCATAGGCCTTGGTCAATGATGTCATTCATGAAACAGAGTGGAATGGATCTCATGTCACTGAATTCTTATTATGGCTTATTATTGATATGTTTATTTTGCAGCAGGCCTTAATCATACTCACTGGTGATGCAGTCTTTATTTACACAGTGCATTCCCAGTTTGAAAAGAATTAATGGGAACATCAGGAGTATTTTATATTAATTAATTTAGATTAAATTTACTTCTGGAAATATGCTCATATTGCTATACTTAACCAAGCAGTAGCAGTAGCAGTAATTTTTTCCCACAGTAGTCAGATGCTTCTTGATAATCATGTAACAAATCTAAATGGCTTTTGACTTTTTTAAATATCCTAAATAGCAAACAAACTGATGTGGCTTTCTAACAACAGTGACAAACATTTAGTTAAATACATAGTATAATGATAGATGGTCATCTATCATTATACTATGTATTTAACTAAATGTTTGGTCTTTTCTTTATTTTCTCTGGTGGCTGCATTTAAGTAATCATACTGTAACTGATTCTGCCTTCAGGCCTGCACTGACTGGTTGCTGGCACCACTTAAGAAAGCTGAACATTAACAGAATATCTGCAAAATAACTAAAGAAAAATGATGATGTTGTTTTTGGATATATTTTTGACTAATGTAAATAAATATATACATAAATAAAGAAACATAACATGTATGTTTTATTCCAGCATTAGCTGGTTGTATAATTTTAGTAAACAATATAGGTGTCAGATGTGTCACCTATTTTTCTCTCTTTTTTAAACTTTGCAGAGGGAAGAGAAACATCAGTGCAGTCTTTTCAAGACAGAGCTGACATTTGGAGGAGATGGTCAGCTTATCCTATTTCCATCTATGGAACTGTTTCAGGATCTGCTGCTGAGAGCATTGCAGTCTGTAGTTGGCTCTACTTTACAGGTAAAAAATAAATAAATAAATGTCTTTGTGTATTTTAAGGTCAGTGACAGTTCCTGTTCAGCTTTCATGCAAATCCTTGCTCTTTAAACCACTAATAAAGGTTGGTTAATAACTTTACAATTAGGTTGTTGATGCCAGCAATAATTCATTGGATTCTGAAGATTCTTTGACTGCTGGCTTCTCTTTTCCACAACCTACAACAAGCCCTGGCATTACAATTAACCCAAGTGTTCCTATCAGGGGAGGTGACACAAATTCTTAATTTTTGCTTTTATATAAAAATAACCATTCAACTTCTTGTAAATAAAACAATGATTCTGGAATTCCACTGAAAGTAGATCTCAACATCATCAGGTTTTTTTGTCCGAAATTATTTACTAAAAGATGGGTTACTTTCAGCATGTAAACAGAATGGATCTGCACTCACAAGTACTGGCAGTTTTCCCAATAAGGAGGAGTCTTGTGTTACATCGAAGATTGTGCTTCCCAAACTGACCTTGTGTAGTCTTCAGGGTCAGAAACTGCAAAGACAGGTCTTTCATCTGTCTACAAAAAAGCTTGAATGGCACCTGCACCACCATGCTGGTGCACAGGAAGTTGAAAAACAGCAAGGAAGTATTATACAGGTAAAGAAAGCAACTTGCTTGTTTAAATAAAACTGTATGGGGCTATCTTGCTATATGAAAATGTCAATAGTTATCTTTAAGCTGTGGGATGCAACCTGTTAGGTCCCTGTTTTCTGGCACTATTTCTGGCTCAGCCTTATACACTTTTCCAGGAGTTGTTTTCACTTTATATAGTTTGTCCCACCTGTTTCTTCTGGTGTATTTAGTTACTTGTATATATGTAGTGATATAGATGACAGATGTGACAACTGTTCTGGAGTAATATCTCTATAGGTAAATTAAATCTAGTTTGCCTAGCTTGGCTATTAATTTGACTGTTCTAGTTGTTAATCTGATCTCTGATAAATAATGTTGAAAAAAAATTAAGCCACAAAGGCCCTTCTCACACACAGTAGTGGTTAATCCTCATGGACAGGAAATAGAAGGAATTTGTATAAATATCCATTATTATAAACTATTAAAATGACTAGTATATCATCAAGATATTGTTATACTTTGTAAAAGTAATCATATAAATGATTGGTGATATTCAAAAGAGTAAGTCAGCCAGATTACTTGTAGTATTATTCCATTTTACATTTACATAATGGGTCATTTTGATTTGAACAAAACACAAAAGTTCATCTCCAATAAAACAATACACCTAAGATTAAGCATTAGCAGATTTTGTGCTGATAAGGGGGAGATATAGGTGATATCCACATAATAGATAGTGGAAACTGCTGATAGTAAAAGAAAGTAAACGCCATACATAGTTATGTATCCAGCCTCAGTCCATGATATTGATAAATTTTCATTCTAGAGTAAGATTTAGTTTTAATCTTAAGTCTCAACCTTTCCCTGTCTTGTGCTGTTATTATGTAAATACCGTTTTTTTGTCTAGTTTCTTTTCAAAATAGTACATAACGTAGCCCTGATAAACAACTGGTGTTTCTTTGACCTCTGCATTTCTACACACAATTTACTTCCTGTATGTTTCTGATCTAAATAAATCTGATCCTGTTCTGATCTAGGAAGCCCTTCAAGAGATCCAACAACTGTGTGAAAGGCATACCTGTTTGGTAGATGCTTATTTGTTTGCCAGTCAGAGGAGCCCAGCTGCACTGGAAAACATGAGAGGATGGCCTGCTTCTAAATATAAGGAACACATCCAGATGATACAGTACTGGATCAATAAAGTACACCGTGTTCCTGCTGCTTTTACCACATCCAATAAGCTCATCACTATTAACTGTTCACATATCCAAGAGAGGCTAGGTGTGTTAGTTAAATTACGCATACCATATACAGCAATGTGACAAATTATAAAAAATTGATGGAGAAAAAATGAGTACATATGTACATTAAAGAATGAACTAATCTGTGGTATGGAAATAAATACTGAGCAGTATCAAAATCACTCAATCTCATTTCAGCATGTATGAGACATTTTGGGGTGCTGTGTTGGAATCAAAGCTGTTCCTTTGGCGTGTTGCTTTGCTAAGACACTGATGTTTTTCTTTCAATTTGTCACCTGACTGTATCTATAATTTTTTTTCTGGTTAGTATCAGGTTAGTATTTCTAGAGAACTATTTTGTTTTAGTGATTTACTTTTTAATCTTCTCCAACAGAGCCCTTACTGAACATCATGGAAAAGGATGTTTTAAATTTCCTTTCAGAGGAACTGCAGTTATGTGGCAACTTTTTGATAAATGATCTGACGAAATTTATGGAATGCCATAAACTTGAGCCAACCGACCTAAAGGAGTTTGCAAATTATGCTAGCATGGTATTTACTTAAGTATTTGTTATTTTCGCTTGTTATGCCTTTAGCCTGCTAGAATCTAAAAGGGAATTTGCTTTTATGTGCAGGTAAAAAGTTACAAGGAAAATGATATGCATCAAAAGCTAGAACACCTGTGCTCCCTTCAAGAAACTATTCAGCTGAATTTTAGAAAAATGACACCTGAGGAAGTTACATTGATTGAAGAGGTATGGAGCCTGATGGAGAGTTTATGAATACATTGAAATAGAATCATTTTATTAAAACACGTTGTCCTAACACCTGTATTTTTACTGTTGTAGACATTTGCCCTGTCGAATCAACTTGTTCCTCTGCTGAGGATAGCAACAGTACGAGTAATGCAGCAAATGCCATCCATGATTAAGACTCTGGACAACACATTTTCTTCCCTGACTAAACAACTAGAAAATCTGGTCTCCAGTGCTACCACTGGCCCTTATCTGGACCTAAGTCAGAATTCTGGACAAATAATTCCTGAACTGAGGTTAAAATATAGACAGCTGCATATGATAGTTGCACAATTGAATGAGCTGAGTGAGATCAACCAAAGTCTGAGAGGTAGACAGGTTGGCCTAATATTTTGACTATTATTTTGCTACAGTAGGTTTGAATATTTAAAATTTTAATCATGCATCAATAACTCTTTTTAGGCAAGCCATTTGGCCTCTCATTTGTAATGACAGCCAAGCAGAATATGGAAGCACGCAAAGAGCTCTGGGAACTAAAAGACATATCCACTGCAAAGATTCAGGAATGGAGCCTCATTCTGTTTAGCCAGGTGTGTAATACTGTGCGTGTCACTGTACCGGCTTTCTTTAACTTAATCTTTTAAGTAGAGTTTTAATTGTCCTTTGGCAGTTTGTAGTATCCGAAGCCCAGGATAACGTAAATGAATGGCTTCAGAGAGCAAATTCTGTAGCAAAAGTCATCTCCCCTTCTGATGAAATGCTTCAAGACACTGTATGTGGTTTTGAGAAGTTCAGCCAGCAGCTCTCACTAATAGCCAAACTAAGCAGCCCTACAATGAAGCACAAACACTGGGCAAACATATTTAAAGGTAAGAAAAAAAACTTTTTTACACAATGACGGACAGAACAAATTTTTATATTCAATGATCCTATGTTAACCACAATTGCTGTTAAATTTTCCTTAGTGTATCACATTATTTTACATTCCCTCATTCATTATTAATATCCTCCTCAAAATAGAACTGGACCTGCTAGGTGACCGAGAAAATAACCTAACTGTAGGTGATCTTATGTCCAGAAAATTGTTGGAGCATCAACATAAAATTATTAAGGTCTGAAAACACTTCTGCATCTAAATAATCTAAAATCTAAAAATATGATACCATTATATAAATAATCACATTGTTTAATAATTTTTTTATTTGATATAACTTTTTTTCTTTGTTTCTTTGTTAAACACTGTCTAGATCTGCAGTGAATCCAAAGCTGAAGCAGATATGGAGCAAGCATTCCAGAGGCTTCAGCAGAGCTGGGAAGGAACAGTATTCAGACTTACAAAGTTCATTCATAATGTCTGTCAGATGAGCAATCCACAGTATGGAGCAACACAACAGCTAAAGCCTTCTGCAGACATTCCGCTGACCCAAAAAGATTCACAACAGAATTCCTGTGGCAGAGAAACCTTTACCATAATGGGTACATAATGAAAAGAATCTCTATACTATACTAGAGATTTTTTGTTGAAAGGATTTTTTTTATTTATGAGTTATTTATTTTATTTATTGCAAACAATCTGTCTATACCTGCACTCCATAAAGTTTAACTGTCTCTCTGATTAGAGCTAGAAATTCTGATGGCCCAGGCTGAGGACAGTGTTATGTCTCTGTCCAGCATGCTTATGTGCCCTCACATCTGTGATTTGAAAAGGGAGGTAGAAATGTGGCTCCATCTCTTGCAGGAACTTGGTATGTATACAGTACAAAAAGCTAAATCAATAGTAGATCTGTTGTCTTTAACTTGCTGGTAGGTTTGTATGTATTTATCTTTTTTAATAATAGGGGAGCTTCTAGATTTTTGTGAAAGATATCAACAAAAGTGGACATTCCTTAGCAGAATTTTTAATGAAATGTCTATTAGTTCAAGAAACATAGAGCTGGTAAGTTTCTGTATTATCATATTAATAGGATATACGATAGATATAGCTATGTTTAGGGCATTACGTGTACTATTAATTATTGATTGCTGTATTGCAGATAGAGAAGTTTTCCCCAGTGGACAAGATGTTTCGTGAACTGATTCAGGCTATTTCAAGTGACCCCCTTGTGCTGAACTTTGTTAGACTGAGGAAGACGGGAGATACAGATTGTGACTTTCATGGGCAACGTTTACGCATTATCCTCATTAAAGGGCTCGCAGAAATGGATGAAATTTGCAGTCAATTATTGTATATTCTAGACTCAGCACGCCATGAGTTGCCCAGACTGTGTTTTCTCAGTGATAGTGAGATGATAGAACTTCTCTCGCTGCATCCAACACCGACGTCCCTTTTGCCATTTGTGCGTAAATGCTTCAGAGGTGTACAGTGGTTTGAGGTTGACCACAATAGTAAAAATGACATGACAAACCAAAACAGTGAGCTAGATCCACCTAGCACTCAGATGTGGATAAATGGTGTATATGGAATGCTAAAGGAACATGTACCCTTTACCTGTCCTCTTAGATTTAATTTAAACCCTGTGGTTTGTCTTGATCATTTGGAGAAAGAATTACATCAAACAGTTAAACAGCTGATTTTGAAATACATTGCTGCAAGACAGTGCCTTGACCCCGGAGAAAACATTCCTGAACAGAATAAAGAAGTTGATGGTAATATCTCTACATCAGACCAAGCTTTCCTTTTCATCACATCAGGAAATAAAGAAGGAAAAATTCGAAATGCAATTACATCATCGTTTGTTAAACTAATATCTGAATATCCTCTCCAGTGCATTTTGGTTGGAGAAGAGGTTCAGTGGTATAGTGACATCTGTAATATTTCAGCTCAAAACAAGTGGAAAAGAATTAAAGCACAAAATACAGCAAAACTGCAGAGCCTTTGCAAAGCTGTACAATATATGATTGCAGATTCCTATAATAGCACCTTGGCAAAACAGTACACAGTGACAGCCCTTCGTGCCATAATTCTGTTGATCATGAAGCATTCCCAACAGATTGATGGGCTTGTTGACATTAAAAGTAATCTGGAATATTCTTTTGAATGGCAGAGACTTATAAAGTACCACCACAGTGTCACTGTTCATGACTGGAGCAATGTTGGTCAGGATACCCCATGCTACAATGAAGACTCTATTTATATTGATGTCTTGGGGGCACAGCTAGCTTATGGTAATGAGTATATAGGGCCCGAAAACTGGATGATGGTGAACACCACTTCAACAGAACGGGCACATTTGGGCATTCTTCTTGCCCTCACTAGTTACAAATGTGCCTTCATTAGTGGACCGCATATGTCTGGGAAACAAAGGACTGCACTTCAGTTGGGATGGGCATTAGGACAACAAGTTATCATGAGGAGGTGTTGTTCAAATACAAGTTTTCCGGTTGTTTGTCAAATGCTTCTTGGTGCTCTTCAAAGTGGTGCATGGCTAGTGCTTAGTTCTGTAGATTCTTTGGAACAAGGGATTTTATCCATGCTTGGGCAGTGTTTGACAGACATCCATCAATGTCTGTCAATAGTTTTGCAAAATGGACAACAGAATGAGCTTCAAGATCATGATAAGATTGAACCAAATAGCATTGTAAGGAATTTTGTCCAAAGTCACAGCAAAATGATGATCGAATGCCAGGTTTTATCTGGAGAGAAAAAAATTTTGGCTAAGCCAAGCTATGGCTGCATCATAATTTCATCGAATGGATACTCAGCTGAAATACCAGAAAATCTGCGCATTAGTACAAGACCTGTTTCACTGGTGCAACCAGACTGTAGCATTATTGCAGAAGTTTTGCTGTTTTCTTTGGGATTTTCTGAAGCAACTGATATTAGCCGACGTCTAATTTCTCTCCTTAGCCTTGGTAAGGATTTATTTTGCCTTCCAGAATATGTTTGTAGAGACCAGTGTTCCTGGCTGGTACTTCTCAGAAAAGTCATAGATGCTTCTGGAATATATCTGTCCGAAACTCATGAGGATAGAACAACCGATGTAAGCTTCAAAGCATCTGAAAATATATTACAGGACTATCATTTACCCTCTCATAAGCTTACCAATAAATCTTCCATGTCAAACGCTGTAAGAGAAGAGCAAGCATTAATCAAAGGAATAATGTCTGTGTTATTATCTGCCATCTCTGATCATAATAGAGCCTTTCAGTTCTGCACAATTTTTGAAGAAATGTTTCCAGCAGCAAAATACTGTCCAGATTTTCAATACATTATTGAAGAGAGTGAAAGCAATGCCCTTAGAAATGCTGTCACAGAGCAGTTGCAACAGACAGCATTTTATGCTGACTCAGAAATACTTAAGAATGCTTTGACACTGCATCAAACACTCAAGTTTTCTAAGACAGTTGTGATTTTGGGGCCAGCAGGTAGTGGAAAAACAACTTTATATAGAACTCTTGCAGGAGCACTTCGGCGACTTTCAGAAGCATCTGTGGAGGAGAATGTTGCAGATACCAACCTTTTATCACATTCATGTTGGTGTTCAGTTGACACGATCACCTTATTTCCTAATGCTTTGTCACATGAGGAGCTTTTTGGTGCATGCTGTGAAGAAACGGGTTCCTGGAGGGATGGTGCCTTCACTAAAGTGTTACGAGACACAGAACGGTATGAGTTTTCTGTTCAGTCTTTAACCCAAATTAAGCAACAACTTGGCGTACAAAAAGTTAAATGGCTAGTATTGGATGGCGAACCCTTGACTTGCCCAAAGTGGTTTGACACTTTGAGTACCCTTGGCAACCCTGAAAATCCTTGTCTTTGCCTTTCATCAGGCATGAAAATTCATCTATCACAAGAGGGACTTAAAATTCTGGTTGAAACCACAAGCCTTGGGGAAGCCACTCCATCTGCATTGGCACGGTGCAGCCTGGTATGCATTTCTGGAATCAATGTGTGGAAAAATGTGTGGAAGACAGAAATAGATACGCTCTACAGAGAGCATGTTTTGAACCCAAGCACTCTGAAAATGTGGAAGTCTCTGGCTGAAGATCTTTTTTCTAGCACTATAATTTTCCTCAGGCATAAAGGTTTAAACTCTGTAATGACCAGTGAAGGACCTGAAGCCAGTAAATCAAGTCCTGAAATCATTAATGGTTTGCAAGAAGTAACATCATTCATTAAAATACTCCATGCTCTTCTGGTGGATTCTGGAAACTGGAATGACTTGAAATCAACATCTAAACAAAAAAGAGGTAAATATTGTTCAATATATTTGAATTATCTGAATTATTAGAGTAGCAGCAGATGCATCACACTAACATCTAACTAGTTCTATATAATTTTATATAAGACAAAAAGAATGTGGTATTTTATTGTGTATTGTTTTTTTTAGCACAGCTGTTTAAGCTGTATGAGCCAGGTACATGATCTCATGCCTGAAACGCTAAATAATCACTATACCCACCTGTTTATATTTAATTTCACCCTATCACCCTGCCCTTCTACATTTGGAATGAGAACGGTTTAAGTAGGTTCATGTTTATTTTTAATCTTAGCTCTATCAAAACGCCCAAAAAACTTTTAAAAATATGATTCATGAATTGTAACAACAAAGAAAACAATTTTACTTTTTCATTAACTTCTGAACCAAACAGAAGCCCTTTCTGGAATGCTTCCTATATTCTCTTGAATGTGACTGAGTAAGAAACTAGCTTTTGTTTTTAAGGAAAGGTGTCTTTACAGTTGACAGCAATAGCCAATCTAATCTCGTTTGGGGGATTGATAAATTGCAGAAAGACCTGCGATTTAATTGTTATAAAACTGGGAAGCATTTACAGTGTTGCTGCTTGTCAAAATTGTATGTTGTATTTATTCATAATTGCATGTATGATTTTCTGACAACAGTTTGTTCAATTCAATTCAAGTTTATTTGTATAGCGCTTTTTACAATGGGCTTCGGCTCAAAGCAGCTTTACAATAGAACGGTAGAACAGAATAAACATAAACAATAAACATAGAACAGAAGTTAAACATAAGGAGAAAAAAGAATTAATGTAGTAAAAAATTAAGATATATATAGTTCACAGTGTGTATGTAAGTATGTATGTATGTATGTATGTATGTATGTATGTATGTATGTATGTATGTATGTAAGTATTTATTTATCCCCAATGAGCAAGTCTGAGGGGACTCAGGCAGCAGTGGCATGGAAAAACAACTTTAAATTGGTAAGGAAGAAACCTTGATAGGAACCGGACTCAAAGGGGAACCAATCCTCATATGGGTGGAACTGGGGGTGAGATTACAAATATACAGTCAAACAAGTGTTGAATTGGTGTAAAGATCACATGGAGTTCAGATCTCCTCTTGGTATCATAGAGTCCCACTGGAGCTGGTAGATCTGTAGATGTCTCAGGATTTTAATAGAGTCAGCCTCATCTCAGTGGAGGTCCAAAATCTTCATTGCACGGAAGACGATCGGAGCTAGTACAATGTCTGGATGCCTCGGGATGGGTAGAAAGAGAGAAGCAGTGTAGAGGGATTAACATATTTGCTGTTCATAAAAAAGGTGCAAGTCTAAAGTATTGGTGAATAATTTTATGGGATGTATTATGTGTGTGTGTATACGCCTCACTAAAGAGGTAAGTTTTTAATCTGCTTTTGAACTAGGAAAGTGTGTCTGAACCCCGAACACTATCAGGAAGACTATTCCAAAGTTTGGGAGCTAAATAAGAAAATGCTCTACCACCTTTAGTAGACTTTGTAGACTAGTTTTGTGATCTCAGAGAGCATGAAGGATTGTAACGTGTTATAAGACTAGTTAGATACATGGGAGCTAAACCATTGTACGTAAGTAGCAGCAGTTTGTAATCAATTCTAAACTTAACAGGTAGCCAGTGTAGAGAAGATAAAATTGGGGTTATATGGTCATACTTTCTTGTCCTAGTGAGAACTCTGGCAGCTGCATTTTGGACTAATTGTAGCCTATTTATTAATGATGCAGGACAACCACCTAGTAATGCATTACAATAGTCCAGTCTAGAGGTCATGAATGCATAAACTAGCTTCTCAGCATCAGATACAGACAGGATGTTTCTCAGCTTTGCAATATTTCTAAGGTGGAAGAAGGCTGTTTTGGTAGTATGGGCGATATGATTTTCAAAAGACAAGTTGCTGTCTAGTATAACACCCAGGTTTTTTACTGTCGAGGTATTAGTAACAGTACATCCCTCTAAGTGAAAGTTAAATTGTGAAAGTTTCTGTGTACTGGTTTTTGGGCCTATAAGTAGTATTTCTGCCTTATCAGAGTTTAACAACAGAAAATTACAACTCATCCAGTCTTTTATCTCTCTAAGGCATTGAGTTAATTTGGACACTTTGGCTATTTCATCTGGTTTTGATGAGATATATAACTGTGTATCGTCAGCATAGCAGTGGAAACTAATCCCATGTCTTCTAATGATGTTCCCTAATGGAAGCATGTATATCGAGAAAAGCAGAGGTCCTAGAACTGATCCTTGAGGGACCCCATGATTAACTGGTAATAAACTGGAGGATTCACCATTTAATTCTACAAAACGGTATCGGTCTGACAGGTAGGATCTAAACCAACTTAAAGCCTGTCCATGAATACCTGTGTAATATTGTAAGCGATCTAGAAGGATGTTGTGGTCTATAGTGTCGAATGCAGCACTAAGGTCAAGTAGAACTAATAGTGACATACAGTCTTGGTCCGAAGCTAAGAACAAGTCATTTGTAACTTAACAAGTGCTGTTTCTGTGCTATGATGGGGCCTGAAACCTGACTGAAACTCTTCGAGGATATTGTTCTCCTGTAAGAAGGAGCTCAGTTGAACAGACACAACCTTTTCTAGTATTTTAGACATAAATGGAAGATGTGAAATAGGTCTGTAATTTGATAGTACATTTGGATCTAAATTAGGTTTCTTAATGAGTGGCCTAATGACTGCCAACTTGAAAGACTTCGGGGCGTAACCTAAAGATAGTGAGGAGTTAATAATATTATGAAGAGGCTCACCAGCTTTATGTAACACTTCTTTCAGTAATTTAGTTGGAATGGGGTTTAGTGAGCAAGTTGTTGATTTAGATGTGGTAACAAGTTTATCTAACTCTTCCTGTCCTGTACTTGTAAAGCACTGTAGTTGTGTGTCTAGAGCCTTAAATGAAACTGGGTCAGTAGTTGCTCTCATATGTTGAGCGTCACCTATTTTATTCCTGATACTTTCGATTTTATCAGTGAAGAATCTCATAAAGTCCTCACTACTAAACTGTGATGGAATAGTGTGTTCGGATTTCTGTTTTTTTGTTAAACTAGCCACTGTGCTAAATAAAAACTTGGGATTGTTCTGGTTATTTTCTATGCGTTTGCTCAGGTGCTCAGCCCTAGCAGCTTTTAGAGCCTGTCTATAGCTGGACATACTGTCCTTATACGCAATTCTAAAAACCTCTAATTTAGTTTTTCTCCACTTTTGCTCGAGGTTACGGGTTTCTCTCTTGAGGGTGTGAGTATGACTATTATACCATGGTGCAAGCGTTTTATCTCTAACCTTCTTTAATCGTATTGGGGCAACAGTGTCTAATGTGCTATTGAATATAGCGCCTATGCTGTTAGACATTACATCTAGGTCGTTTGAGTTTGAGGGTACAGTAAGAAGTCCAGACAGATCAGGCAGGTTATTTGTGAATCTGTCTTTAGTGGTCGGAATAATAGTTCTAACGAGTCGATAACGTGGTTAGACACAGTTAGTCTGTTCTATAGGTAGTGTGTACATTATGAGATAATGGTCTGTGATGTCATCACTTTGAGGTATGATATCTATATCAGTGACATCTATTCTGTGTGATATTATTAAATCTAGTGTGTGATTATGACGATGAGTTGCTTTAGTGATGTTTTGTTTAAGCCCAAGTGAGTCTAGTAAGTCCATAAATGTGAGTCCTAAAGCATCGTTTGTATCGTTAACGTGAATGTTAAAGTCTCCTACAATTAGAGCTTTATCAAAGTTAACCAATAAGTCTGAAAGAAAATCTGTAAATTCTCTAAGAAAATCGGTGTAGGGCCTGTGGGTCTGTACACGGTCGCTAGAACAAGAGACAGGGAACTCTTCGTGTGCATGTGCGATAGTGTAACCTTAAGGACAAGCACTTCAAAAGAATTAAATCTATACTGTGTTCTCTGGGTAACTGTAAGGTAATCACTAAAGATAGTGGCGACACCACCTCCACGACCAGTCAGACGAGGCTCCAGCTTATAAATATATCCTGATGGTGTAGACTCATAAGGCAGAGTGCAGTAAGGCTATTTTCTGAGATGATTTCATTTACAATAAGTGCTTTGGGTGCAAGCGATCTAATGAAGCCCAAACTTTAGGAACTGTTTTTGTTTGTTTCTATGGCATTTTTCTGGTCTAATTACAGTAAGATTATTTCGAGAACTTCTCACGTATTTACTTTTTGATCTCACTGCTCGGGGAACAGACACAGTTTCTATAGGGTGAACTATGTGTACATTTGTTTCAATGTGTTGAGGTGAAGGGTGACTTGAAATTTAAAGAGTAGTTTACCAGTCAGAATAATTTGTATTAATATTTAATTCAATAATATGTAATCATGAGCATTTAAGAGATAAGATGCTAACGAAAATATGCTTTAATAAATTGAGCTACCAATCCAAAAAGCTCACACAGAAATCAAATATTATCAATGTTTGCCAGTGTTTCTAGGCCATAGTTGTAGGGTTACAAACATTTTCACATTTCCTATGAAATGTCATAATTTTATTCATCAAATTAGAAAATATGATGGCATAAAGCACTTCACCAGCATCCTCATTCATTTTGCCTCTCAAATGTTCTCTGTTATCTAAACAGCTCAAAGATTTCCTCTGTCTACTGTCAGTTTTTTGCTTATTGTCTAGTCACAGATATGCCTTTTCCCTACAATTTAATGAGGGCCATAGCTGAGGACCTGTGAGGTATCTGTTATTCAAGCTAGTATTTATCCTTCTGAACATTCCTATGTGAACCTCCCATTCTATACTTTAATACAAGATAGACCCAGTTTGCGCTGTTGTGTAATACACACGTTTGTAATTTCTCTTCAACTTCTTGCCAATTTCCCACATGAATGAATAGTCTTCATTTCTCAAATCAACAACAGACTGGAGAGTTTCTGACAAAGCTCTTTCTTTCTGCCCATTTCAAATATTCATGATTTAAGTAGCACGTCTTGATATAAATATCAGGACATGACAGCTGTAATTCTGATCTATCATTTCGTATCCATCTTTTGATCTAAAACACAAATGTCTTCAGTGTTTCAGTGTGTAACACAAATTGTAGGAGCTAGCGTTGCAATTTCAATACAGAGAGGACTGTATATAAAAAAAACTCACATTCTGACAGCTAAAGGACGTTGTTAGCTGCCAGGGGTGGAGTTTCTATTTCTCTCTATGCTGTGCAAAAAAAAAACAAAAAAAAACATTAATCAGGTGCCAGACCCCAATCTTAAATCTACCGACTTGCCTGCTAATGTGTGTTGTTTTTTATTTTAAGTGTTCATTTGTTTCCCCTGCTAGACAATTCCCTCAAGCTACCGTCCACAGAGCTGCTTGCAAGAAACCTCTTTGTGATTGCTTATATTTGGGGTTTTGGTGGGCAGCTGCATCCTAGGTATGCTCAAAATGATCATTTATATTAAAAAAAATGAATGGGCATCTATTTTGTTCTGCTTAATATGTTTTGTTACTCTCTTGATTTTAGACACTGGCCACAGTTTGATATTTTTGCACGGGAAGCCTTGTTTAAATGCCGCTACAAAATTGAAGTACCAGTCAAAGGCTCAGTATTTGAGCATTTCTTTAACCTCAATGATGAAATGTTGGAAGGTGCTACTTGCATGAGTAGTTTCACCAAGACCATGGGCCCACGACATTCCTGCACATCTGTGCCCCAGGTTTGTCTATTTCAACACCATACTGCATCCTTATTCTTTTATTGCTTAATGGTCATTCACTTCCTACCTTTAGATAATAAGGGGGGTAAACCACAAGAAAAAGTTCCCCAAATACCCATTATTCTGTGATTTAACAAGAGTTTAACGAGTTATTGAGGCTTCAATACTGGTTGTACTGTAGCTTATTATTTTTGTAAGACTCACCACGTGTCAAGTAAAAACATTTGATTTTATTTTTCATTGTTATTGCCTGATTATTCCTAACCCCAGTATCATTTTCATTTAGACTGACTCTAAAATAAGATTTAAACATAGACCTCTTGGTACCATGAAATTAAATCCATGTCATTAGATGGTTATTAAATGTTTAATAAATATTTTAAAAAAATAAATAAATAAATAGTAACCACATCTTAATCTCTCTCAACACAGTATAAAAAGTATGCATACCTCCTGGACTGTCTATTAAAAGCTCATTACCCAGCATTGCTTGTAGGAGAAGCAGGGTCAGGCAAAACAACACTGTGCAAGACTTTATTGCAAGAAAGACCACATCTGCATGTACCATCAAGTCCACGTCTATGCTCTGCTGATTTACTCAATATACATGAGAGGATTAGAGGTCGGAAAACATCACTAGATCCCATCATGTGGCATCAGAGATCACTTCTGTTTATTGATGACTTACATGAACCAGCTTTTGGTAACTATACTTTAAAATTATTCTTTATTTGGAACCATTTATTCCTTTTTCATCTTACTTTTTGCTCTATGAAGATTAATGTTTCTTCTGTTTGACTGAATATACAAAAGGTAAACCATCAGCAACAATGGAAACCTTGCGGGAGTGCATATCAAGAGACGGAGTGCAGACTTCAGATGGTTATCACTTTAAGCTGATTAGCTCAGGAGCAGTTAGTTATCTGGGCACTTGCAGGACCCATGGAACACACAAAAGTGGCTTCAGTCAGATTTCCCCACGGCTATTTAGACTGTTTGTTATCTTGGTATTTCCTGAAATAACTGCAGATATTCTTTATTCTATCCATTCATCACAATTACATCAGTGGCTGAGAAATTTTTCATCCATGCCAAGAATTGAAGATATGGCACGCTGTATTGTTGCTGCAACCTTTGATGTGTATCTTGCTGTGTGTGAACATTTATCCTCTTCTGTGCACTCTCCCCACATTGTTTTTTCATTATATGACCTTCAAAAAGTATTTCAAGGAATGTTCCTATATCATCCTAAGACCACAAGTCAATACTTTCACCAAAGAAAGCCGAGCCTCATTGTTAAAAATCTGTCTTCATCTTCCATGCTGGCCTTTGATCCAGCAATAAACATACTCAGTATTGCCCGTTTGTGGATGCATGAGTGTATGCGCACCTTCGGTGATCGTCTATCCTCAAATGAAGAAAGCCAAGAACTGGTTTTGTTTCTTTCACAAGCATCTGAAAAGAATTTTGGTAGTAAGTTGGTACTTGAATCCCAGATCTTTGGAGAAATGCCTGACCTTGGATGTCAATTTAAAAGCGTGGCTATAGCTGATATAAACCAGCATAAAAATATGACTATGCAGCAAGATAATGTTGAATGTATTGCATCCAGAAAAGTATCTGCTACACCTCCCCAGGCTATACTGACTAAGGATCAGATGAAACTGAAACTAAAACTGACTGAATCAGAGTGCTCTGAGGAGCTAAGCAGCTCTACTTGTATAGCAGCATATGGAAAAACTCATACCATCTCTATTTGGCTTCAGCAGCTACTGCATGAAATTAGTTCTTCTATCCATGATGTGGTTTTCAGCCCAGAATTTACCCACATATGTAGAGCAAAGAAGCAGTTAAACCACAACATAGTGTACCAGGAGAGAGACTTGGATGTGTTGATAAAACAGCTGACTACCATTGTAAAAGGCAAAGAAGCAACAGAAAAGTACTGCAAATATGCTAAATTTGCTGTGCACCACAAAAGAGTACAACAGCTTATTCATATCCTGCGTGCCTTACTTATACCTAATGGACATGGGATTCTGTTTGGAGCTGCCAAGAAAACAGGGCGAAAGACAACATTACGCCTAGCAGCTTATTTGACAGGATACCAACTAATTGAAGTCCATTGTGGAAATGAGGTCAAACTAAAAGAGCTGTTAAAAGATGCTCGCTGTCAGATTGACATGCATGGGGAACATGTCGTTTTTATGGTTCACGAGAATACTAGTCAAGCTACCAGGGATGAACTACTGTTGATCATGGAAACTTGGCATCATGCTGATGAAGAACTGAAGGAAGAGAGACCACACATCAGTGCTGTGGTCAAGAATTCATCAGATCAAAGGATTGGCCAGGTCAATAAAAGGTACATTATAAAATATCTATGTTAAATATATGGTTTTAAAAATGTATTATGCTGCTTTAAAAGAACTGTGGTAATGTATCATATACTGTATTATAAATGAGAATGTAATTTTCCGAAGTTTCCTCGGCTCCAGTTTCTTAATTTTTGTTGTATATGTTTGCACCTTTGATGCAGGTATCTCGGGAGTAAACAAAGACATATGCATGTGTTTTTGCTAGTGCCTCTCACTCAGCACACTTACGAAAGAGAAACTGAACAGTCGTCTTTAATTGCACGTCAAATTGCTAAGGCTTTAACGCTCTGTTGTTGTGTAGAAGTATACCATCCTTGGAGCACTAAGGCCTTAGTTGAAATTGCCTCTGTTCATCTAAAGGATAGTGTAGGTAAGTAATTTAGAGTGGACAAAACTTTAGTCAAGAGATCATTCTAAATATTATTAGTGTCTTTAAAGTTGGGTTTAATACTTTTGTATCTTGATGGGGCAAGTGCATGCTAAATCTCTTTGTACATTGACAATAAAGGGGCTTGTATTCATTTTTTGACTTTAGGTGACAAGAACTTGGTGGCCAGTATTGCTCAGGCAATGGCGGCAATTCACCAGTCTGCTACAAAATATGCCTCAACATTCCTCAATACAATGTGTATCCAGCCATTCAGCCCACAGACATATATGGAACTGATAGAAAACTTCAGCCATCTTTGTGACCACCTTAATGAACAACTTAGATCACATGCCAACAAGTGAGCACTTACGATTTGTATAAAAATATTTCTACATCATGTGCTTTTGTGAAAGATAACTACCACTTTTGAAATATGAATTGGCCATATTTTTTCTCTGTCTTACCCCACAGGCTGGCAACAGTTCTGGACCATTTGAATGAGTTGACTTTCACAGCCCAGAATTACAGCCAAGAAGCTTTCAGACTCAAAGTCAAATTTCAAGAGGCTCAAAAGGTAAAACCATCTATATGATATAATATTAAAATATGATTAATTATGAATACAAATACTTATAGGTATTAGAATACCTCAGGTGAATCTGTTCTTCATTTGATTTAAACTGTATTTGAATGTAAGGGAATTTTCCCTTTAATTATGTGACTTGTTCATGTAAACCTGGCTTGTACAACTGTCATTTTTCTTGCAGGAGTTAAGCCAGTTGCAGATGGTTATGGACACTGAGCGTGCAGTCTGTAAACAGACTCATCAGCAGTGTTTATTGGAAGAGAACTGTCTCTCTTATCTACAAGAACAGTTAGATATAGCTGAACAGCAAACTCAAGATGCCCTCAAAGAGGTTAGGCTAATGGGGTTTTTTATTTAGCATGAATTTGTTTTTTTGTTTTCCAATTGTTTGCTTGTTTGTTTGTTTGTTTGTTTGTTTGTTGATGGCAACTACCTTGCATTTCTTTTAGGTGTCACCACTGTATCAGGCAGCTCTTAAGGCTCTGCTTTCTTTAAATCAGTCTGACCTGGATGAAGTCAGACACTACAGAAATCCTCCTGATGGGGTGGTCATACTGATGAATGCTATTTGTAGGTTGTTCAATTGCCCATGCAACTGGCAAAGTGGCAAGCAACTATTGGGGCAGCCTAATTTCTTACAGGTTGTTATTAGTTATTTGCTAATAAAATGTATAGAAAAGAAACTTAAATTTGAGCATTAAAAAGCTAATTTCTCATTTACCTTCTTGCTTCATCAGGAACTGCAATTTTTTGACCACTCAACGTTAAGCAATGAGTTGTTTGAAGAGTTGGGACAAATTGTACAGGCACCAAACTTCCAGACAGATTTAGTCTGTGATGTAAGCCAGGCTTGTGAATCTTTGTGCAGCTGGGTACGTGCAGTGTACCAGTATGCCTGTGTTAAGCGCTGTATGGCTCCACAGGAAGCTCACAAGAAGCATTTAAATAATTGCATGGCTGAAATCCGTGCACGGCTGCAGGTGGCACGGCTGCTGGAAGCGGCTGCTCAAGAAAGACTAGAGGTTATTGAGAAGCAACAGCAGCTTGTCAGAAACAATTTAAAGGAACTTTCAGCCCAGGTCCATAAGGTTGAAATCCAAGAAAAAGAGGCTGCTCTCACTATTAAGCAAATAAGCGATTATATTGAGAAATGGAACATGGATAAAAAGGTAAATAAACATAGTCGATCTTACTTATTTCTTTCATGTAATAAAACACATTCCACTATGAAAGTATTGGCAAAGCTAATTATTTTTGTATTTATTTCAAATGAAAGATCAGAATTCAATTTTTATTTCTTTGTATTTATATCTAGATGTATTAAACATTTTAGAACTTGGCATCTTTTATTTGAACCAACCCATTTTTAAGTGATCAGAAATTTTGAAATTTATGTTCCTCGTTGCCCAGGTATGGCCTGTTTAATTTACTGATTGACTGTTAAACACTTAATAGCTCTCTCTCTCTCTCTCTATAAATATATATATATATATATACTGTATGTAGTAATAATAAAATATATCTGGGTTTGAGCAATCAGTCAGAATCAATCAGAAACATTGCAATCAGAGTATGGTTTATAGCCAGTACAACAATTTGGAATATCCTGGGGAAAAAATGTTATAACTGGTATACTGAGCAACAGACAATTAACAGGTCAGTCAAGGAAAATAACAGCAGTCAAATCAAAAGTCACTGACATCACTGACAACTTCCACAGGGCAGGGGTGAGGGTATCACAATCTACCATTCAAAGAAGACTTCAAGAGCAGAAATATAAAGCTAGTAATACAAGATATAAACCAGTTATCAGTCTGATCTGTAAAGCATGTTGGAGGTTGTGTCCTGATTTGCTCTTTATTGATGATGTCCAGTCAAATTAGGAGGAACTTCCTCATGCTGCAAGACAATGACCCAAAAACACACTTTCAACACAACATAGCAACCTTAATCCAATATAACATGGATTTTGCCTCCTCAATACAAACAAAAACAGAAAGGAGCTACAACAAACTTAGAAAAGCAACAGAAAAGGAGAACAGTTTGGTGGTGTCAGTGGGTTGCTGACTTGATGCAGTTATTGCTAACAAATATTAAGTGTTATTTATATTAATTAATTGTTCTGATGTTTTTGCTCATATTTTGCTAAAATTGTGGGGTCTGCCACCCAGTGGGCCATTTGTGTTGTACCTCTAGTGTAAGGAAATTCTGATCTATTGTCTTGTTTTCTTATCTTTTGACCTTAAACCTAAATGTCACTACATAGCCAAACAACAAATTTGGCCAGAACAATTAAAATATTGGAGCAGCGGTATCACAATACTCTTGGAGCGTACTATAAGTTAATTACCCATTGTATTAATCTGTTTGATTTCTGCAGGAAACCGAAGTGAACAAGCACACCATTCCAGGAGATGCATTGTTATTAGCTGCTGTACTAACCTATTTGGGTCCATTTTGTCCTGACATTCGCCTGGAATTACTAAAAAAGTGGCACAAAATGTGTCTTACAGGCATGATTACCATTAGTCCAGAAGATGTAAGAGCATCTTTGATTGATGAACCACAGTTTCTTTCTCCTGAGAATGACAACTTTGCAAACATTCCTGTGGCTATGGAGCTTCACAGGGCTCTGTCACAAGCTCTTGGGAGGGATCAACATCTCATTCAAGTGGTGTCTCCCAGTCATGTCTTAAAACTGTTGCTGTGGGGACATAAACTTCTGTGGGCTCACAAATGGGGTTTGCTTACAGACACACAACAACATAAAGAGCGCTCCCTTACAGGACTGGCAGGTGAGTAGCTCTTTTTATGTATTCACTTTAATATTGTTACATATTAAGTTGTGATTTTATTTTTTAGAATATTCAAACCAGTTCCCAGTAAATGCTCAAGGATCACAACAAGATGAAGAGTTTGAGCTCATAGTCTCTGCAGATGACCCAGAATTTATTCACAAAATCAGTCATGGTGCAAAGAAAGGTTGGCAATTTATTTCAGTCTATTTAGTATAGTTTAATTTAGCACAATTTTCCCCCAAAATATGGTAAAACTGAAAATATTACTGCACTTAAACAGGTTTGAAAGTTTTGGTTACTGAAATTGAGCTTGCTGTGCCAAGGGAAGACTTCCTTCGTATCTTAGATCGGCCAGGTGGAAATCACATATTTGATGCATTCCATCCAGTCACAGCACTTCACCCGGAATTTTGTCTGTTACTTAGCACCTCTCTTCCAGCAAAAGTTCTGTTGGATGGTAGGATTTTAAATTAATTGATTGTAACAAAAATGAATTATATTTGTTTCCATTGAAACAGTGGTTATGTAATTATGTCATTAACTTCCATTTCCATTGTCTGTCTTTTTTGTTAGAGATTCACCCCTTAATATTGGCAAAAGTGAAAGTTATAGACCTATCTCTAAGCACATCAGAAGTACAGCATATTATTTTAAGTGACTTAATGCATTCTAAGTGTTCAGAACTTTGGTTGAAGCATTGCCAGTTGCAGCGAGATAAAAAAGTGCTTCAGGATAAACTTCATGCAGAAGAGGTAAAGAAAAAAACAATAATATTTAAAAAAAAGTTTAATAAAAAAATTTTTTATTTTATTTACATTTTCATTTCAATAAAGGTTTTTACATTTAAATGTCAAATGTAGAATTCCACTTATACTGTGCCTGTACAATATTTAAGGTGTCTTTGGTAGATTATATCCTGCAGTCTTCCACCCCACTACTGCAAGATCCTGAATTCCTTCCATATGTGCAACGGAGTAAGAAATCCTCACTGAGACTTCAAGCACAGATTGAAGAGCTGTCCAATGAAATGGATGGTTGCAAAGCAGTAATGAATGACTTTCAATGCATAACAGCACTGGCAACAGCTCTTTATAAGGCACTCCAGGATGTTGGACGCCTATATCCCTTTTACTTTTTTCCCCTCTGCAACTTCTTGATTGCTTTGCGGGATTCTCTAGCCCCTAAAGGTTGGCTAGATGTTCCATGCAGTGCAGAGATGGGGAAGGGTGTTGTCATATCAGACATTTCACACAGGATAGTGTCCCACGTATTTGCTCACTATGGACCATATTTGTTCCAGAACCATGCAGAATTACTGAGGTTGTTTTTTTCTGTTGCATTCTTCATGCACACAGAGGGCTGCTCTGAGATCGAATGTGCAGTCTTTCTCAGAGGATTCAGTGACATCGAATCAGCAAAATATTCTCCATCAGCTAAACATTCTGCTACTTTGCTTCCAAGCTGGATACCAACCCATACAAAAGCTGTTTTAGGTCTCCTAGAGAAAATCTCACCCTTCCATGGCTTGATCTCCTCTTTGAAGAATTCATCCAGGCAATGGCAGGAGTATTTTCAATTTCCTTCAGCCACCGTGGTTGGACCAGTTCCATGCCAGTCATACTCTCAATTTACAACATTGCAGCGTGCTATTCTTTGGAAGACATTCTGCCCACAATGGCTTGCAGCAGTGGTGGATGATCTCTCTGCATGTCAGCAAGGACAGAATATACAATCAGCTGTAGCAGGATGTTCTCCTACCAGTTCTCCAGAGGCACTCTCAAACCTTTTGTCCAGAAACAAAAGTCCTGTAATTGTAACTATGTCAAATCAAATAAAAAATGGGCCAGGAAGTATCCATCCTCTGCACTGGATAAAACACTCTGCGGAGATAAAGATGGTAAAAAAATGTATAATTCATTATAATAAAAGGAAGGGGAAAGATAACAGAAAGAAAATTACCTTGATTTTACAGTGACTAAAATAGGTAGAATAGGTTTTCACTTAAAGTTTCAAGTGAAATAGTCTGAAAAGTTATGTCAGTGTATACAGGTAACAAAATGAGCAAAAAAATTTAAATGAGTACATTTATGACTCCATTATAAAGTATATTATGAACTTCACAAAGTTTCATGTACAGTAAAAGCTCCCATTTGTCCATTTTTGTAAGAACAAAAAAAAAGAACACTTTAAGACCTTTAATCATCGTTGGAATTTTAAAATGGTCTGTGCAGCCATCTCGTGCAGTATGAGGTATTTTGCAGGACTAAGTTGACCATAGGTTGGATTCATAATTCCTGATGATGTTACCATTTTAAAGGTAGCTCTATTCTTCTAACATTATTCAGCATTGTTTTGATGAATGCCCCAATTAATTCAATTGACGTACATAGCCTTCTGGCAGATTTAAACATTGTTCTTGTTTGTGGTAAGTGCTTTAGCACAGACTGTAAAATAGATATCCACAGCAATGGCACATACCAATCCATGTATGATAGGCATGATAGGGATATCATGCCTATGATATTAAGATATTGTTGCAAGTTTCTGTTATTTTGTCCACTACCTTATCTTTGCCTTGTCTGGACTTATAAAGTGCATTTAACCTTCTGAATTGCATGGAAACTTCTTTATGTTTTAAGAAGATGTTATGATTTATAACATTGCCATGATTCTCAATAGGTGAAGGTGGTTGTACTTACATTTGGGTCTAAATTCCAAAGAGATGATCTTCTCTCATCACTTAATACAGCTGTTCAGACTGGTTGTTGGCTGGTTTTGGATAACTGTCATCTGCTTGATCATTGGGACCCCAGAGTCATTACTCAGCTAAGACAGTTAATATCCTGCACAGGAAAAGGTAAATGCAATTCTCTTTACTCAGTCTTCAGCTACGGCTTAATTCTCACTACTATTTAATTTGGCTAATGGACTACAGCGATTATTTTATAGCATTCTTTTGATTCTTTTTGTATTTCAGTCTCATGAATCTTACAATGTTCAATCAATTGTACATAAACAGTGAGCGCAGTATTAGTTGTTGTTTCCACAACAATTTACATTTTGGCTTGAAGTAAAAGGAAGCATTCAATGATTCAATGTTTTTTGTCATTGGCACAACAAAATACATGACTATGTAATTTAAACTAAAAATAACACTCCAATACAAATGACAACAAATAGACAATAAATACAGCTGAAGTACAAACAATATGCATCAAAAAAGACACCAGCTGTGTGTGTGTGTGTGTGTGTGTGTGTGTGTGTGTGTGTGTGTGTGTGTGTGTGTGTGTGTGTGTGTATATATACACATACACAGTGCCCTCCACAATTATTGACACCCCAGTTTAAGATGTGTTAAAAGTGGTCAATTAAATTTCTTTTTTTTTTTGCAGAAGCATAATCTCTAACAGAAAAGTTGTGAAAAATATAACATTTAACACAAGTTAATAAGAATTTTAAAAAGTCCATGACTTATATATTTTTATATATAATATATATTTTTTAATTAATAATAAAAATTATTAATATTAATTAATTAATCGATCAAAAAATTTTAATTAATTTATTAAAATGGTTTTATTAATTATTAATAAAATCACCTGTTCCACAATTATTGGCACCCCTAACAATTCCTCTGAAAAATTTAATTGATTTTTTTTTTCTGTAGTTGCTAAAGTTGTTCAGGATATCTAGGAACTTTTAATTAGTAAGTCATGACTTCCTGTTTCCCTGGGGTATAAAAATGACATGACACAGAGGCCTAATTCTCTTACCCATTTGTCAACATGGCAAAGACAAGAGAACACACGATTCAATTAAGGCAGATGTGTGTCGATCTTCATATGTCAGGCAATGGCTACAAGAAAATAGCCACTCGCCTTAACTTGCCCTTATCTACAGTTAGAGGAATCATTAAGAAGTTTAAAACAACTGGAACAGTGACAAACAAGGCTGGAAGAGGTCCCAAGTTTATCTTGCCACAATGCACAGTGAGGAGGATGGTAAGAGAAGTAAGCTCACTGTCACAGAATTGCATCAAAGAGTGGTGTCTTGGGGTCACAAAGTCCATAACAACCATCAGACGCTCTCTACATGCCAACAAGCTGTTTGGGAGGCATGCAAGGAAAAAGCCTTTTCTCAGTAACACTCACAAACGCAAACGTCTGGAGTTTGCTAAGCGGTACTGGGACTTCAACTGGGATTGTGTGCTTTGGTCAGATAAGACTAAGATTGAGCTTTTTGGCAGCAAACACGCGTAAAACTGTACATGTACCTTGCACAATGACAAAGTTGAATCTTATCTAATCTAAAACATATATACATTATATATATATATATATATATATATATATATATATATATATATATATATATATATTTTTTTTTTTTTTTTTATTTGTTTGTTTATAAAAGTAGCCCTAATGTTTAATCCCTGATAAATAAAAACATTGATCTGTTGGGTGTACTTTCTTTTTCTTATGAATGTAGCTAGCATGTAAGTGAGGTACATCATTGCAGATATATGATATATATATAAAAAAAATTCATCCGAATTAAATTTGTTTTTCCTTCCTTTCTGCTTATTAAATACTTGTGTTCAGCATTAATTCTACTTAACCTGCCATATTACGGGTTAGATTCAGCACATAAACTATTCCTGGTACTTGGACTGGGTTTTGTTGGAACAGAAGATGATTAAGAATCTGAGAAAAACATTCATGAAAATAATTAGCCAGAAATAAAAGCTGAAACAAAATCAGTGTGGTGCTAACAGTAAATTACACCAGAGTCTCAAAACTTATGTTTTACTATTTTTCTTTTGTAAACCTGAGGGCACTGGAAGAATAAGGAGGCAGATGCAGGGCTTAATCCAATTGGAGAAGGTGCAGGAAATCAAGTACATCCTCAATTTCGACTGTGGCTTATAACAAAAGGCAGTGCTCCACTTTCTATTCCAGGTTTGTTAAATTTGATTATTTTCCACAGAATACATTTTGTTCTCTGCAGTATGTTATGATTATACCATTTAAGAACTCACAGATTACAATCCAATAGACAATTGACAACTAAGACATGAAATACAACTGAGTGGCAACAATTTAGGGAAGAACCACAAATAGGTGTTATGATCAAGCGTCCTTAAAATTATGGCCATATCATGTGTGTTTGGGAGCATGTGTGTAATAATTTGTCCCTGTATTATTAACCTTTATAGCATCATACACTCTTATCCAGAACAACTGTATTAAAATAATTTTCTTATCAATGAGATTTCAATGAGATCAGTCAACCCTAATAGTTTAATTGTTGAGCTATTGATAGCCTTCAAATCTCCACTATTGTGCGCAGGTATGCAAAATGATCTAATTGAGAGATTTGGGTTTTTGATTTGCAAAACATTATCAGTTAGTGTGTGCAGACTGATGATCAGATTTAATTACTTACACATAAAGGGGCTCTAAATAAAAGGAAAAGTGTGGACAGGTAAATAAATAAATCAACATATTTAAGCAGATTGTGTCAATTGTGTTATTTGTTTACTAAACTGAATATACAGCCCACTTCATTTTGGGCTAAGTTCAAATGAAATGAGAATATACCATAAATACCTAGATCCAGATGTAAGATTTTAATCAAACTACCAATGGCAGAAAGTGACCAAATATTGTTGTTCTGTTTATAAATTGACTTCCACTGCAGCTTTTATTAGGATGTCTGCCATGCATTTGGTGTTTGACTCTCAGTGGGACCTGAAGGATGAGCTGTGCTCCTCATTTAGACAAGTTACCTCCACAGTTCATCCTGCTATGAATATGGTGGATCCTATTCTTCAAGCTGCTGTCCTTCATTCTGTTTTAATGCAAAGACAAAAAGTAAAGCATCTGGGACATGGGAGCATATATAAATGGTGAAGTTCATAAATACTACAAAAATGGAAATAAATGATTCACAAAAAATAGGGTTAGTGAAAGTTAAGTTCTGTTCCTTTCCCCAGGTCATATGAAGACCTTCTTGCTCTGACTGAAGCTCATGCCCGCCTTGCCAAACTGTGCCATGACCCCATTGGAGCACTGGAATATGTTGCTGGTATTACTGCTTTCACTTCAACTTATTAAAATTGCAATTTAATAAGGTTTCTTCCAACAATTGGTCAACAAATTCTTATGTAAATATACAATGTATATAAAGGTGGATGTAAAGCAGAAGCAGGCTGCCATGGGGAAAATGTGAAGTAGCACATTCTATCTTCTAACTTAATATCATGTTGTCTATGAGAGACCAGATCTTTATACCAGAAATAATCAGATATAGGAAATATAGAAATAAAGTGAAAGGTGATGTGCACTATTTTCTGTTAAGCAAGCAGTCCTCTATTTAAGCCATCAGTTTGTAATATATAAACACTTTGAAATTTGATTTTGTTGAACTGCTGTAATATTGATTGAATGGAAAAAAAAATTGAGGCTTTTTATCTGTAGGAGGCGTTTTTCGCTTCCCTGTGTCCATTACATAGAAGGGTCACTAAAAAATCTACACAAAATTATTCTGACTGATTGCCTTTATCCTGTGCTGAAACATCTTGATGGGAGTGATCTCTTCCAGGATGAGAATATTACTATCCACAGATCACGAGGGATCACTGAGCATTTAGATGACTATGAAAATGATGTAAAATCGTAAAGTATGGCATATTTAAACTTTTGGTCACCACATTTTGGAAGTCACATTGGTAATTCCATGGCAGCAGAAACTGGATAATAGACAACTCTATTTTAACTGCATGATCAAAATCTACACTTGAAAACATGATGAAAACATTATCTCAAACCAGCTGAATAACTATGGGAGATTTTAGCCTGCCATGTTAGATAACAAAACATTACAACATCCTTTGAAAACAAAATGGTGCTTCATCCATCTAGTACAGTTACAGAGACTTGTAGAATTGATGCCATGGCACAAGAACGCTGTTCTGGCGGTTGTGGGCCTAAAATATTAAGCACTTCAGGTATTCCTTTCATTTGCTACTCATCTGTATAAATATCCTACCCTGGTTTACAGTGCTAATTTGTCTACAGCGTACTTGATATATGGCGGTCACGTGTCAGACTCAGCTGATTTGGAGGCTGTGAAATCAGTGTGTAGAGTTTGTCTACAACCCCCACCATCTACTTTGGGTAGTGGCCCACACATTCTTTCAGAAATGATCAGCATGAAAGGACATTTTGGTATGTAATTACATTTAAACATCCTGCAGAAATAGAAACAACAATTTAATTTAGGAAAAAAACCTTGACTTACTTTCTCATTCTTTAATTTCAGATGAGGACATTCTGAAAGCTGTACAGCACTGCATTGAAACCACAGTAAACAACAATGATACCCTGCTTCTAGGATTCAGTGCAGAAATGAAAAATGATATAGTGAAAGTAAGAAGTCACACACTTGGAGTCCTACTTCTTCAGTCTGATAGTTTTGCAGCTGCCAGACATTGTGATGGCATGTTCAAGCACTTTCAAGAGCTCAAAGACTACCAAAAGGCTCAAGAAAGACTACAGAAATTACAGACCCTTTTTGAGTGGACAAAGAAGAGCAGAGGTGTTGGTGAGGGAATAGTTTCGCAGGGCCCCATGCATGCTTTCCTCCAGACAGAGTGGGAGAATCTTTCAGAGACTGTCGCATCACTGTGTCAGGACATTTCTGCTTCTCCAAATATCCCATCCATTATTTCAGGGTTGGAGACTCGAGCAAACTTGCTTGAAATGTATCAGATGGAAGAATGCAGTGGTTCCCCTCCTGTCTACTGTTTATCTGCCTTTGCTAACCCTCGTGGCATTCTGGCTGCTTTGATCAGAGAGACTGTCTACATCAAACAATGTGATATTAGCCAAGTTACCTTGCATTTTCAGGTATATTACAAGATCTTAAAATTAGTATTAACCAAGACTAAAGCATTTTGAGCACTGGTTATAGCAATATGTGTTTTATCACGTTTTTTCACAATTACACACAAAAAACAGAATTTGGTTAATGTGATAAAGGATTAATGTAAATCTACATTATGGATAGACTTGTTACCTTTTATATTCACCATAAAGCTTGTCTACCTCTTCAGGTCCTAGATGATGCAGCATCTCCAGCATTTAAGCTCTCAAATGGGATCCGTCTTTCCGGCTTGGTGCTACATGGAGCATCATGGGATACGCAACTTGGGGCTCTGCAGGACACTTTGTCACCTAATCCTTGTGCTTTTCCTCTTCTCTGGGTCAGAGCTCAAGTAAGGAACTCCAACCTCAGCTACTCATCTCACAGTTCACCTTCTAATGCCTGCGCAATGCCTCTCTACAACTGTCCTCTATACCTGGACATGCAGAGTAAATATGGAGAATGGAAGCTCTCAGCGGACAACATTGTCACTTATGTTCCACTTATGACAAAAGTAGATCCAGTACTTTGCAAGATAAGACAAGTTAAATTAGTCAGTGCACTCCAAAAAAATGTATTTAGGTAATGATTATAATACTGAGATATATTAAAAAAACTCAACAACAACCTTTTTAAATCAAAAGATTTAATGATTTTTGTGAATGACATTTTAATATGAAATTTGAGTAGTTTAAAGTTAAATTTATATAATCACTTATTATATAACTAGTTATTATATATTTAGATAACTTTTACAGTAAATCCTTACAAATTATGAAGTAAATGAATTTATAAAACTCACTAATTCATGGGTAACGGTACACATACAGTTTGCAGTCTTGATTCTCCAAATTCTCAACTTGACAACAAGAAAAAAGGAACAATGCTCTTTAACATATATTAGCATAGTAGTACAATGTAGTATATTGTTACCCCTGCCTTTTGTTTTACGGTCCCTGCAGTGCAGTGGGAACCAATTCATCTACCGTTTCTTGTACAAACAAGGCTTGAGTTCAAGCTTTATTTTCTTTACATCTTTTGAAACACTGTGTGTCTTCAGAAACTCAAAGGAGTAGAAGTGGCTGTTGTCTGTGTCCTGGATAGAGAAAATAACAATAGAAATACAACACAAAGATTCAAATAAAGATGCATGTGTTTATTACAAGTGCATGAACTGAGTGATTTCAGATGTTTGTATACGCCAGCACTGACTGTAGATATACAAATGCTTAAAACACTTCATACATAGTAACAGTCACTAAGCTCATGGTCATTTCGCTTGTTCCATTAGCTACACACTACAGTTTGATGTTTTTTTTTTGTTTTTTGTTTTTTTACACATTAGCTTGTGCACTTTTATCATTAAGTGATTCAGTTTTAATTGTATATATTGCATTTGCCAGTTAACAAAATGTTAGGGTTTCTTTAAAGATATTTAAAATAAATTTGGATTTAGTTGCTATATAATTAAAACTAAATTAGATTAAATTATTAACCACAAAATGCGACCATTCCTACCCCCTGGATGTACTTAAAGCATTAAAGAAGACCATGTTGTCTGGTCCACTATTAACTAAACAATTAGCATTTTAAATGTAGATTTGTAAAAGCTCAACCTGCAGAATCTACAGAAAGAATCGCCATTAGGTAAGTAACTGTTTGGACATTCTATATATTTCATTGCTACTATTATGTACATGTTTTGAAATGTGTGCCTTTATCATCATCTTACCTTACTGACCACCTTAAAGCCCAGATGAGATAACTCTCCTATGAACTGGCGTATATTATCAAACCTGCTGGAAACCTCTGCAACTTTGAGGACGCCGCTACAACAAATTAAATAGGTTTAATCAATAAGCTTAATTTATACATGTGTCTTTGTTCTAAAAGAAATCAGGGAAAGCACTACAAAGGGCACAGAGGCCAGAGCACTTGATGACCTCACTCAAACCAAAACATTCTTACATTTCATCTTTTTTTGTATTTTATCTTTTGACAGAGGAATAAGAAATGTAATAAAGGTGTGCATCTTATCTCATTTTATTTTCTTTAGATTTGTAATTGTAACTGGATGATTCTAAATGATGTGCCAGTGTCAGAATTAATAACTACAGAAATGAAGGGCAGGGAAGTTTTCATTTTAAAAGGCATCAAAGCACAAATTACCCCATCACCAGAACTCTGTTTGCCTCTGCCAAAAAGTCTGCAAGGTTGGTCCCCATAAGTGAGAGACAAAAGACTGCAATGTCAACTGTGGAGTCACCAAGTGGCACCTGTACAGATACAAACCAAGAAACATAAGCACATGATCAGATCAATTAAACCATCCTCTGGAAGCCCATTAATTAGAATACCACAAAGAACAAAACACAATTAGGAAGTTATATAGGAATAACTTTCTGCATAGCCGGAGACCTTAAAATACACTTTACACCTTAAAATACACTTATGACATTTGTAGCTCTAAATGGCTTGATCATTGATTGGTCAAAACAATACATCCCATTATTTTCATTGTTATAAGTTATAACTAAAATTTGGGACTGCAAAGCACCATATACAATGATCAGCCATCATATTAAAACCTCCTGCCTAATATTGTGTTGGTCCCACTTGTGCTGCCAAAATAGCCCTCCTTCTCCGAAAGACCTCAGAAGGTGTGTTGTGGTATCTGGTACAAAGTTGCTAGAACCTTTAAGTCCAGCAAGTTTTGAGCTGGGGACCACATGGAACAAACTTGTTTGTCCAGGACCTCCCATGAATTGAGATCTGAGGAATTTGGAGGCCAAGTCAACACAACACCTTGACACCAACAACATCTTCCAAAAATTTCAGAACACTTTTTGCAGTGTTTCCCCTGCTTAAAAAAAAGTCACTGCTATTCGGAAATACTGTTGCCATGAGTGGAAGTACATGGTCTGCAGCAATGTTTAGGTAGGTGGTACATCGACATGAATGCCAGGAATCAAGGTTTCTCAGCAGAACATTGCCCAGAGCATCACACTGCACATTGTAGGTGACACTGTTCTATCATAACCTTAAGCTTGAATTTTTTCAGCAATTTGTGCTACAGTAGTTACTCTATTGGATTGTACCAGATAAACTGTACAAGTTTTATTTCTCAATGCATATCAATATTTAAAAACCAATGACCCTGTTGTTGGTTCGCTGTTTGTCCTTCTTTGCCCAAGTTTTTGTAGATACTTAACAATGCAGACATGGAACACCCCACAGACCTGATGTGTTAGAGGTGCTTTGACCTTGTCATCTAGACATCAAGAACTTGATCTGTTAGTTATTTTAATTTTATGGCTGATCAGAGATTTTGGACTAGCACAATAAAGGGCTCACAAATAACAATGATGTGCCTAATAAAAGTAAAAAAAACAAAAAAACTCTTATCTCTGGGCCTACAGGCTACAGTGTTACAACAAGAGACCTGATCACCTGCCTTGATTTTCTTGAGTTCTGTGCAGAGTAAATGTGGTTTATTCTCTTTCAGATTTACTGATTCACCGATTCATATTCAAAAATATTTTTATTTCAATACATGATTAATTTACTCATCAGTGACTTAAAAAAACAAGACAATTTCACAAATCTTACCATGGATGATTTCTTATACAAGTTTTTATACTTAAAAGCTACTGGGAAATCGAGGTAACCACATTCACTGCATTTATTTACAATATGCAAAAATTCAATCTTAATCTAATGCTTCATCATATCACAAGAACCTTGTCATGTGACTAGAATGACACACTACATGAATCATAAGTGTTTTCATGTCAGGATAATACTGTATGTATTGTTAAACAAATGTCAATTATTAAACTTTAACTACTTAATTTACGTTACTAGTGAATGCATCAATCAAATAGCCAATGCAACCCCTAATCTCTAGTAAGGGTTTTAGAAAGTGGTGGTAAATCCATAGCTTTATGTTTTTGAACAAATTCTATACGCATGTCACTGACATAACGCTAATATAATGACATGGATGATAGTGACAGATGAAATTCAGCCTGATATGTGATATAATAATGTCTGCTTTAAAAACTTACATTGGCCATATCACAGACAGTGACAAGGTCACAAACAGGAGCCAAATCAAAGCAATGCACTTTGTTCTTCACACTCTGTGCAATCTTGCATTCTCCACATCCAAAGTCTGCTATTACCAAAGAAGATGATCTGAAAATTAAACAAAAAACCCACCAATAGAAGATAGTTAACCACTTTGTCCGAAGGCACAAGAGTCAAGTTTAACACAACATTCTGCTCATTATTTAAAAGTGTACAATTCTTTTTGCAAATTTATTGAAACTATTGAGTTTTTTCTCAACACAACTAGACAACAGACCCCGCCTGTTTCATAGACCCCAGAGAACCACTGACTTTAAAATGAAGCAACCTCTCTCACCTTTGCCGAATATAGGAAATGATGGAATCCACTGGGTTTGCAGGCCAGTGTTTCACTTGTTCAGTATAGCCTCTATGGTAAATCCTGATGGCATCAGGATCCTGCATAAACATACGTTTAGCCTCACCACTTGTTGATGTGTAAAGCTGCTCATTTATGTAGCGGAACCGGGCTGACTCTAACCGCTTCTCCATCCGGGACCTTAAAGCACTGGAGCGGTCCATTTGACCTTCGCTGTCTTTTTCCAAATGTTCTTTCTCCAAAGGTTCTTTTTTCTGTTCAAGATTTGCTTCACTTGCTTTCTTATCACTTTCAGTGGCATTAATGTTTAACAAGCTACGCAATTTCTTAGCCTGGAGCCAAGACTTTTTATCCACTTTGACAGGACTTTGTTTTTCAAACTTATTATGCTCATCTGTCTTTAACCCATCACTGACTGTTTTTATAGGTGTTAATCGATGTGCGACTTTGTTTACTTTTTTAGTAGTAACCTGGGCTTTTTTATATGCTTTTTTATTCAAAGCTACGTTATCGTTATTTTCCACTGATGCCATTCTCCAAAGTGACGAATCATCATCCTGCATTTTCTCCGCTGTTGTGCACACCTGTGTCTGCGTCACATTTTCCTCCAATTTAAGATCTGCATGTGCAGCTGAATTGAGAAGGAATTTATTCTTGCACCGTCTCTTGCTCTTCATTTTATTCTTCCACTGTTGCCGGCTCATTCTTTTATCAGCAGAATCTTCTACTGCTTTGTAAAACTTTTTAGAATCTGAAAAACACAATTGCAAAACAGATCATTGTAATTAAAAGCAAACAAGGCAAAATTGACTGATAATAGAATATAAATGTCTAATCTGATTGGATTCTACTTCTTTCACTGGTGGCTGTGTCCAATTTAGGCTTCACTTGTCGCTTCTTCACAGGTTTTTGCAGTATGTCTGTTTCCCTCCTCACATCTTCACTTCTTGTATCAGAAATTTTCTTCTGTTTTTTGCACCTTTTCTTCTTTTTCTTTAAAAGGTGTATTGGAGCTTCTTCATTTTCATCAAAACTACCAACAGAAGGTTTTGTATACTCCCAGTCTGGGGCTGAGCCTAAGGTCTGAAGAGTTCGCTTAAGGCATTGCTTGCTGATGGTCTTGTGCTATTTAGGGAGGAATTAAGACAATAATTATAGATATGTTTATGAAGCAACAGTAATATTAAAAACACACCACAGTCAAACCAAAGCACAACATATCAAAAAGTGCTTTATAGGATGACGTGGTATTATGGACAAAGTGCTTCAGCTACAAGGTTTTGCTGCACAATAAACATATTAATAAAAACACGTTTAACATGATATAAATAAAAAACACTACCTTCTCCAAAAGAGGCTCGGTGTTAACTACAGTGAGGCCCTGTGCATTAAAGGGCAAGTTATCAGTCCAGTCCTCCTCTGCAAACATGTTAGTAAAAACACCAGCACCCTGGACACAAACACAGAAACTCAACAATAATCCAACACTGCACTTTTATAGCAAACACAACAATAATCCAACACTGCACTTTTATAGCAAACACAACAATAATCCTACACTGCACATATATAGCAAACACAACAATAATCCTACACTGCACTTTTATAGCAAACACAACAATAATCCTACACTGCACTTTTATAGCAAACACAACAATAATCCTACACTGCACATATATAGCAAACACAACAATAATCCTACACTGCACTTTTATAGCAAACACAACAATAATCCTACACTGCACATATATAGCAAACTCAACAATAATCCTACACTGCACTTTTATAGCAAACACAACAATAATCCTACACTGCACATATATAGCAAACACAACAATAATCCTACACTGCACTTTTATAGCAAACACAACAATAATCCTACACTGCACTTTTATAGCAAACTCAACAATAATCCAACACTGCACTTTTATAGCAAACACAACAATAATCCTACACTGCACATATATAGCAAACACAACAATAATCCTACACTGCACTTTTATAGCAAACACAACAATAATCCTACACTGCACATATATAGCAAACACAACAATAATCCAACACTGCACTTTTATAGCAAACACAACAATAATCCTACACTGCACATATATAGCAAACACAACAATAATCCAACACTGCACTTTTATAGCAAACACAACAATAATCCTACACTGCACATATATAGCAAACACAACAATAATCCTACACTGCACATATATAGCAAACACAACAATAATCCTACACTGCACTTTTATAGCAAACACAACAATAATCCTACACTGCACATATATAGCAAACACAACAATAATCCTACACTGCACTTTTATAGCAAACACAACAATAATCCTACACTGCACATATATAGCAAACACAACAATAATCCTACACTGCACTTTTATAGCAAACACAACAATAATCCTACACTGCACATATATAGCAAACACAACAATAATCCTACACTGCACTTTTATAGCAAACACAACAATAATCCTACACTGCACTTTTATAGCAAACTCAACAATAATCCAACACTGCACTTTTATAGCAAACACAACAATAATCCTACACTGCACATATATAGCAAACACAACAATAATCCTACACTGCACTTTTATAGCAAACACAACAATAATCCTACACTGCACATATATAGCAAACACAACAATAATCCAACACTGCACTTTTATAGCAAACACAACAATAATCCTACACTGCACATATATAGCAAACACAACAATAATCCTACACTGCACATATATAGCAAACACAACAATAATCCTACACTGCACATATATAGCAAACACAACAATAATCCTACACTGCACTTTTATAGCAAACACAACAATAATCCTACACTGCACATATATAGCAAACACAACAATAATCCAACACTGCACTTTTATAGCAAACACAACAATAATCCTACACTGCACATATATAGCAAACACAACAATAATCCTACACTGCACATATATAGCAAACACAACAATAATCCTACACTGCACTTTTATAGCAAACACAACAATAATCCTACACTGCACTTTTATAGCAAACTCAACAATAATCCAACACTGCACTTTTATAGCAAACACAACAATAATCCTACACTGCACATATATAGCAAACACAACAATAATCCAACACTGCACATATATAGCAAACACAACAATAATCCAACACTGCACATATATAGCAAACACAACAATCCTACACTGCACATATATAGCAAACACCACAATAATCCTACACTGCACATATATAGCAAACACAACAGTAATCCAACACTGCACATATATAGCAAACACAACAATAATCCAACACTGCACTTTTATAGCAAACACAACAATAATCCAACACTGCACTTTTATAGCAAACACAACAATAATCCTACACTGCACTTTTATAGCAAACACAACAATAATCCTACACTGCACATATATAGCAAACACAACAATAATCCTACACTGCACATATATAGCAAACACAACAATAATCCTACACTGCACATATATAGCAAACACAACAATAATCCTACACTGCACATATATAGCAAACACAACAATAATCCTACACTGCACATATATAGCAAACACAACAATAATCCTACACTGCACATATATAGCAAACACAACAATAATCCTACACTGCACATATATAGCAAACACAACAATAATCCTACACTGCACATATATAGCAAACACAACAATAATCCTACACTGCACATATATAGCAAACACAACAATAATCCTACACTGCACATATATAGCAAACACAACAATAATCCTACACTGCACATATATAGCAAACACAACAATAATCCTACACTGCACATATATAGCAAACACAACAATAATCCTACACTGCACATATATAGCAAACACAACAATAATCCTACACTGCACTTTTATAGCAAACAACAATAATCCTACACTGCACTTTTATAGCAAACACAACAATAATCCTACACTGCACTTTTATAGCAAACACAACAATAATCCTACACTGCACATATATAGCAAACACAACAATAATCCTACACTGCACTTTTATAGCAAACACAACAATAATCCTACACTGCACTTTTATAGCAAACACAACAATAATCCTACACTGCACATATATAGCAAACACAACAATAATCCTACACTGCACATATATAGCAAACACAACAATAATCCTACACTGCACTTTTATAGCAAACACAACAATAATCCTACACTGCACATATATAGCAAACACAACAATAATCCTACACTGCACATATATAGCAAACACAACAATAATCCTACACTGCACTTTTATAGCAAACACAACAATAATCCTACACTGCACTTTTATAGCAAACACCACAATAATCCTACACTGCACTTATACGGTATAGCAAGCTAACACACATAATGATAATGCTACAGTTAGAGACCTAATCAATTAAATCTAATTACTCGCAGTAAATAATCCCGGATATAATCAGAGCTGCCGTTTAAACAGAATTGTTCTTGTTATGATTTCACCAAAAATAGCAAGTATAACAACAGCCGCTAAGGCTCAAACATTCAACCTTCTTTCACGGAGACAACACGTGGAGACTGTTTACATCCGGGTTAGGGGTTACTTTCTTCTGGCCAAGTGCACTGTAACATTTAGCGCACTAGTGTCCTTCTGTGGTTACCCGATTCGTACCCTGCCCGATTTGGTCCACGCGTGCGCCTTATGCTTTACGACTCTGCCTGATCTCTGGTCATTTTACGACATTACAGCACATTTTTTGTCATTTAAAAATAACTCGTACTCTTGTGTAAAACTAATATTCTCCATTGTCCTTAATAATGTAAGATTTCAAAGATCAAATTTGAATTTGCACACAAAAGTAAACAAGTCAATCCAGAATTTCTGTTATTTATCTATTTATTTTTAATACACAAAAAAAACAAATGAATTAATTTTAAAATTATTGTTAAAACCAAGTGATAAATATAATAAAGTTTGTTTCCTAATGCACATCCTCGGCTTAGACTCTTGTAGAAGTTACTTGAATATCATGACTTTTTACAGCTGACACATAATGAGGCCTTTTACTAGGATTATTTATCTCTTGGAGCTTGATTATAAGATATACATTTTACACTGGCTATTGCTTGAACAAAACATAAAATTCAACATTCAAATATCTCACTTAAATATTACATCATTTTATTAGTTAGTTGTTTTAAGTAGACAGCAGTTTTGTGAGTGACATTTGCTTAGATACTTGACTGTTACATGTGCTTGTTGAGAATGCAATTCCAAAACTATAGACAATAATATGGATTTACACCAGATTTTGGAGCTTTACTGTAGGGATTTCTGCCTCTCGTGTTGAGTGGGGTTGAAGTCAGGGCTTGAGGCAGAATGCATGGATTCACACCACCCTTGGCAAACCATAAATTCTTATATCTGACTTATGCAGTGATACAGAATGTAGGAGCAGGTTTAGTTCCAGTGAAGTTAAACCTTACTGCTAAAGCTAATAAAAACATCCTATACACTTGTTGCTTCCAGCTTTGTGACAATAGTTTTGGGAAGGATCACATATGGGTGTTATGGTTTTGTGGCCAACCCTATTTTACAAACCAACAGCTGTCAGTGCCTTCCAAGTATTTGTGAACACACGGGTGAATTAACTGCACCATGAATCTCATTCTTGCAGCCTGAACCCCTTCCCCTAAACAGTAAGTTTGTTATTCATGTTTAACTGTCACTACATTAACAAAATGAAACATATTTTGCAATTTAAAAACCACCTGTTTAATGAACAAATGACCAGATGAACATATTGTGGTCAATTCAGCCTTCATTTTAGTTTAATTTTATGCTTACCATATTAGAAAAATAGATCACACATCCTGGAAGATCTATTTTTCTAATATGGTAAGCATAAAATTAAACTAAAATGAAGGCTGAATTGACCACAATATGTTCATCTGGTCATTTGTTCATTAAACAGGTAAAATGCATATACGTCTTGGTTGCTTAATTAGACAGTGATGCTCACTGTCTAATTAAGCAACCAAGACGTATATGCATTTTTAATCTCCAAAACTTTACACTTATGCAACCAAAACTGTATTTTGTATTATTTTTATTTACAAACTGCAAATAAAGACGCTTTCCTTCTCAGGACAATCTAAGGACATGAGACCCAGCACATGAGCACTGTTATAGGATGCCTTGCTGCTGACTCTTTCCCGCGATTTTCTTGGAGCATTCCAGCAAAGCATTATGGATGTCTTTAGCACAAGATATCTGAGATTTGATCATGCTAAGATACTGAGAGTAAGACAGAGACTCTGTTTGCACTGTGTCAGGTTTGGTCGCTGTAGGCACCAGGTTTGGAGAGTGTTTGGCACTGTCGATGCTCTGAGAGAGACACTCGTGAGCCAGACGCTAAAAAACACAAAGGATAAAATGTGATGAACTTCAGTGTACAATGATAATGTAGCCTGATTGTGACATAATATTCTTGACACTGGTTGGATTTCAAATAATATTTTATTATTTATTATTTATAATATTTTATATACGTAAATAATACTTTAAGACATTCTTTAATAAAGAAGATTCTATATTGTGCACTTATTTGTAATATAGTGTAGACATTTATTAATGATGCAGTTTTATTTTTGCTGCTTACCAGACAGAGTTCCAGCTGATCACAGAGGGCGTAAAACTCTTCTAAACTCTTGTCAAATCGCTGAACTGTGGAATCATTACTCTTTCTAAAATAAAAGAGGCAATAACTAAATAACTAATATAAGGCACATGGTATGAGTTTTATACAGATGTGTTATATTAATGCATATAGGGAGAAAACTAAAGCATGTATGAGAAACTGTAGCATTTCAATTCAGGATGGAAATGAGTTTCAAAGACAACATAATCTTAACTGACCAATTCTTTATCACCTGGTTACTCCCACACTGACAAAGATGTGATAACTGTAACAATGTCTTGATTTAGAAGGCTTGGAAAATATAGGTGGGGAAAAACTGTTTACTCTATTTTTTACTCTAACGCATTCATATTTATTAAGTGCAGAGAGAACAAGCAGTAACCTGGTCTCAGGACTGAACCATGGAACTTGTAGTTCTGAGGGGTCAATGTGGCCCACCATGACACCCCCAATAGTGCACTGTTAGCAGAAAATATAATAAAAGCTATAATCATTTTAATTTTTCAAAGTGGCACTTTAGTTCAGCTAGAATAATTCAGAATAATTAATGATGGAAAGGAAATTCTATTGCAAAGTGAAGCCGATCTTCTGTAGCTAAGGAAAACTTCACAAAAACAAGCAATGACAAAGACAAAATACGATGGACTGGGTTTCACTTGTATCATAAGAAGTTAACAGACTGTCACAAATGATGAGTTGGAAAAATGAACATCAACACAACAACCACTGATGGACTTTTAGACTTTACAAGCTTACTGTCCTCAACCACTTACCTTGGTGAGAGTGGCTTTTCTGCCCTCACTGCACTAAAATGAAGTACAGACAGACTTCGTGTTCAGAACAGATTAAGACTAGAAGTGTCATGCATTTCAATAACACCTGGAGACATCAACCTCCAACCTCTTTAGTCCTGGCACATATTCTTCCTCAATGAAGGCAATATTTTTCACTATAAAACTTTACATATACAGGGGTGCAAAGGGGTCTTGAAAACTTTCGAAACTAGTTAATTACTGATAACCTAAAAACCTAAAACAAAGTAGACTGAACTAGTACAACAGAAATGACCTGAAACATCTGTAGTGTTTCCCACAGTCGACTAGTAGTTGTCCTACAACATGAATTCTGGAACTGGGTTAAACAGAAATGGTTTGTATTTGTTTAAATTCTCGTACTTACATTCCGTTATCGATTGCAGTATTGTGCGAAAAATTTTGTGACGCAATGGCCATAACATTCTGAAACAAAGGTGCAGAAGTAAATCAGATTTTAAAAAATGTAAAAGAAGATAATTAACATGACTAACGTGCTTCTCGGGGGGAAAAAAGAAACAACACAATAATTAATATAACAAACAAATCCACAGGCAAACCTGTAAACTCTCTTTTAACTGAGGAATCAGCATTTTAAACCTATGAACTGGGTCAAAATCCTGCTGCTGGTTCAGCTGCTGTTGTTGTTGTTGTGGAGGCTGCTGAAGAACTGCCTGTGGGTTTGATGGCGGTTGTTGTTGCAGCGACATTTCTGTAAAAAGCAAGTTATTAGTCACAAAAATTCACTTTACAGACGTTTTATCGTCCTCCCTTCGTTATTGTTGTTGGGCTTCTTCTTCCTCTTCTTCGAGTTAGGCCCGAGGTACACGTTGATCAACATCACCACCTACTGGGCGGTTTTGGGATGACAGGTAATTTAACGCGGTTATAATCCACGTCCACTTTATTGTCACATACAGTGGTGTAGTCTACGTGATACGCAGGTATACGCCGTATAACCATTAGGAAAGGTCAAGGATTTCCGTATACCCACTAGGAAAGGTCAAGGATTTCCGTATACCCACTAGGAAAGGTCAAGGATTTCCGTATACCCACTAGGAAAGGTCAAGGATTTCCGTATACCCACTAGGAAAGGCCAAGGATTTCCGTATACCCACTAGGAAAGGTCAAGGATTTCCGTATACCCACTAGGAAAGGCCAAGGATTTCCGTATACCCACTAGGAAAGGTCAAGGATTTCCGTATACCCACTAGGAAAGGTCAAGGATTTCCGTATACCCACTAGGAAAGGTCAAGGATTTCCGTATACCCACTAGGAAAGGCCAAGGATTTCCGTATACCCACTAGGAAAGGTCAAGGATTTCCGTATACCCACTAGGAAAGGTCAAGGATTTCCGTATACCCACTAGGAAAGGCCAAGGATTTCCGTATACCCACTAGGAAAGGTCAAGGATTTCCGTATACCCACTAGGAAAGGTCAAGGATTTCCGTATACCCACTAGGAAAGGCCAAGGATTTCCGAATACCCACTTAAAAAGCGTGAGGATACGTTATCGTTTTGTGACAGAACTTTCATTCATAAATTCACCCCGCTCTGTGTTGCGAACACAGACTGTGGTTGCGATTGCGAATCACTAACGTTTTTGGACCATTGGGGCTTCCGTGGGTTTTTTGGCGCAAATTTGAAATTAACTAACTAATGTAAAAGAAGATATGGAATGAAAGCAGACTCAAACTAAGTGTTTTCGGAAGCCTGCGCTTAAAGCTACAGCAGCTTCAGGTGACATTTCACCCACAGACCGAGTATAAATGTATTTGGAAAGCTTTGTAAACTACCAGTTCATTCAGTTCATAATATTCTGCAATGAAAGAGTGTTGGTGATAAAACTGAACAAATTTTTTATGTTCACACTTAAATGTACATTGAAAATTGACAGCTGATAAAACCTGTGCTCCAGGTCCAATATTCATATAACATTTAAGGCTAAATGTAGCCTTAAAATTGAAAATTGTGCCATTTTTAAAAATATCATCTTTTGTGTTAAACAGAAGAAAGAAAGTACACAATTTTCATTTTTGGGTGAACTATACCTTTAAGAGCTACATTTAGCCTTAAATGTTATATGAATATGGGACCTGGAGCACAGGTTTTATCAGCTGACTGTCTTTTGTTGCTTATAATAAATTGGAATGTTGATAACACATAAGCAGTCTTTAATGATGCTCTCAATTACATGTAGATGCATATTTTATGCATTAGTGAGTGTGGTGGCTGGGGGGGGGGGGTCACAGTATACTCACTACAAAAATCTACACTACACCACTGGTCACATACATTCATTTTACTCCTTTTTCCTCTCCAACTACACATTAACTTTCAATGTTTCTAGTTTACTCTATCACTCTGGTCCTTGTGATGTCGTTTTGATTCCTTTAGTATTTATTCAGAATCTCTGCATCTTTAACAGAATCCTGCTTTCTGATTAGTATTTGGACGATTAACTGCTCTCACAATTAGGAATATTAAACATGCTCAAACCTGGTGTCATAAAGGCTGGTGTTTGTCATTCACTTGTGTTTATTATCTATTTTATTAGATTAGCTTAAAATTAGATAGAGTAATGTTTGTGTTAAAACCTTTTTATTAAAAACTGTTTTTCACTTAGCAAAGTGCACAAATAGACAAATCTTCTATTCAACTTTGTATTTAATTGTTTTTAAGAAATTTCAATAGAAGTAATAAACCAAATCAGGATGGAGGTTGCTCAAGTCACCTTAACCTTTTTTGAGATTTTCAGTTTCCGTTCACCTCCAGATGTTTATGGATGACCTCTGAATTGCTAGATCACAAGGACCAGAGATCACAAGGGCCAGAGAATGCTAGTAAAATACAAAACAAACAAACAATGAAATAGTAAGTGAAACAGATGAAAATGGTAAATAATATTCTGCTTGGTGTGTTCTGTTTTATGAAAAACAATGGGGCAAAATAGTATTAATAAATGACATTAATAATTAAAACATTTAAAAGCTTGAATTTTGTTATTTTTGTTTAAGTGGAATGGTCATCATTGAAATTGATGGTAATTTATTTATTTTGACAGTCATGAAATATGCAAAGGGAAAATAAATGTTTTTAATCCTTTGTCCTGCATTTATTTATAGCATAAAAAGTTTAAATGCAAAAGAAAATATAGAAATAATATTGAAAAAGCAACAGGAACAAATTGGGTAATACACAGCAAGAAAATACAATTCATTTAATATTTCATTTATAAGTTGCAACGGTGTGTGTGTTCACTGCTGTGTGTGTGCACTTTGGATGGGTAAAATGCAGAGAACGAATTCTGAGTATGGTTCACCATACTTAGCCGTACTGTATGTCACTTCACTTCACTTTAACAGCTTTTTGATTATTGAGATTTTCTGAAGAGAGCTCGAAAACAAACACAAGTCAGGAGTTAATATTCCTATACACTCCTATATTCCGAAATAAGATGCAAGGAAGCTGAATTTTGAAGCCGGAAATGTTGAGTGTAAGTGAGAAAGAGAGAAAGATTCTTCCTCTAGGCAAAAGTAGCGGAGTGGGTTTGTCATTGAATACTTAAATATTGGTTACAATGATAATAACAATGAATTCTTTTGAATTGAATTTTTTATTGTATTATTAAATAAATATTTAATTGGAACTGGCTATAGCTTTTGAAAAGTATTATTTGAGTAAAGAGCTAACAATTTTCTATGAGCTTTATAAGTTAAAAATTACCCTCACTAGTTAAATTGTTATAAGCAGTTATTCAATTTCTTTCATTTTTTATTTTCTAAAATATTAACCCCTTGAATAATAAGTTGAGGGATAAATAAATTCAAATTACATATTATTTTGGTAGATTTTACTAGAAACAACAAGCTAGAAGGTAAAGGTTTAATACTTTCCAAAAACGCGTAAGCGAGCTTATTATCGGGGGTCTATTCTATTTTCTAGTCGCTGCTCTCCACGCTTTGTGGCGCGTGGATTCTTGCCTAGAAGAGAACCATACCGCCAACTGTATGCTATCATCTAATAATTCCCTTGTGACAAAGTGGTCCTGACAGAATTATCAATACGCAAGAATTGTAAGAATATGAATCTCAATGTATTTATTACAAAAACTGCTGATCTGGGGTTTTTCTCTGATGTTAAAATAACTAACAACGAGGACATTCCTGAACACTGGCCAAATATGAGGGAGATGTTTGATATAATCGGCGTCAAAAGGATTCCTGGCTAATGCGTTGCGAATTGTGTCAACCCAAAAAACACGAAGTGCTTAATTTAATTAACATTAATTTTGTCATTTGTAAAACATCACAATAATTTTGAGTTGCTTTCAAGGACAGAGCTGGAATTTCCCTACAGTTTGGGATATGGCCTTGGTTTACATTACATTTCCAAAAGTATTAGGTCACCTGACCTTTCCTGCTATATGTGGTTGTTTTCTGATCTCATCCCTACTGAACACCTTTGGGATGAATGTGAACGCTGACTCCACCCTACCTCACCTACATCAGTGCCTGCCTTTTGTAACACTTTTGTGGCTGATGAACACAAATATCCATCAGCACACTCCAAAATTATATGTGTATACTGTATATGTATATATGTGCGTGTGTGTGTGTGTATGTGTGTGTGTGTGTGTGTATATATATATATATATATATATATATATATATATATATATATATATATATATATATATATATATATATAAACATGACGCCCAGTTACCAGCATGACAGTACACAGTAGACTTTTTAGTTAAGTACATGTCAGAGCCCATACTTCTTTACTTTAACTTGAGTAACAGTGTAGTCACTACTTCAACTTTTACTGGAGTCTTTTAAAAAAATGTGTATCTGTACTTCTACTTTAGTAAAGGATGTGTGTACTTTTGCCACCTCTGGTAGTAAGGAAAAGCTCCCTGAGACAATGTCAGGAAGAAATCTTCTCCTCAGCTTGTAGCTTGCAGACTTCAGAAACAGGTATTTTTTATGTTGTTGTTGATTGTCCCAGGATATCAATAGTTTCAGAAATGCTCAGATCAGCTCATATGACACCAACATCCATGTCCAAGTTAAAGTCACAGAGCACTTATTTACAGTAGCATTTAATGTGTATCTGCATTCATTCAGTGTATGCAATAGTTCCTGAAGTTCAACTGTTTGAACATCAACAGTATCCCTAATAAATGTATGAGCACTTGCAAATACATGCAAGAGTCTGTAAGCTCCATCAAAATCAAGAAAGATCATATGTTAGAAATATTAATCTATTATCTAATCCAACTTTTACTCTGTTGCTCTACTGTCTAATGTGCACTCAATATTTAAAAGTATTGCTCATCTAATGGGACAGAAATACATTATTATTCATGTACTAGTAATCCCTAATATTTTATTCTGAAAGGGGAGGGCTTTTTAATCTCTGCTTAAGAAAATGATCTAGAAAAAAATGCTGTTTCTTTTCCCTTTTAGAAAGATTTCTCAAGATTTAAAAAAAAACCCTAATTTTTTAATGCTGTATTAGTAATTAATAACAATACCAATCCAGGTTTTACCTATTTAAGTTATTAATTTTAAAGGAGGTCTATACAGGAAGCACAGGATACTGTATTTTCCCATCACAGTTTGGTAATCCAATTATAGAAAAGCAATAGTCATTATAATTGAATTACATTTTAAATTTATTAATTAACTAACAGCTTTTAATACTCAATTTAAATGTAATGTTATGGAACAAGTGACTTGTGTTGAAGATATAAAAAGTTGTTCCTAGACTCTTTTACTCACACTCAAAGTAAATATGTTTTATTTATCACACTTTTTAAGTCCATTAAGCCAAAGTAAAACTGACTGGAATAAACACCACCCACTCAGTAGTGCTCACGGTCTCCTCACTACGATGGAACTGTTTTTTCTTTTAGAATGGTACCATGTCACTGCTCAATACTGTGCAGAATAACAGAAAAATGTCAGCTGTGTGTCAACTTTATGTGCTGTTTATTAACATTTTTGTGAATGACAATTCAACAATCTTTCCATATTTACTACAAGGCCTATACATATGTTATAGTCAGTAGAAACTCAAAAGTGGAAATTTCAGACAAACAAACAGCACATTATTTGAATTATACATAAACAGGGCTCCCGCAGACTAAGGGCACAATTGACCCAGATCAGCTTTTCTCTGGTTAAACTGTAAATTCTGTCTATTATTATTAGTCACTTCCTGGAGCAAAAATTCCCAACTGTAGTTTTGTAGAAAAAACTGCGTATACACATGGTAACTTTGATTAACTTTGAAAAAGGGAATAAGGTGTACGGTTTGGCTGATTAGGTCCAATGTATTTCAGGGGAATGTATGTAGGTTTATCAATCACCTCTAAGCCAAGGTAAGGCTGCAAAACGTCCGGAACACGTACAGTTCCTTCCTAAAACAGAAAAAAAAAAAAATTCAATTGAATCTTTGCAATTAACTACAACCATATATATATTAATAAAATAATGATCTTATATTTATGTTTTTAATATTTTTAAATTATCTTTTTTTTTATTTTTTACAATACACATTCAAAATAATTCAAAATAACTACATAAATTCACCCAAAGAACGTCCATTCGTGTTATTGTGATTGTGAATACATGAACAATAAACTAATAAACTAAAAAAAAAACCTTAGATTGTGTGTGAGTGTAAAGAATATTAACATCCTCACTTTTGTTTGATGTGTTTCCAAAATTGCAATAATGGTACGTGGTATAGCACAAGCTGTAGCATTCACCTACAATCAAAACAGACATATTGCTGTTATTATTCCTGGGATTCTCTGTGCAGTTAAAGGTGGGGTCTCCGATTTTTGAAAGCCAATGTTGACATACAAAATCACCAAAACAAACACGTCCCTAACCCAAATGGGTCCCACCCCTGTATTGATAGCTCCGCCCACACATACATACGCAACCCAGGCAACTAATGGAAAAAAACATGTCTTTATCATAGCTGAAGGGAAGAACAATACGTTTGCAGATAAACAAACAAGCAAAAATGACACAAGCATAATCATGCAAAGGACGGCATATATTAGTTCTGTGAAACAAAGCAAAACCAACGTTACTCACCTATCGAGAAGGAAAAAAGCGCAGCATATTCACAGATTGGAGTTTCCAGAGTCAATAACTCCTGAGCTAAACGCTGTTACTTGTAGTAACAGCGTTTAGCTCAGGAGTTATTGAGTCGGGAAACTCCAATCTGTGAATATGCGCCAACTTCCTGCTCCTTCAGTTCTCTCCAGCACTGGAAAGCTGATACTATATTAACACGTCCTACTTCTTGCCTTATTGTAAGCCTTTCTTTGCTTTCTTTCTTTGTTTTTATCCTTCATGTCAATGTTAAAACCGCTTTCTGCTAATGTCACACATGCACACTGAACACTCTCTCCGCACATATTGACAAGACCCGCCCCTTTCTGCTCATTGGCTACACGTTTATTTTGTTTTTGGTTTATTTTTCGGCCCGACTCAGTTTTCTGAAGCATTTCTCAAAAATAGTAGGCCCTACCTTTAAGGTATTTCCATCTATTTCAACAAGGCACCATTCTGAAATAACACAATCCCCCAAAAAATATGGATTGTGTGGATTGTGGTATCTTCACTCCGGCTGTGTGAAGGATGTTTGTAATGTTACTGACTGTTGTTTTTGTCTTTTTTTCTACACTATAGCTATTAATGTTTCTGTCATTATTTGTTGATTTTCTTGGCTGTTCAATGTGTGGTTGTTAGTATAACAACGGCCCCAGGTGTTTTCTATTGGCTATGGCAAATGCTTGTGCAATTGACTTGAAAAAATGGCTTGCTCTTCATTCAATCTGTTCTTCAATTCTTTGCTCTTCATGTCGGTTTATCTTTTTTTTTTTTACAGCATTCAAACACATAACTCAGGGTTTAAACCAAAAATAGGCATTTTTAACTATTTTTGTTATACAATTGAACTATCAGGGAACATGTGTGTACCAAGAAACTCCTGGCCATAGTCCATATAGTTTTCCAAAATATGTGATCACTTGCAAAAAATCTAATCTGTTCAGTGCATACAAAAGAATTGCCTTGCTGTTTCAATTCTTTGGGAGGGGACTGTATATCATGCTAACAACACATTATAAATTATACTGTACACATTTCCAATGATGCAATGGCAGCACAAAAATACAGCACTATAGCCTTCATTCAATTCTCAGCAGAGACAGCAAACAGATTTCACTCACTGTGTGAGCATACTTAAAACTGCCATCACTTCTCTCATATAGAATGTTCAGTCGCCGACTCTGGTAGTCAGTGCAGTTTGATGCACTGGAGATCTAATGAAGAGGTAAGAAACAGTTTAAAACAATTTATGATTTGGGAAAACATTAAGACAGAATAAGACAATTATATGTTCCTTACTTCTTAATACTTTTTATTTAATTATTTATACTCCTTTTAAATTTCTATTCTATTTTACATTCTAATTTTCTATCTTTATTCTGTCTAAAAGAGTAGCCAGACATTATTGTTTGATTCTGAAGTTCTGGAAATCATAAAACATTGAATGAGATTTGTTTATAATTTTTTGGATTAAATAAGGTAATCTTTTAAAATGCAAATCTAAATAAAATCCAGAGTTAAATTTGATGCATCAATTATAATTGTTACTATGTCTTACCTCGCCATAACTTTCACGGCCTGGCATCCAAGCTTCAATGTCATACTTCCTGAAGGCTGGTGCCCCCAGCTCCTGAGTGGGCATATCCAAAACTCTTTGAACAAATAGAAAACCTTATTTAAAACCCATTATAAAATTAAGAAATAACTGCTAAATAACTAGAAATATCACAGTTTTCAGTACAGTGGTATCCGTTCATAGCTTGTTTTTTAGTAATGGGTAACATTAGATAACATCAGCAATGCAAGATTTATATTATATGAATAGGGGAAACTCAGCAAATTTGTGGATAAATACAATTTTCTTTCATTTTGTCCTGGTGTGTTTGTTCTTTATAAATGTAGTTTACCAATTTAAAATGTTTTGCCACCATCTCAGCAACCCCCTGCTTTGAACAGACATTCTTTTCCTCTTACCTACAGAAGACTAGAAAAGCCATGATTTATTTTATATTTAATATTAATATATTAATATTAATACATTTTTCTGTGGCAATATTCTTTAATCATGACTTATTTTACCTCATAGGAAAAATCTCTCATGTTCTCTTCTTAAGATAACAAATGGGTTATTAATTTATAATGCTATGTGATCTTTATAATAACTTCAGTTATCACAATATCATACAAAATACAAGTAATAGTAAATATAAAATACTGTATGTTCAGTAATTCAGGATTTAGATGAACATTTATTCTGTGAAAGAAATAACCAAAGGAAACCTTTAGGCAAATTCATGTCACAACAAATATTCAAATACATACAAAATTACTTTAGAACCTGAAATGGAGGTTAAGCGAAGAGAAAATATCCTTCTGCAACAAAACAAATTCTTCCAACAACTGAGAACTCTCCTGGCCAGTTTCATCAGCTGTTACACCAAACATCTCCACCTGAAAGATGAAATAAAAATGAGCTAGTTCTAAGCTTTTAGATACAACAACAATATTAGAAGGAACAAAACATAACATGTATACCAACATAATCAGCTAACGTTAATCAGCTATTAATGGAGAAGAAAAGAAAACGTTTCCTCCTTTCTGTTCAGTACATTTTACCTTATTAAAGTGATGAACCCTGTAGAGACCCCAGGCTTCTCTGCCTGTATCAGTTTCTGCTCTGTAACATGTGCTACAACACACTGTCCTTTAAAATTAAAACAAAACACATGCAAAAAATAAAAAACAATTTTAATCAAATATGAATCATTCAATTTATTTTGAACAGCATTTTACAGCCAAGTACCATGTTATGAATATCAGGACATAGAGGAAAACATTTCTTACCTTACTGGCAGGTCTTTCAAATTCACAGCATGGTCCATAAAGTAACCTTAAACATGCACCAGGAAAACCATAAATTATTATTATATTATTATTAATGTTATTATTACTAATATTCTAATAATCCAGTGTGTTTTAATGGTCAATTATATATTTTTTAAAACGGCAATTCATTGTTCTTTAAAGTAGGATTAAAAATAGATTTCAGAAACTCTACAGATGTCTACAGATGTTACAAGGTAAAAATGATTATCCATGCAATTTTTTTACACAAAGAGTTTTTCAGTTTTTTACCTGCAACTCCAACTTCTCCTGTCCCAGCAAGATTAAGGTTGGGGAAGCGACTCGGATCTAGAGAGTAAACCTGGGAACGGTGAGCATAAGGCTGCATCCCACAACCTTCCTGAGTAAAGAGACAAGAACCAAAAGGGACACAGAGGCTTTAAAAGTTTGAACACAGAGCCTTATAATAGCAAACTCCAGATGAATTTGAATCATCAGCTATTGTGTGTGGCAGTTCTAGGATTGCGTAATCATCCAGAATCAATAGCCTAAAATAGATAGGTTAATGTATTTTTTATTTCACCAATAATAGTGGATCATACTATCACCTTTGTAGTTGGGAGCTGCTTTCTAGCAGTAATATTTGTGAAAACTCTGTAAAATCTTTAAGCAACTTTTTTACATGGATTTTTAAGTGTTTCTGCTGTAACACACTGTCAACATTAAAGGTAGTGCATTTTTAGAATCCTTTATTCTAAACCAAATGTCTGGGTGGTCAATGTTTTTTTTACTGTTTATCTTCTTCTTTACTTTGAAATGAAGAAGAAGAAGAAGAAGAAGAAGAAGAAAAAACAGCCTTTATTTATTTATCACATACTGTATACACTACAACAAGATGAATTGATCTTCCTTTATCCTACATATCCCAGCTTGTTGGGAAGTTAGAGGTTAGAGGACTGGCCAGGATACAGCATCCCTGGAACAGAGAGGGTTAAGGACCTTGCTCAAGGACCCAACAGTAACAGCCTGGTGGTGCTGGAGTTTGAACCATGACTACTCACAGCCATAACTTTAACCGCAAAGGTAGGTCTGGTAATATAATATTACTTTAAATGTTGCTGGATATCATAGCAAATTATGCAAAATAAAAGTGTTTAACAGCAATTAAATCATTATTTTGCAGAAGATTAATGTATTCTGCAATGGTGGGTACAGGTAAAAATTCATTCTTGACAAAAGAGAATTGTTCAAACAAACACAGTATAAACTGTCAAAAATTAAATACAGTAAAACTATATTTTTTAAGAAAGAGATAAAGAGCTACTTACAAACACAGCTCCTCTCAGCATGTCTGGAACAACCATTGGGATAAACCCCTGAAAGGTACACAAAGTATGTTTCCTATGGTTTAGCATAATTAAAGCTTATTAAGCTTGTTATGCCCAAAAAGTCTACTGGTTCTCCATACTACACAGCAGGTTCCACATATTATATATGTAGAGAGCAATTACAACTACACAATCCATATTAGTTTTTGGTGAGGGTGGCACCTTTTACTTTTTTTTCCCCCCGAGTTGAAAAAAAAGGATGGACCTAATGGACCTAAATTTAATGCAATTACCCACATCCCTCTATTTGTTAGTCACTTTTTATTCTGTTGTCACTGATTTATTTCCCCTTCAACAGATGTTATGGTTTTCTGGCATGTTAAAAATGATATGTATACATTTACATATGAAAGTGCCAGCAGCTCAATGCATTAAAGTTCCTGGTAAGTGTATATATTAATGTATATAAATAAAATATATTTTGTGTTCACATGTATTTTGTACCCACTTGTGCCTTAAAGGTTTTAATTAAGTTGTGGGTAAAAGTTTGTAAGTCAAACTAAATTTTTTTGCCAGGTTTAGAAATGCTAATTTTCTTCATACTTGTGTGAATGAAATACATATATGGCACAGCTGATTAGCATTTAGTAAAATAAAAAAAATTATATATACACACATAGTACCAGAGACAATAGGCACTAGGCACAATTGAACTAGGTGAGGTGAAAAGAAAATGGTTTGAAAACAAGGAAAAACCTTGTATATTTACATAAACATAAAAACCTTGGTTTATCCTCTCTCTAGCTCTCTAAGTTTTTTTATTAAAAATACTCAATTCTTATATTCTGAGTACTTAGCATACATCTTATCACAGGCCACACTGACCCTTTTCTGTAGGAGGTCGAGAGCAAAGTTCTGTAATGCAATCTGTAGCTGTGCTCCTGCTCCCCTCAGATAGTATGACCTGTGACCCGACACATGAGCAAGGCGTCTGAACAAGGGAAAAACAAACAGTACAAGAGGAAAGATGAAAAAGCCCATTCAGAATGTACCCTGTGTTCAGGAAAACACATGCAGCATGAAGGCAACAGGTGAGTTAAGATTTTGTCTGTATATGCAAATTAGGTATCTACTTGCCTACAAACCAATTACGTGGTAAGACATTTTTAAATTTTCCCACACACATCCTACCTACAATTAATTTCTATGTTCGATAAAGAAAAACTTTAACCATGATTTAATTTTTTTTATAATATAATATAAAATACAATATCTCATTATCTCAACATCTCATCATTGTAAAGAAACAAACAAAAAAATAATGCTTAGACAGAAAGTCGTATAAATCAGTGGTGTCTGAACTGAAGATCTTGATCTATATATGCATGATTTTTGCATTCTGCTGCTTCTGTAGGATCGGAAAGATGGATAGAGAAAGAGATGGTGAAAGTACATTACCGTTGTCTAATTAGATCCAAACTTTCTCCAATTTCAAGGTGGCCTTTGACTTTGAATTCAAACTCTGTGATAAATAAAACTTATTTGTAACAAAATCCACAATTAAGGCTTTAAAGGCAAGTGATGTGGTTAGCAAAAACCATTAATTATCCTCTCATATTAAAGCAGACACACTCAAATTATCCTGTTCAATTTAACTATTTAAAGGATACATAACCATTGCTGTATGATTGACTGTGGCGACCCCAATGGGAAAAGCCGAAAATAGAAGAAAGAAGAAATACTTAATTTATACACCTGCTTTATGTCCGACCATTTCAATCACCTTCGCCTTGCTCTCATCTCCAATGGGCTGAAAAAAAAAGACTTATTATATAGATGTCAGTCAGCTTTGAAATAAAATCAGTAATATATATATATATATATATATATATATATATATATATATATATATATATATATATATAGTTGGTATCTTTTTTACTAAAATGTTGGGTTCCTAATTTGAGTTGCAGTTATGAAGCATTTAATGTATGCGTACTCTTTCAGACTTTATCCTGATATACATAGTTCAGTGTGATTGGTGAATAAAAATGCAAATTTCTCTTTTCCTACACCTCTGCTAGTTCCACTGAATGACACAGTAAAAACAATTAAAAGAAAAGTTGGCAAAGGCTCTAACATGATTTATCTTGGTTTAATTTTTTACACAACAAAAATCTGCCATTTAAACATAGTACTCTGCAAAAGTTTTAGGCATGTGAGAGAAAAAAAAAGAGAATTCCAAATCAAATTTAGTATTTGGTATGACCACTCTTTTCCTGCAGCATCAATTCTTCTAGGTACTTGCCCCAGTTTTTGAAGGAACTCAGCAGGGGAACTAACCACTGATCTTTTATGGATGTAGGCTGCCCCTTATCTGCCTCTAATGGGATGTGGTAGCCTAGTGGTTAAGGCTTACCGATCGGATAGTCATGAGTTCGACTCCCAGGTCCACCAAGCTGCCACTGCTGGGCCCCTGAGCAAGGCCCTTAACCCTCAATTGCTCAGCTGTATAAATTGAAGTAAAATGTAAGTCACTCATGGATAAAGGTGTCTGCTAAATGCCATAAATGTAGAATGTAATCTTTGTCTCTTCGTGTAATCCCAGACAGACTCAATGATGTTGAGAGCAAGGGTCTGTGGGGACCAAACCATCACTTTCAGAACTTCTTGTTCTTATCAAGGCCGAAGGCAGTTCTTAATGATATGTTCAAGTTCAAGTTTGTTTATATAGCACATTTACAAACAGCCACACGGCTGACCAAAGTGCTTCACAGTGTGCTTGACATAAAATATATATATATATATATGCTGTATATTTGGGGTCATTGTCAGACTGCAGAATAAATTTGGGGCCAATCAGTTGCCTCCTTGATAATATTGCATTATGGATATGTATCTGCCTGCATTTCTCATCATTGAGAAGATCATTAATCCTGACCAAAGCTCCAACTCCGGTTTGCAGAAATGCAGCACCAAACTTGAAGGAACCGCCACCATGATTCACTGTTGCTTGCAAACAGTCATTATTGTCCCGCTCTCCAGCCCTGCTGCAGCCACATATATTTTAAATTTTTACTCATCAATCCAGAACAGTTCCAATGCGTTCATGCATATTTGAGTTGATTAGACTTACTTCCACAACAGAGATATGGCTTTTTGGCTGCAATTCTTTAATGAAGACTACTCCTGGCTAGACTTCTCCAGACAGTAGATGGGTGTACCTGAGTCCTACTAGTATTATTTAAATATTTAAAAAAAAAAGATTTTTTAAAAATTGTCCCAAGAGATCTAAAACATGGCAAACTTTGGCTTACCCAAGGATCCTATATGGTACAACAAATTAGTTTACAATCTATGTTCGAAATTAAATTGCCTTGTGAACCATAATTATTGAAAGATTTATTTTCAAGACATAGTCTCTTATTCCCCTATGGGAACAAAATTGAGCACAGATGATGCATAATTCTTCACTTAAAGGTTATATACATTTATGCTAAATGCATGCCTCTTTCAAATTTAGGGGAACTTATTTAGGGGTTTCACAGCAAAAGAGATGAATAGTTTTTTTGATCATAATTTGTTTATATTGACTAGAAATGTTATTAATTGACCATTTAAGAAAAGCCTTTAATAAACTAATGGTCTAAATCACTGAATTGTTCTGACCCATTTTACCTAAAATGTATAACCTTATTTGGTAATACCACTAACATCCAGTAACACAGTTTGGGTAGTTTCTCTGGAATTTTATTGTAATATTATAACATCATTTCATGTGAATATGTAAAGCCATAAGTACATATTGTGCACTCAAATTCATACAATTTACTTGAACCTTACCACATCAGGATGTGTTCTGTTGGGGAGCCTCAGAGCTAGACAATAATATTCTTCCTCTATGTCACTCTGTCGTGAATACAGCTGACTCAACCTTACTCTGATCTTTCGGCCTTCTTCTCTCAAAGACTTGTATGCCATATGCTGGAAGGAAGTAGACAGAGATGAACAATAAATTAAAAAAGGCTTCCTTAAAAATTCTAATCATTAAGAACTATTTCATTATATTATTTAGGTAGAAAACAGCCAACTCTGATGCATATGAAGTCAAATACACTTACATCAGACAGGTGTTTTTTATCATGCTCCTCCTAAACAGGAAAATAAAATATTTACATCAAATTACACAGGTAAACAGAAACTGGAAATAATCTGCATGACTTCATTTGTCTTTGTCACTGCATATGGAGAACCAGAGATTTGCAAGTGAGCAACCATTTTAATGTTTTGTCACAGAGTGCTGAACATTATCAACCGTTATGGACTTCTTGTGCCCAGGCAACAATTTGAGATGGTAATCCATTCCTTTATTTCATCTCGATTGGATTACTGTAAAGCTTTACTTTATATTTACTTTATATTGACTTTAGCAAGTCTTCTCTGTCTCGCCTTCAATTGGTCCAAAATGCTGCTACACGTCTTTTGACTGGTTCATGGAAGTATGACCATATAACACCAATTTTGGCCTTACTTCACTGGCTGCCAGTGTATTATAGGGTTATAGGGTGTATTAAAGTGCTTTTATTTGTTTTTAAATCTTTAAATGGTCAGATCCTGGCATACCTTACAGAACTGCTTCACTCCTACAGTCCTGCCTGCTCACTTAGGTCAGCTGATCAATTGCCTCTGGACACCAAAAGGTCAAAGAGACAGGCTGACAGGCACCTACCTACACCAGACAGGCACCTACTGTTTCCTTGTTAAATAAACGGTTGTAAATATAAACACATGTGCAGGTCCTTTGTGGTAATAAGCGCACAAACTTGCCCACTGTGTGTAAACTCTGCTGTCAGATTCACTTTAACACTAATAGAGCTGTAATTATTATTAAGTGACGTGACATACGGCTAAGTATGGTGAACCATACTCAGAATACGTTCTCTGCATTTGACCCATCCAAAGTGCACACACACAGCAGTGAACACACACACATACCGTGAACACACACCCGGAGCAGTGGGCAGCCATTTATGCTGCGGCGCCCGGGGAGCAGTTTGGGGGTTCGGTGCCTTGCTTAAGGGCACCTCAGTCGTGGCCGGCCCGAGACTCGAATCCACAACCTTAGGATTACGAGTCAGACTCTCTAACCATTAGGCCACAACTTGCCCCATTATAAAGTGATGCTCTCGGTACCAGCTGATGTATCTGATGTGCTGCACAATAACTGAATGTCACACTGCAGGTTTTCATGATGGTTTAAAAACAAAACTAAAACTGACCACAAGAGCTCGGACTTGATCACTGATAAGTTTCTTCTGTTCCTCCAACTCGTTTATGTCCTTTTCCAGCTCCTGCAGCTGCTTCCACACTGATATCTAACAAACAAGAGCAAAACTTCAGTTCAGTTTAATGTTATAAATAATATCATAGTTTAATGTGCACTGTAAAACTAATGAGCACATGACATTAAACTGGTCCTTACAATAGCTCGGACATCAGATGGCCCTAAATCTCCTTTTCTATTCTCCAACTCACTGATGACTTGTTCGGTGTGTTTACAGATTGTCCTCATGTCCAGCTGTGGTTTATCACTGTAACCCTCTTTAATATGCTCGAACAAACTGCTCCTGTTCTGCACACGGTCCGAGCCACACGAGCTGAAGCGTCTCTGTGTGTTACAAACATAGTTTCTGACGGTGAAAATGACAAGCGACCGAAATCGTGTGAGAGTTCCTATGGAGGACGCCATTTTACTCCAGTGCACGGCTTCAAAATGGCTGCATCCCAAACTACTTTGGGCACTACATAGTGTGCAAAAGCCATTGACTCATATTCACTTAAACTGAGCCTGTTACCGGAGGTGGTTGCCAAATTCACAGCCTCTACCCGGTTTGAACCGCGCTATGCTGTAAACCGCCTACAACACATTTTCTGACTATTCGAGATAACGTGCATTCGACTCACATAGTAAGTGGAATATGGCCATAAAATACTATTATTTATTCACATAAAGTCAAATACAATTTTAATGTGAATGGACAAAATCTGACAATAATAACTGATATGTGAATTTAATATGATTTATTGCAAAATAATACTATTTTATATTGACATTTAAAAAAGATTACACAAAATAGTGTATTCAGATTATAAGCTATGAAATAAATGTTACTAATAATATAACAGAAGTAGTTGTAGTAGGAAAAAAGTCTGGAGACTGATGGTGTAAATCAGAATCAGGTTTATTGGCCAGTTGTGTTGATGTTGACACACACAAGAAATTTAGTTCCAGCTGTTTGTGACTCTCAAACTTACAGACATTAACACTATACTATAAAAGACAAGACAATACAGACTATACAAGACAATGCAGATGTGATACAATAGACAGTAAGAGTATTAAATATGAATACAGAATGCGACAGATCAGTTATGTACATAAAGTGTGAGACGTACACCAGTAGAGCAAATAACAATATTGTGTAATATTATGCTTTTGTACAATATACAGCAGCAGTTGTGTGTAACATATACGGATGATGTGATGACTGACAGTTCTGATAATGCAGTACTTATAGATATGAAGCAGGGAATATAATTATATTAAGTTGTTAATCAGGGTGATTGTCTGGGGAGATTGTCTGTGTCTGTCAGTTTTGGTAAACAAAGCTTTGTAGCGCCTGAGAGAAGTGAGGAGCTGAAGGAGGTTGTGTCCAGGATGTGAAGGGTCACATCGGAAGAAACACAGTAAGAAACACAGTTCTTACCTCATGTCTTTTATATAAAAATAATATGACAAGAATAAAAACAAGTCTCTCTTTTTTAAAAATGGACACAAAAAGAAAGAAAACAACTCAAATTAGTTTAGTTACTTTTTAACAAGCATTTGATGTCATGTCATATTTGATCAGTTTAAATGTGCAATGAAGATTTTGTACCTCCACTGAGATGAGGATGACTCTATGAAAATCCTGAGATCTACAGATCTACCAGCTCCAGTTGGACTCTATGATACCAAGAGGAGATCTGAACTCCATGTGATCTTTACACCAATTAAACACTTGTTTGACTGTATATTTGTAATCTCACCCCCAGTTCCACCCATATGTGGATGGGTTCCCCTTTGAGTCCGGTTCCTCTCAAGGTTTCTTCCTTACCAATTTAAGGGAGTTTTTCCATGCCACTGCTGCCTGAGTCCCCTCAGACTTGCTCATTGGGGATAAATAAATAAATACATACATACATACATACATACATACACACTGTGAACTATATATATCTTAATTTTTTACTATATTAATTCTTTTTTCTCCTTATGTTTAACTTCTGTTCTATGTTTATGTTCTGTAAAGCTGCTTTGAGACGAAGCCCATTGTAAAAAGTGCTATACAAATAAACTTGAATTGAATTGAAATGTCACTTATTATATATTGTTATCAGTGTTGTAATGTATCGAAGTAAAAATACTTCGTTACCGTACTTAAGTAGAAATTTCACGTATCTGTACTTTACTTCGCTATTCAAATTTATGTCCACTTTCACTTTTACTCCACTACATTTCCTAGATAAAATGTATACTTTTACTCCGTTATATTTCCAATAAGCATCTTCGTTACTCGTTACTGCAAAATAAAATCAGTAGAAATGTGTGCGACTGCAATAAGGGAGGTTTGGCGAATCACTGCTCCTAGATTGCATTACGCACGTCCGCACACTGTACGAAGCACAGGCACGCGCAGCGTAGTCAGAGCTGGAGGCATTTATAACGGCAGCAACCAAAAGCAGTGGAATGTCACTATTCTTATTACCAGAGTTGATAGCACAAACAAAATATTAATGCAACATCAATACTAAATAAAAATAAAATTCATTCATTCATTCATTCATTCATTCATTCATTCTCTAACGCTTATCCGAACTTCTCGGGTCAGGGGAGCCTGTGCCTCATGATGTTATCTCAGGTGTCCTCGGGCATCGAGGCAGGATACACCCTGGACGGAGTAATAAAATTTACTGATTTGGTATTTGTCTTGTGAATATTTGTTTATTAATGACTGCATTCATTGGACACACTGTTTGTAGAGAATGCACACATGAACTGATTTGATTTAAGACTGGCATCATTACATCATGCATAAAATTTTGGTGTCCACTTTTGTCATTTAATAATACCATAACTTTTGGCTTACTATGTAGTCATATAATATATAATATAAAACTCTTCTTCTTTTAAATTCTCACTGAGGGCTAAAACCCCTAAAGATGAAACCCTAGAACCGCCCCTGCTCTTATGCCTACCGAAAATCACTGAAATTTTACTTTTTACTTTTACTTCAAATACTTAAGCACATTAAATATCAGAAAATTACTTTTGATACTTAAGTACAGTATATATCAGATACTTTAAGACTTTTACTTGAGTAATATTCTAAAAGGTGACTTTCACTTCTACCAAAGTCTTTTTCTAGTACGATACTTGTACTTTTACTCAAGTATTGCTTTCTAGTACTTTATACAACACTGATTGTTATGGCAGCTATTTCTTTCTCTTTTTAACATCAATACTGATTACTGTTCAATACAGTGTATGTATAGGTGGTGTTTTAGGGAAAATATTCTAGGAGACTAGTCAGAAAATTATTTAACAATGTTTCAGTTCCTCTGAGGTGCTTACTTGACTTTCATTAATCGTGATCTGGAACCACTTTGGGTGCCTCAAGTAGACATTTATTGTTGCGGATTGCCCGCTGTTACTGGTGATTGTGTTATTGACCGCCGCAGAACTCTGGTCAGGGAGTTTGAGTCATCAGATAGAGTTTAACCATTTATTGCGCAAGAATAACATTACACACAGGGTCATGTGTGCGAGGTAGTTTCTAGGAATGAAATAAAGAAACAACTGCTTAACACATAATAACCATAACATGACATGTCTAGCACAAACATTAGCCAACTGGTACAACAGACACCGTACAGAAGCATTACTCTTAACTCTCAATAAGTAACTGAGACCACATACTGCATAGTGCACTGAATTATTAAGAAACAGATGCTTGATACAATCAATAATAAACCATCACAGTAGTTACTGAACACCATTGTACAAATATTACTGATGGAAAGAAACTAGTAGCATGTTTAGCCCGAGCAGCCATACTAATGAACAGCTATGCTAGCGGCTAACCCGGGTATATAACAGGTGCACCAACACAGTTCAAATACAGATTATATATATTTAACATCTTCTAGTCTTCTTTAACAATCTCTAGGACTACAGAGGAACAGTGGAGCACACTTACAGCTTCGCAAACGTTTTCCTGCGCTCTAACATGGCATCACCTGTAATGAATCGAGAGTACCACTGCGCCTCGACTGCGCAATTTGTGCGCCGATGCCTACGTTCAGTGCGCCCGTGTCTGAGAAGCCGCGCTCGCGCGACTTGTGCCGAAAAGAAGAACATTCACAACATTTATATTTGATTTTTTTTATTTCATTAATTTAATTTAATTTTATATTTAAAATTGTTTAATGTTTGTTTTTATTTCTCCTAATCAAAGTACGTTTAGAAATTCCAAGCAACAACAATATGCATAGAATAATGTTGAATAAATAATTATATTGAATGGTCACTACTGTACATTACTTTTTCATGTGTAATACTAATATTGTTATAAATTAAGATATTGCATCTTGACAAAACTGTACAATAAATAAATGTGACAAATATTATGCAACTTATATTTAATTATATTTCATGTATCTCAAAGTCCTTCAGTTCATAGTAATATTTACAAGGGACATTAATAAAGGAATTAATGAGCCCAACACAGCTAAAGGTGACTTGATGCTCTACTTCTTTATGTTGAACAGAAAGTAGGTTTGACTATAAATGCCTATATGTGATCAGTTCATCAGTAAGCTCTTCATCATCTGGAAAAACAAACCTCAGTGTTGTTTCGCGAAATGAGTCTCCTGTAATAACAGAGTTTCTGTGTAGGCTGTTGGTTGGTGGGAAAATGCGTTAGATAGCATTTTCTATATTTATAAACTCTAACTTCACTGGCCAAGAGATGTGTTAATTAAAAAAAGAGATGGGAAGGTATTCACAAATCCATAGTACGTTTTCATGGCACTATTTGTGACATAAAGCTGAACAGTTTTGTATGAATTGTAGTATTTAAAATGTTCTGTTCGTGTTTTTTTAAGGTTACGGGAGAAAACAAAATGTTAGGAGAAACCAGGAAGAACAGAGATTAACATCACGTTTATTTTGGCCTTACGTAAATATTAGATGCTCGGCTTTTAGGCACTTAGCGGTAACAAATCCAAAAGCGGAAACGCGTGCTGAAAAACCAAAATTTATTTAGTACAAAACGAATATAAGTAACAGGAGGAATGCAGAATTCAGGGTATTAATGAGTATTAAAATTAAACGTTTTTATGTGTAAGCTATATTTTACAATGATCAGGTTTAAGATCTGTACTTCTCCAGAGTGAGCAAAAGGACAATCACTCTGGACCCCTCGCATCCAGCACACTCCCTCTTTGAACTCTTTGAACAGAGCCCTGAGCACCAGAACGACCAGACATAGGAATTATTTTTGTTCTTGTACTATATTTTTTGTTTTGTACTATTTGATTGATCTGAAGTAAATAAATAATGTACATTTCTACATTTTCGACTTTTATTTATGTTGCCTAGCAGCTATGGATTTTAATTTTACTATTATATAGGTGAACATATAGGTGCATAATATACGTGCATACATGTACCTATGTAGGTACATGTATGCACGCATATATGCGCGCATATATGTACATATAATATAGGAAAACGGCCAATTTTATATATGTCACATATATCAAAACCTATATTAAAACATATATGTTTATATAGGTTCTTTCCATGTGGGCAGTTTCTTCCCTCAAGCAATCCATCTGTTGAACACTTAACATACGCGGAACACACAACACTATTCTTTCACATTATTACTTAAAACACATACTATTTATATTTCAATTGCACATTTCACACTTGTACATTTGTACATACAAACTGTACATATTGTATATGTCATTCTGTTACACTGTGGAGCTTCTGTCACTAAAACAATTTCCTCGCATGTGAAAACATACCTGGCAATAAAGCTCTTTCTGATTCTGATTCTGATCTAAGTAAAAACCTTTAATCTGCCTCTTATCCTTACAAGGAATTTACCTGCAGTTCCTGAGACAGTGTCAGGAATGCTGAGTTTAGGTAAACTAAATGTTTTTCAAGAAAGCAGATTACTGTGTTCTCCCTTAAGCAGACCCAAAAATTATAATGTAGACATCAGCATATGCATAGGCAACCTAAGACAGATACTATTGTCTGTAGAGATGCGTTTCCCTTACTGAATTAACCATCTGATAATATACATCTATAGAGCAGGGCATAGAAGCCTTTATTATTGCCACATATACATTACAGCACAGTGGAATTCTTTTCTTCACATACCCCAACTGAGGAGGTTGGGGTCAGAGTGCAGGGGCAGCTATGATACAGCACGGAGGGTTGAGGGCCTTGCTCAAGGGCCCAGCAGTGGCAGCTTGGCTGTGCAGGGCCTTGAACCCCGATCCTCCAATCAACAACTCAGAGCCTTAACCAGTTGAGAACACTTTTTCATTTATTAAAAACCATTTTAAAAAAAACAAAGTCATTTTGTATGAAATATATTAATGCTCATGTTATTTTTGTAGTGTTTGATGAGCTGAAGAAACCCCAAACTACCATATTGTTCTGCCTAAGCAAAAGTGGGAAATATTGTTTTTTACATATTCTTATTCTTAACCGTGCTGTACAGGAAACAGTTTTGGCAAATATCTATTAAACAAAATATTGTTCACATTTTTTCGTTTGCTATTTCAGTATCTTTGTAATATGTAGAATGTTTTGTTTGGCATTGCAACATGTATTTTGCATAGCACTGTTGGTCCATAAGCATTTTTGTAATTTTGCTTCTGTACTGTGGGTTTTAAATGAAGCAAATATATTGAAACGTAAGGTCAGTTAACTGTTAAGGGAAAGTTAACTGATATGCAGTTCCTTGGCCAGTTGTGGCATTTACCCTCATCATTTTTAAAAAATAGACACCATTCCAAGTCCTGCACCCTCACAAACAGATACTGAAGAGCCCATTATTTACTGTTGGTTTGTACCTGCCTAGTTTAAACTGCACTGTTAAGAGCTGGGAGTATCAGAGCAACTCTGACAATACGATAGCATCCAAGGCTCTTCACCTGAAACCCATAAACTAAGAAAGAACCCATAAACTCAGGCAAACACATGCTCACCTCCCGTGTACATTCCACAAAATCTTTTAAGCAGTGTATTAATTTACAGCTTCCAAAAGGACAATGACACTTAAAATGGTTTGTAAATATTTTAATATTTTATTTTAACCTTAAATCTATCATAACTGTCAGTTTATTTCTATGCTTTTACTGTTTAACATAATGCAAAATGTCCTGTCAAGTCAAGTCAAGTCAAGTCACCTTTATTGTCACATCATCAGTGAAATTCTTGGGAGCAAGCTCCAGAAATTGCAGAACCATTTACAATAGAAACATAAATAGAACAACCTGCTGTGAGCTGATAGTTTCTCTTCCATATGTTAGTCACAACATTATACCTTCCCCACTAGTTCAAAACATGACGCTTAAGACAACATGACAAAGGATGAGGAGGAGATGATACAAGCGGTTTATTAGGAGCACGACCAGCAGTTTATTAGGAACGGTAAACGAAGCTAATAAAGACACGTGAGGGTAACCACCAATAACAAGACAAGGGTGGAGACACGATAATAACCAAAACAAAACACACGTGGCAATGTAAACAAACAGAGCGATGCGGAAGTGAGCGGTGTTGACTGTAGGTGCAAACTGCGTTGCAACATAGTTCACTTGCGTGTAGAGACGCCCGCAAATCTCCATAAAAGACAGCTGTGGCACAAAATACACTGTCATGTCATGATCGTATAATAATACATTTAATAATAAAGTTCTTAGTTAAAAAAAACAGAATGTTCTATCAGAGGCAGCAAGTCCGGAGACTTTTTCTTACAATAAAACCAAGTTTTTGTTAGATTAAATTAGGCCTCTCATTCAAACATGCCATTATTTCATGTTTTGTGATTCGCACAATATGATTCATGATCATACTGTTTGTACGTAGAGAAGTTGTCTGTTTCAAGCGTTGCAGATTCAATGTGTGTGTCGGGTCTCTCCATGCATTCTTAGAAAAAGACATTCCTGAACAGACATTCCTGAATTGTCACCTGGGCAAATTTCTAATAGTTTGTTATTCAAAAATTAAGCAATAAAATTTTAGGTTTAGACAGTTTGTGTTTGTGATTGTTTTTGTGATTGACTTTGTGTTGTGAGTTTGAATGTGTTTGTGATTGTGTTTGAGTTTGTGAATGTGTTTGTGATTGTGATTGTGTTTGTGACTGTGTTTGGACTGCACAGTACCATAGATCCTGTCTCACAATAATGAATAATGTGTATATAATTTCTTAGAATGAGGAAATGGTTCAACCTAGTATAAGAATGATGAGGAGGATAATCAAAGATTTTGTTCTCATCAACCATCATGGGCTTTGTTAAAGATTGTAATGTTAAAGACGCAGGTTATAAGCCTACCGTTTGAATCTTAATGATTAGCTTATGGCTAAGAATTAAGACACTTTGAAGTGGTTTTGTTTTGTTCATTAACTAAGATTCACATCATCACGTTTGACTCCACAGAATCTGTGACGCGGTCACGCGGTTTCTTCCACAGAACTGGCTGTTTCGTCTGGGATTTACGGTACATTTCAGCGGTATTTTTAGCCATAGGCTGACGCGAGACTTGGAAACTTGCGTGGGAAAGGAAATCAAAAAAGAAAACAGCTATGGCGGCCGAGATTCATTCAAGGCCGCAGAGCTCTAGGCCTATACTCCTGAACAAAATCGAAGGGCATCAGGATTCAGTTACTGCCGCGATTTTAATCCCGAAGGAGGACGGAGTCATCACAGTCAGCGAAGACAGGTAGAACCAGGGCAGCTCTTCAACACCAGTGAAGTCAGATTAGCAGTTAGGCTAACAAGCTAGTTGCGTAAACATTACAGTTACATTCGTGTTCTTTAAAGCGATTCTAAAATAACAACAACAACAACAACAACAACAATAATAATAATAATGAAATGTGTTATTATTTATTAATGTGTTTAGCGGAACTAAAACGTTAGTGAATGTTACATCAAGCAAGTTTTATTTACAGTTCCCTCTTTCACTTACAGTTGATCGTGTTCAGATTTTTTGAAGAATGAATAATGTACACTGTTCTTTAAACATTTCTTATACTGATTTAAATTATACTCAAATTTGAATACGTTTATTTCTTTAGTTATTACAAACCAACCACTATTTACATTGTAAGCCCAATAAAAAGGAAAAAGCCTGGACATAAAGAACATAAAAGATTAAACAGCAGGTTTTTAATTACATTAAAAAACACATGTAATAGGTAACAGTGCATTGTTGCTCAACTAAACATGGAGCATCACTTTCTCAGTAATTAAACACTATTTATTTGCAAACACTGTTTTCAATTTATATCTATATATTTAATGTCACTAAAGCTTTGTGGTTTTGAAATAAAGCTCCTACTTCCCCACATTTCTGTTTCAGGTCTATTCGTGTATGGCTGAAGAGAGACAGTGGACAGTACTGGCCCAGCATTTACCATACTGTGTCCTGTGAGTCCAAAGCATTCATGAATATTATGTTATACTCCCCTAGGTATGAAATTAAACTCTATACAACTATGATCTGAAGCATTCTTTCAAGCAGGTCTGTAAGATTGATGCAGTAATTTCCAAGGAATATTTGCAAAGGCCAAGCTGAGTCTATTGTTTTTGCTATATACTGAAGACATTTTAGTTGACCTCAAAATTGAATACGAGTCTATCGATCAGAATTTCAACTTTCATTCTAGGATATTGTAGACGTGTTAAACAATTTAGAACGTGGCATTTTGGCAGACAATTTTTAGCTGATCCAAAGTATAGGTATGCTTTGATCATGAGTTACAACATTAATAAAGACTAGTGAATCAGTCGTCTAGAAGCAGCCATGCAAGCCCAAGCCATGGCAATAACTCTGCTGGGCCTGACAGAGGATCTTGTATGTTTTAGCTCATGAGGAGTTCCTTTCTTCCTCCACCATTGTTTTGGAAGATGTTTGGAAGAATCTCGCTTTGAGAACTTTTGTGGCTCTCTGTATTTCTCTTATGAATTTTCAATCTAGCCTTTTTACTATTGACAAGTGGTTTTTGTCTTGTGGTATGGCCTCTTTATTTCTGCTCAAAGTTGTCTATTATTGGAGGATTTTGATACCTTCACCCTTGCCCGTGTAGGGTTTTGGTGCTGTTGTTTGTTATTATTTGCTGTTGTTCTCTTTGTTTTTTATCTGGTATAATACACCAGTGCTTTCTTTCTTGTTCAGGACATTTTCAAATTGTTGTATTGGCAATACCCAGTGTTAAAACGGCTTGCTTTTATCACGTAGTCAGTTGTTTGTTCTTCATGTTAATCTTTTTTTAACAACAAATGCAGTCTTCACAGGTGAAACCAAGATTGGATTTAAAGCTATTAACTGTTTAATCAAACCATCAGTCTCCTAATCAGTTCAGTCTAACAGGGCACACCATGGCAGCAAGAAACACTTCATTTACATTTTATTGTATTTTTGATCTTGACAAATCAGAATCAGAATCAGATTTATTGGCCAAGTGTGCTGACACGCACAAGGAATTTGGTTTCAGCTTTTTGTGACTCTCAAAACTACAGACATAAAATAGAACGTACATTTCCTGAAGAAAATGTGAATGGTGCTTGCACGTGGCAAGTTCCCCTCATCGTGCTGAGTGTTTTGATATGTCACATGTCCATGTAGGGCTAAATTTTGATTTTCATGTGATGCCACGTCATGTGACCAGAATACATGTGAGGCAGTTCCTCTCATTGTGCTGAGTGTTTTGATGTCACATGTCCATGTTGTGCAAATTTTTTATTTTCACGTGAAATCACGTGACGTCACGTCACTTCATCAAATTACACGTGAGGAAGTTCCCCTCATTGTTCTGAGTGTTTTGATATGTCACATGTCCATGTTCTAAAAAGTTTTTTGATTTTGCATATTTTGGGGCTGCGGGACAACCGGAAGGCCAGTCGGTACACCAATTTAAACCTTTGTTCAGAGTATCACCCTAAAGGAAAAAAGGCCACTTTGAGACCCGGTACCAGAAGTACCGGTACTTGGATCACTTATAAAAGTCATAGCACACCTCTCCTCAATGAGTCGGTCAATTTGACACCTCATTCATGGGTCTAGGAAGAAAGCTGTGAAACAAGTTACGCACCAAAGTTTTGTCCTGAAGAGTATGCACAATAGTAAGAATGTTGCTTTGCAAGCACCATTAATAACACTATACCAGGTGTCGGCAACCCGCGACTCTGGAGCCGAAAGTGGCTCTTTCATCCCTCTGCTGTGGCTTCCTGTAAATTTGGAAAATAAATATTTAATTTAAATTTATTTTATTTTATTTAGTTAGTTTTATAAAAAAAAAAAAAAATGTTTGTACGAGAGAAGTTGTCTGATTATGATGCTCAATATATGCGTCATAACTACCGACTTGCGAAATCCGATACACAGAAGCAGACTCATTTTTGGTTTGCTGCAGCCGGCAAGTTAAAATGTGGTTAAAATGTCATGAATACGAAAAGGACTCAATTAGACATCGAACATTTTATTTGAAAGTAACCCTCAACCCAGCATCTTTTTTGTTAAGGTTAGTTCAAACTGTTAAATATTTTAGTTTGCCTGCAGAAATAAAACTTTGTTTACTAAGTAGCAGTTCATTGATTTCATAAATGAACACACTGCAGTTTTTCTATACTTTCCATAAATGTAAAAAATGATGTATGCAATGTTATCTTCATTTTAGATGTCAAAAGGGTTTTGTGGCTCCCTGAGTTTTTTTTTTCTGTGGGAAAAGGGACCAATTGGCTCTTTGAATGTTTCAGGTTGCCTACCCCTGCACTATACTATACAAGACAATGCGGGATGGGATACAATATAGACAGAATGAGTATTAAATTTGAATACCGAACATGACTGATCAGTTATGTACATAAAGTGTGGGAGTGCAAATAATAATATTGTGCAATATTATGCTTTTTGTACAATATATAGCAGCAGTAGTGTGTGCAATATATACAGATGATGTGATGACTGACAGTCCTGATAATGGAGTACTTATAGAAATGAAGCAGTGAATATAATTTGGTAAGGGTGATAAGGGTGATTGCCTGGGGAAAGAAACTGTTCCTGTGTCAGGTAGCTTTAGTAAACAAAGTTCTGTAGTGCCTGCCAGAAGGGAGGAGCTGAAAGAGGTTGTGTCTAGGGTGTGAAGGGTCAGTAGTGATTTTCCCTGCCCGGTTTCTGGCTCTTGTGTCGTACAAGTCCTGGGGAGCGGGCAGGGGGCATCCAATTATTTTCTCTGCTGTTTTTACTGTGCATTGCAGTCTATTCCTGTCCTGTTTTGTAGCTGCCCCAAACCAGATGGTGATGGATGTGCACAGGACAGATTCAATGACTGCAGTGTAGAACAGCATCAACAGCTCCTGTGGCAGACCATACTTCCTTAATTTGCGTAGAAAGTACATCCTCTGCTGGGCCTTTTTGATTTATGTTGCACTCCCATTTCAGGTCTGGGGAAATGGTAGTGCCCAGAAACTTGAAGGCCTCCACCGATGACACCGGGCTGTTGGATATTGTGAGGGGGAGTAGTGTTGTGGGGTCTTTCCTAAAGTCCACTATCATCTCCACAGTTTTGAGTGTGTTTAGCTCCAGACTATTCTGACTGCACCATAGCACCAGCTGTTCCACCTCCTGCTGGTATGCAGACTCATCGCCATCTTGGATGAGACCGATGAGCGTGGTATCATCTGCAAATTTCAGGAGTTTTACAGTTTGGTCACTTGAAGTGCAGTCATTAGTGTAGAGGGAGAATAGAAGTGGGGAAAGGATACATCCCTGTGAATCGCCAGTGCTGATTGTGTCCGAATGCTGGAGGTGACACCTCCCAGTCTCACCTGTTGCTTCCTATCTGTCAGGAAGCTGGTGATCCATTGACAGATGGAAGGGGGTATAGTGAGCCTTAAGAGTTTGGAGTGGAGAATTTCCGGAATTATAGTATTAAAGGCTGAACTGAAGTCGACAAACAGAATCCGGGCATATGTCCCTGCGCAGTCCAGGTGTTTCAGAATGTAGTGCAGTCCAATGTTGACTGCGTCGTCCACTGATCTGTTTGCACGGTAGGCAAACTGTAGGGGACCCAGCATCTGTTCTGTTTCAGACTTTAGGTGGGCCAATACCAGCTGTTCAAAGGTCTTCATGACAACATTGTGGAGAGTTTAAAGCAGGGTGGGACTTCACACAGCTCCAGTATGTCACAGTCACAGTGATCTGTTGAAGATATGGGTGAAAATAGGAGCCAGTAGCAGCACATGCTTTGAGACAGGAGGGAGAGACCCCGTCTGGGCAGGGAGCTTTCCTTGTCTTCTGTCTTTGAAAGAGCCGATTCACATTCTCTTCACAAATTGTGAGTGCAACTTGATTGCTGGGAGGAGTTGTTAATGGGGTTCCCAGAGGTGTGATGTCAGTCAGTAAGCCGGGTTGGATGGGAGGCGTGAAGATGTTGTTCTCAAACCTGCAGTAGAAGGTGTTGAGGTCGTCAGCCAGGTCTTTTAATGGCTTGGTTCAAACAAAATCTGTTGTTTAATACTTGTTTAACACCTCTAGATATAAATATCTGGAAATGAAAAATTAAAACTCTGATCTATTGGCCCATATTCTTCATTTATCCAAATGTCTTTGTATAGCAAAAGCAGATTTTAAAAGGATTGCATTTGTTTTTATGGGTATAACAGAGAATTATATGCATTGTGTAAACAAAGCTACAGAATGTTTTACAAAAGCAGGACAATATTTATTCAAGGCTTCTTTATCACTTTCTCTTGGTGAGGACCAGTGATGGCTCATTAAACTGTATTTAAATGCCTCATTTTATGGCTTTCTCCTTTTGTTTTGCCTTGCTTGACTATAGATTTAGTCGTTAGTTTCTGTCTGAAGAACAATTCAAAATCATATGCCACAAAATAAAGCATCAGACTTATATTAATATTTATCCCTGTCTCTTGTCCATTTACATCTATGGCCTCCCCCCAGCTCCATGTTCATGCATGGCATACCACCAAGAAAGCAGGCGGATCTTTGTAGGACAGGATAATGGATCTGTTGTGGTAAATTGGTCTCTGGTCCCTTCTACTGGTCAAATTAAATAGGGAAATTATTCTTTGTGATATAGTGTATATACATTTTTTATAGTGTGTATATATTGGACTTTTTCATTTCTGTAAATTTACTACACATTTTTGCAGGAATTTCTTATTTCTGAAGACTTCAACAAGATGAACCATGTGAAGACTTATCCAGGTAACATTTATTTTAGTTAAAACAGTGTACATAGTCACAAAGCAGTTTCACATAGATGATGTTAATAAGTTAATGTTTATTTTCTCTTTGCTGAATCTAAGACATAGTTTAGAACAAAAATATGATATATACGTTGACTATCTTAATTTAATTTTTATTTCATGGTTATTTAACGATCACAGTTCTGTAACCGTTCTGCTATAGTAACTCTGACAACCACTCTGAGAGTAGAAGTTCATCTCAGAATGCACAATATGATGAACCTTGAGGCAACTCTGCTAAACTGGAGATGCTGTTGGGTTCCATTTCTGTTAGCCAAGAAGATAAATCTAAGGAAAAATAAAAAAAGTGTTCTGGTCTGATGAATCTTTGTTTCTGCTGAGGTACACAGGTGGTAGAGAGAAATTGGTACTAGCAGCATGAATCCATGCATCCAACCTGCCTCGTGTCAACAATACACACTAGTGAAAATGATATAATATTGTGGAGAATGTTTATTGGCACACTTTGCGTCCAGTAATACAAGCAATCATTCTTTGCTTGAATACCCCCATCTATCTGAGTACGGATGGTGATTATGTGCATAAATTCATGGCCATAATTTAAGCATCTTTTAATAGCATCTTCTGGCATGACTGCATCACATCACAAAGCAAACATGGTTTCATGATTTTGAGTACATGTAACAAGTAGTTTTAAATGTGGTAGAATAGGAGGTTTGCAGCATGAAAGTGTACCTGAAAAATCTGTGGGACATGACGTGCATGAATTAATTTTTGGAAAGAATTGTTTTAAGAGAATACTATTCATAGTAAGTGTATATGTACATCATCCCTAGATTTTGTGAAGTTCAGTTCTGTATTTTATAATGAAATAACGCAGTTGTAAGTGTTATAAATAGTTTTTACCTTAAAGTAGTATATTGCAAATTATATTGAACCCATTTCTAATCAGAACTCCATCACTGCAACATCTAATCCACATACTGCCTCACATATCCATGCATTTTTTTGAATACTGTACGGATAAAACTACATGATCAAAAATCTATAAAATCTTTGTGGGGTTTATCAGTTGCTTGCTCTCCGATCCTAACTGCTACTCTAGATGAAATCTTTATTAATGGCAGGTATACTTGGAGGCTAAACCTGTTAAACTTGCGCTTAAATCTGTGCTAGTATTAACTGTAAAGATTTTTTATTTTAGAATATTTAAAGTTAGGTATTTAAACAAAAAAAATTATTTAAAGGAAAGCTTTTCAATGTTAGTATTATGTATGCTTGTTTTCCCATTGTGTTTCAGCTCATCAGGGTCGCGTGTCAGACATCATGTACTCCTTGCTGAGTCAGTGGGTTGTGAGTACAGGTTTTGACAAAAGTGTTAGCTGGATGTGCACCCAGAGTGGCTCCATGCTTGGATGCCACTACTTCAGCTCCTGGGCCTCATGTCTTCAGTATCTTTCAGCCAATGCATGTACAGGATATCTTTGGTCTTCAAGGGATTAAGAATGTCCTGAATCACTTGCTCCTTTTGTGTATGTTTAGATAATGTTTACTCGTTTCATGTGTGCATTTGTAAGCTTTGTGTGTAAATTCTCCTTTGAGCTTCCTTGACTGAATGCCTAGGTATGATGATGATACCCAGCATGCATTTGTTGGTGATTACTCAGGACAAATCACCTTGCTGAAATTGGAAAGACAGACATATTCCACTATAACCACTTTAAAGGGACATGAAGGTAAAGTGCATGTAAACAGATGTATATACATAGCAGATGGAATAGTTATGGGAAGGGTAGAGCCAATTTAATCAGTCACAAATGTTGTAGTTCTCTTGGATAAATACACAAATAAACATTTAAAAAATGCAAAAATGGGTGGCAAAAATATTTTGGTGGTTATTTATATACCTAGATGGCTGACTCAAGTAAAGTTTTTGTGTGTTAATCACTGCTTGTGACTCCATCATCAGATACTGTAAATATGAGATCTGAACAGGTCTAAATAAAAACTGTATTTTTAGGAAGCATAGGAGCTCTGTGGTGGGACCCAGTGAAAAGATGGCTGTTCTCTGGTGCATCAGATCACAGTATAATCATGTGGGACATTGGCGGGAGAAAGGGCCGCACACTACTACTACAGGGACATCAGTGAGTACATGCACACAAACTCACTACACTGCCTTAACACTATACTGTCTTAAATGGTATAATAAACCATTGTTATTTCATTTACTCTACCACAAATCTTTCAGACCTAATTTTCTCATTTAAAATTCTGTTGACTTTTTCTGACCTATTCAGATGAATTTACATTACATTGTCTTAATTTATAAATGAAGACATAGCATGTTGCAATGTTTTAATTCATTTTAATTTAATCTTTTACTACATTTTTATTTTATTTAAATAGATATAACTATGAAAACAGACTTTGTGTTTTGAAATGTTTTATTCCGTTAAGATGCATTTAAATTAACTAATTTAAAAAGTGTACACATTATATTTAGGGGAGTGGTATTTATTATTTTTAAGCATGGAAAAAGCCATCAGCATCACTACATGCAGACAGACAGTGCCTTGTAAAAATCGTCTTAATCTATTTCTCACATTAACCATCATGTCTAGCAATAACCTAAAAAAAAAAAAGAGCAGCTGAATTAAAAAATGGGTCAGTAGTGGGTTTAATTTCCACGATGTTTGTGTGTTTTGCGAGGTCCACCAGGTATATCACATTTACTCTTTTTCAATGGTTCAATATATTGGCTGCTTCATTGCTCTGATATGAGAGATAACTGGACTGTTACTAGTGTAACAGGCGAGAATCATCGGAATCAGAATCAGGTTTATTGGCCAAGTGTGTTGACACACAAGGACTATGGTTCCTTTTCACATTAAATGCTGGTTCAAACACTAATTCACACATTTCTTATTTTGAAACTGTACTATCCATTCTATTCCATGGTGACTGAGTCTCTGTTTATAAGCAGGAATCAGCAATGCTGAAGAGTGGTCTTACTTGTCAAAGTATGGCGAGGAGTCTTATTTGCAGGCAGAGCTGATATCCAACAAAGTCTGGTGATCATATTTATAGACCTACAGTAGATGATTAACACATAATTAGTAAAATGGCCAAAGGGGGTGTGTGTGTGTGTGTGTGTGTGTGTGTGTGTGTGTGTGTGTGTGTGTGTGTGTGTGTGTGTGTGTGTGTGAGAGAGAGAGCCATTGTCACGTTCCTCTAACCATTCCTATTGCAACTATTGCAGTGGGACATGTAAGTCTACTGCTTTGCTTTGCTTTGCTCAACGCCAGAGACTCCTTGCGTTCCTTACGAGCCATATACACCGGACGGCCCTTTTTCTTTTGTTCCAGTCTATTTACATTACATTTACATTTAGACCATTTAGCAGATGCCCCTATCCATAGCGACTTACATTTTTATCTCATAAAAATGAGATGGTGGTATCAATTGGTAGTGGAATTCATGGGGTTGGCGAACCACGGCCAGTCATGTCTGTAAGAGGGGAACAGGGAGATATGGGATAAGGCCGATGAGGAGCGGCCACTCCCCTGCTTTGCTCCGGATCTTAACCTGTGCGATAGGGAGCAAACGGGCATTGCCATGGATACATGAGACCGTGAGAGTCCCCACCGAGGGGAGTATGGCCTGGGCCAGCATGACCGAACTCCCCGGATCTAAGAGCATGGACACTGGGTAGCCATTTACTTCCATGGTAAGGCGGGGGCCCTTTGGAATGGCAAGGGTGTGCAGGCCGCAACTCGCTAGCCATTGTTTGTAGGCCTGGGTCTTCTGTGGTGCTCCTCACACTTTGGGCCAGCTCTTGGGTCACCCTGTGCTGATGGAGGCTGGCCTGCAAAAGATGCTGTAGCATCTGTGCCACAGTGGGTACGGGAGCTTCTTTCGTGTCCGGTGCCCGCATTCTCCACCATTTTTCGTCCATGAAATTGTGGCGGTGCACATACCGCCATCACAATATGTATATATGTATACATATTGTGTGTGTGTGTGTGTGTGTGTGTGTGTATATATATATATGTTTTAGCAATAGAATATATATGTTTTAGCAATAGTTTTGAGAGAAATATTGGCCTGTTTTGTATTTCCTTGCCAGTTCACAGAGCTAATCAATCCAGTTATAAATGGTGAAATCTTCTTAATGTAGGCATTCGATTTTGTAGTTAAGATGAAGTGGTGCCTCATGCCAAGTGGTATTGAATGTTTTTTTTTTTTTTTTTTTCCTTTTAGTGAAAAGGTGCAGACTCTGCATTATCTGCAGTTGTCTAAGCAGTTGGTCTCTTGCTCTGCCGATGGAGCTATTGCAGTGTGGAACATGGATGTGCCACGGCAGGAGGTAGATACGCATCACCTTTTTATATGGAATAAAAAAATATACCTTAGTGTAAAATAATTTTTGATAATAAAAAACTATTTAAATTGTGCCTTTTTGTCAAACCCAGGGTTACCTTACAAAATGTATAAGTAAGGAAATCTATTATTAAACATGAGTCAGAGATATAGTGCATATTATTAAGAAATAACAGAGATATGATCAAATCTGACAGAATAATGATTGGCAAAAATTGCATTAGATGTCACAAAATAAACTATGGGTTAAAGAGACAAGACAAAACCATAAGAGAATATATGTTTTATTAGGTAGCTAGCATGAACCTGTAGGCCACTGTTTTATGTGCTGTGTGGCTATATATTTGTTCAGTTTTCTTGTTTAAAAAAAAATTTAGATGGCAAATAATTGTGTCCCCAGTACAGAGGAACATGTCAGACAGTGGTAAAATACCATTTTTTTCTGATACTGACAATGAAACCTTGAGTATTATGACGTGTTACTTACTAGATTTTTTTTTCATCTTAAAAAGGCACTAAAATATATATTGGAGAAAATAGCGCTAAAGCTGTAGCTTTCACGCAACCATTCCTGAACAACTTTTGCAGAGAGGCATATATATACACATACATATATATAAAAAAATATGATAACTATAAAGTATAAGTAATTAATATAATTAGAAGAATACAGGCAAACAATACAGGAAGAGATGCAACCTTGATTGGAGGATTACCAGTGCTGTTTAAATATTGTGTTTGGGTTAAAACTCAGTGCGATCTCACTGAAATGTGGTAGTGGTTGATAAGGTGTTGGTCTACCAATCAGAAGGTTGTGAGTTCGAATCCCTGCTGAATGCAAATATTTTTAATTACTGAGGGCAAGCAATTTCAGTCCAGCTTAAGGGGACAAGAGGGCAGAAACCATGCTGGCAATATGCCCACAAACCTTGAATATAAACGCTACATCAGTACCTAAATACATTCGATCAACTTGCTTTTATGGGTGTTGGAATGACACAAGAATCCTTAGAGGAATTATTATTATTATTATTATCTGTTATTATTAGACACAGGTACATAGAATTTTTAAAGATTTAAAAATGTAAAACATTTTTTTAGATATTGGACTGATTATTGTATGTCACTATCATTCTTGTGTTTGTGTTGTTTATGTTTTGTTTTTTTGTGTCTTCTATGTTTGTAAAGTTGTTGGATGTTAATGTGGCTTCCTTGAGTGCAAAAGAAATTCCCTTTGGGGCAATAAAGGTTTTCAATTACCAACCACATGGTCACCTGTACAGTCTTAAACACTAGCTGTCAACTAATGAATTTTTGAGAGTTTTGATGATATTTTGCTGTTTTCTCACTCTGCACACAGGCCCCACAGTGGTTGGATAGTGACTCATGTCAGAAGTGTGAGCAGCCATTTTTTTGGAACATTAAGCAAATGTGGGACACTAAGACCCTTGGTCTCCGACAAGTATGTTGCTAAGAGTACTATGTCTAAGAATGTATGCACATAAAGATCCCCATGTTTTAATTTTGCTTTTTTTTTTTTTTTTTTGCTGTTTTAAACAAAAATTTTTAATTTTAGCAAAATTAAATATTTATTTTCAATATTTTATCAACTTAGCGGAAGCCCATTTTGTTGCGTGTAAGTGTTGTTGAACTGATTTCATACCATCGTTTGGTTTTAGTGTGAGATTGGCTCATAATTTCAGAGTGCAGAAAACAAAACTGTTATGATCATTTTACAAGAGAATGAAATGTTATTAGAACTATGTGCATGACAACCAAAATATATGTAGATAGCTCATGTTTTCTTGTTTACTTGTTGAATGTGATACAAGTATTTAACCATGGTTATGTCGTACTAACTTTCTTAAGACAGTAATGTAAATGTTTTTGTGTGCTGCTCTCTTAATTTTTCTTTGTTGTAGCACCATTGCAGGAAATGTGGAAAGGCAATTTGTGGGAAGTGTAGCTCTAAGCATTCAACCTACCCCATCATGGGCTTTGAGTTGCAGGTGCGAATGTGTGATGACTGCTACAACACAATCAAAGAGGAAGAGTGAGTATAAAAAATACCACCACCATTTAATCCAATACACACACCCCATCATGTTTCAAACACCTCTTGTGTGTGTGTGTGTGTGTGCACACGTGTGTGTGTATTTTTGCAGTCGAATACCTATGGCTATGTTTCATGAAGGGAAACACAACATATCTCACATGGATATTGACAGATCTAGAGGCCTTATGGTAACCTGCGGGAGCGACCGTATTGTTAAGGTAGCGACTATATTTTTAAGATGTGATTGGGATTATTTATAGTGGGGTTATATTTATTATACTGGGGTTGTTGTTGTCTGTAATTGCCCATCACACAGAATAATATACAGCAGAATAAAGAAATATTGGCCCAGCTTTACGTATCTGTTTTATTATTTCCACAGATATGGGATATGATCCAGGTGGTTGGCATTTCAACAGGCTTTCACTGAGTAATAGAAACACTACAGGCACATTACAGGAGCTCTTCATGTATGAATCCACATACCTGGCCCTGTAGTTATATTTCTGTATGCCTTTGTTATTCTAATACTTTTTGCAGTCAGTGTTGTCTGAATCTTGCTTATTCCCCTCTCACTCACTCTCTCCCTCTTACACTGTCTCTCCCATTCCTTGCCTTATTCAACTCAGGTGAAGAACTACCAGTTCTCTTCAGACTCTAAGTGACCCATAAAGAGGTTTCAGAGAGAGTATCCATAGTATGCAAAAGCAAAGAATGCAAGGCACAAAGCATCTTGTCCAATTTAATGAGACTTTGGTTATGTTTGGTAAAAGTTAAATGTAAGGTTTGGCATTGATGGAGCTTTCTCTGGGATTAAACAATGCAATTAGATGGTATTAGATAGTCCTTACAGTGACTGGCAACATTGATAGGAAAAACTATTTTAGTGAGAACAGGTAGATGAGAATCACTGGTGTATTGTTGGTTTTCCATTTCATCCAAACGGTTTTTAGTAGACTTGAGGTCAGGGCTTTGTGCAGGCCCCGTTATTTTGCTCTAAATTTGCTCATTGGAGGATTTTTGGATGCCAAAATAGCAGGAGTAGTTTCTTAATTTCTCAAATCTGCCTCTTAACCATACCATGGTCAAAGTCTGAACTCAAACTGAGATTACACTTTTCTTCATTCTGTTGTTGACATTCATCTTAGCCCTTGATCTCTATCTGCATGATGTTATGCACTTTGTTGCTGCCACATGAGTGAATGATAATTGTATGAATGATTTACAGGTGCTAATAATAAAGTGCCCAGTGAGTATATATGATGCAGTTCCCACAATTTCCTCTTGTTGCATAATTTTTTATTTCCTGTTTCATTTGCGTGTGTGCAGGTGCATGTTATTTCTTAAATCATTTTTGTTCTGTAATTATGTTTCTGAAAAAGCTGCACACAATCTTTATATAGTAGTAAGCAGTTTATTAACCCAGCAATCATAGGACTTGTTTTGATATTTTCTGGTCGTGACTTTATGTGGGCTTGATCACACTGATTACCCTAGGAAATTTTGTTAACTTTAGATATGGCATATGCAGTCATTCCAAGGTGTTTGCTATGAGCTTAGTACAGTACCCCACATTGGTTTAAAATTTAAATTGTTTGTTGCAGCCTAAAGATTTTATAGTTTCATTGTCAGAAAAAAAGCTTCTTGTTATATTAAACACTAATTGATCAGCTTTGATATTTGACTCAGTTTATTTACAGCAGATTAGTTGGCAACCACCCCTGTATAATAGCTAAAATCCATCAGCAAATTACTATAGGAAACTAGTTGGACCCAGGTACACCCATCTACTGTCCGGAGAAATTTGGCCAGAAGTATTCTTTATGGAAGAACTGTGACTAAAAAGCCATACCTCCAACGTAGAAACAAGGCTAAATGACTTAACTGTGCACAAAAAAATGGGAACTGAGGTGCTAAAAATGGCATCAGGTGCTCTGGATTGACAAGTGAAAATTTTAAATACTTTGCTGTAACTAGAGATGTGTTGTTTGCAGAATGGCTGTAGAGTGGTACAATACTACACACATGGATACAGTTGGTAATCTTTTATTAATGAAAGAAAAACTGGTCACTGAAATAACTTGAAACTGACACAACTAATAAATAAAAATGTACTGAAAATTTATTAATGTAAATAAGACATTCCTTTTGAATTGTGGTTCAACAAAAGCATTAAAAAATTATGATCCTTTGACCGAAGGGACATGTGGACAGGACATTTGTCCTTTTATTAGCATCATAGGTGTCAGTATACAGTCAATTTGATTAAGATCTACAGTATAAAGTTACAAAGTAACTACCAAACTAACTAACAAAAAATCTCAACCTCATTGAGTCCGTCTGGGATTGCATGATGCATGAAGAGATCAAAGGATTTGAGGCAGCCTTCATCCACAGAGGATCTGTGGTTAGATCTCCAAAATGTTTAGAACAATCTACCTGCTGAGTTCCTTCAAAAATTGTGAGTTGGTTGACCTAGAAGAATTGATGCTGTTTTGCAGGCAAAGGGTTGTCATACCAAATATTGATCTGGAGTTCTCTTTCATCCAGTACATTTACTTTACTTCTGTACATTTGCTTTCCATTTTGTGTTGTGATAAACTAATAAACTGTTAACACTTCTATTAACACGCATTATTACTTTACAGATTTTTTTGCATTTTTCACACCTACCTTAAAACTTTTGCATATATATAAAACTCATTATTATTATTATTATTATTATTATTATTATTATTATTATTATTATTATTATTAGGGGTCAAGCCCCGAAGTGGCATAGACACCTATTGTTATCGTTCGTGTTCATATTATTATTCTTCCTCTTCTGCCATTGAAGTCAATGGCAGCCCATAGAACCGTCCGTAGGAAAGTTATGAAATTTGGCACACATGTAGAGGCCAGTCTTATAAGTTACTATAGCAACTTTGGTGTGTCTAGCTCAAACCCTCTAGCTCCACCAGTCCAAACAATTTGGGGGCAGGTTGGCACACAATATGTATTGGGTGCTAATATCAGAACCAGCATCAGAATCAGCACCACAGTGACACACACAGACATTTCGCAACGTTTTGTGACAGCGCTACCTAGTGGCCACGAGATTTTCACGTTAAATCCAGTATTTTACGAACGCAACGCCATATCGCTACGAAACTTGGTATGGTTCATCAGCGACATGTTCTGAGCGCATCTGATCGGCTTTACCCCGGAATCGCTGCTTGCAGCTATATTTATTATTATTATTATTATTATTATTATTATTATTATTATTATTATTATTATAAATAATGGCAAGTAATGTACAGCATGAGGAGTTTTAGCAGTCACTGAAAGCTTGCTGTGTGGATGGAGTAATTTTAGCCTTTGTTTGGGATGAACCCCGCCCCTTTTTAGCTGATGCAGTTTCCACTTTAACAAACCCATCTTTAAGGTGCTTGCAAAGCACATTCTTATTCTCTTGCATACTTATTATTATTATTAATGTGCTTGCAAAGCACATTCTTATTCTCTTGCATACTTATTAATGTGCTTGCAAAACACATTCTTATTCTCTTGCATTCTTCTTCTTCTTCTTCTTCTTCTTCTTCTTCTTATTATTATTATTATTATTATTATTATTATTATTATTATTATTATTATTATTATTAATTATTATTATGCTTCTTCGTCTGCTTCTTCTTCCGGACACTTGAATGGGGAATTCTTAAAATCTCCTGTAAATGTGCTAACATCCAAAAGAGGGCAGCAGACACCAGTGAATCTGTCAGATCACACAACGTGGAAGTAAACAACCGGAAGTACATTTTTCGGTCAGAAACGCGTTTTGGATTAAAAGGCTTACATATTCCAGTTCCGTAGACTCTTGTGGATTTTTACAAGCATTTGTTTTGGAAAATATTACCCCAGTGAAAAAAGGGAAGCGTTTTGAAGGTAAGCGCTAGTTCAGGTGACTATCAAATTGGATTAAATTAGTATGATGGCTATAAATCATATTGTGCTTTGTGAGTGGGCTTAATAAAATCCTGAGAGTCTAAGCTTTCAAACAATATAACATTTAACTGTGTATTTAGAGGATTTAATGCTTAAAACTAGTGGTGGTTTGCCGTGGACGGCACTGCGGTCACATATGTTGTTGTTTCTGCCATTTGTATAACCTTTTGTTGTTTTCAACTATCAGTGTAGTTTTTATAATTTTTTATTTCACTTTAAACTAATGTCCTTTTAAGAACAGCAACGGCTCTTTTAAGAGCCACCCATTAATTAAAATTAAGCGCATTTTTTTCTTTGTCTCCTCACATTACATAATTATTTTTTAAACATATGACACGTATATCACAAAGAATGATAAGAATGACTGTAATATAGTAAAGCTTGGGTATTGTTAGAAGCGCCATTCTTCACATTAGTGAATTAATACATAAACCCGCAAAGGCTTTCCCGTCTTCCTGGATGGCTTAGTGGATAGCGAATCCGTTTAGCATGCAGAGATTCGGGGTTCGAATCTACCCTTGCACAGTTTTTTTTCTAAAACTTTACAATAAAGGTTCATTAGTTGACATTAGTTACCACATTACTTAACATGAACTAATAATGAACTGCACTTCTACAGCATTTATTCATTTTGTTCATGTTAATTTCAACATTTACTAATACATTATTAACACCGTGTTAACATTACTTAATTATACTGTGAACTAACATGAACAAAGAATAAACTTTATTTTAACAAAGATTACTACCAAAATAAGCGAAATAAAAATTTAGCACAACATGGACATGTGACATATCAAAACACTCAGCACAATGAGGGGAACTTGCCACGTGCAAGCACATTCACATTTTCTTTAGGAATTGTACCGTTCTAGTTATCCTTGCTGTGTTATGCTTTAAGTTACAGGTCCCATACGCCTGTGGCTGCAACACGAAACTGCTGAACAGTTGTATTGCTACCTCTAAAGAAAATAGTGCGCTCCACCTCTACGGTAAGAATCCTGTGTGTCCATGGCAACACTCTGTTTTTCATGGCAACGGTGTGTTATAGTTAGCAGCGGTCTGTTATCAAGAAATAAAATAGTGTGTGCGTAGAAAGAATTCGTCCACACGACGCTCAAAAAAAAAAAAAAAATCCTGAGCGCAAGTCCACCGTCTAGGCGGTTTTTTGTGTTAAATGATATTTCCTGTCGCTGCGTAGGCGCTTTTATTGTACATAACAGCTTATGTCCTGATGACCGGTCTTTGCATTACGATTAAAAGCAGTATCAGTAAAGTAAAAAAATGTGATGTGCAATCAAGTTCGAGTGTATGCACTGTAGCGATTTTGGCTCGCGAAGCAAGGTAAATATTTATAAGTAACTATAACGTATTATAGTGACTTCTAAATACTTTAATCTAAGTTGAAATTAACGGTAATGGAATTAACGTTACACTTATTTGGTCTGTTCGTCCGGCGAACAGGCCGTGTAACCTTTATTAATTCTATGAAGGCGATATTTTCCCAGCCAAGAAAGATTCGCTTCCCTTTTACTTTATACCGTAATTTAAATTAAATAAACTTAATAGAGCATGTAGTTCAGACCAGATGTTGCAGGTACCTTAATTTGTGAGCGATACTCAGAGACAATCACTTGTAGCGCAAAAATATGACATTTAATGAATGAGACAAACACAACATAAAACTAACTACACAAACAAACAAAAGAAATAGGGAAAACAAAGATGCAAATAAAATAAAACAAAAGAAATTAAAATTGGGGAAGGGGAGGAAGAGACTGGAAAGAAGATACTAGAGAAAGGAAGGAAAGGAATGGCAAGCTTAGACTCAAAAATTAATCACACCCTAACTGGGAAATCGTCACAGAAACTTAAATTCACCTTAAGATTCAATGAAAGCTTCCTACTTAAAAATACGCATCTAAATTGGTTGGTAAAGGAAACGGTTACTTGCATTGGCTTACTGCACAACAGTCCGGATGCAACAGAGAAATTTCTGAAGAGTCAGTTAGGGTGGGGTCAGACGTTCTTCCAAGTTCTCCTGAAGGTCAGAGCAGTTGTCGTTCTTGGAAGTGAAGCTTGCTGGAACTTCTTTGAAGGAAGATGGAGTCGTCTTGAAGCTGTTCCGAAAGTCTGACCACGGATTAGTGGTGTTTGTGACAATTTAAAGGTCGCGAACTCCACCCATCTTTGGGGAGATGACCAATACTTTGGTCAGGATATTTGGAGGGAAAAACTCCCTTTGTTTCAGGTGTCTGTGGGCGTGGTTTAGCTATCAAACTTTTAGATGACTTTAAAGTTTGATCCAGGGTGTATTAAGACGGTATGGCGCTTTTCGTGTTCAAATAAAATACACCGTTGTTTAAAAAACGAGTAACTGATCATTTTGTGGTCATTTGGATACTAAACATGAAGGGTAATGACGGTATAAAGGCAGCAGTACATTACATACACAGATCAGTAATCGAAGGGTAACTGATGTTAATACGATATTGTGTTCTTATAAAGGCAAAGAAACAAAAATGAAACATAACACAAGATGCACTTTCATTAGGGAAGTAAAAAGAAAATGATAGCTTTGTATAAATTCTGACATTAGACCTTAAAGGGGCATACAGCATTAGAACAGGTATACATTAACATGCCATGATCAATAATTAGAGTATAACTGATGTTAAATACAATGTTGTTTTCTGACGCATTAATAAAATACACCCTTGTCAGGAAATTAAGGAGCAAATAATTTTAAGTCAAGCAAGCCCCAAAAGAAGGACACATTACAAAAAGGGTTATAAGACTGAGAACCTTAGAGTACCTTATCTTCGGGTTTTATTAGTAAAAGGAATGTCTCATTGTGTTGTGTGTGTGTGTTGTTCTGGTTTAGGGCCCCTATGAGTTCAATCGGAGAAGCCGCATGGGGTTATCTGGTCTTTGTGTAGGCTCCAGACATTCTGGAGCCAGTTGTGGGTGTAGCCCTCAATAAAATCGTAAAACTGAGTGGTCATCGGTTAATTGAGGAGTAGATGTTGAAATTTAGGGTGCCTGGGACATGAAATCTAAAATGACCGGTACCAGATGCTTCAGCACTGTTTAAACGAGTGTTCTCAACTTCTCACTGATACTTTTTGATTCGCGGAGTTTTGACAAGTTTTATAGCCTTGATATTGTTTCTTATTCAAAAGTGGTGACAGAAAAAACTCAGCACCCCCAACCTGAAACCTCTTCCCAAGTCACAATCACATCATAATCAAAATTAATAATTAGGCTTAAAAGCAAATGGGAAATATCACCAAAAGTGGTGTGTGCAATACCATGTATAACTTGCATTTAAGTTGGTAATTTACCTTTTTCAAAGGTCTTTTAGCTTAGTTATTATTGATTATTTTTGTCTTGATTAATGATATGTATATATAATGTATTTCAAATTAAATATACAATACAGTAAAGTGTGCAGTGCAAAATGTGATGAGTCTATATACTCTTTAAAGTGTACATACAATATCTATTAATAATATTCCTGATCTACTAATTCCACTACTCACTCTTTGTCTGACTGACTTCTTTATTCTCCATTATTTCAGACCCACTGAATGTCAGGTTTATTCATGTAAGAATTTATTAATTATGAAGAAAAACATGGATCATAGAACATTTTACAGTTCAGTTATAACACTTATTTCAAAGTTACTAGCTGATTATATTATAGTGAAACCTTAAATATTACATTACTAATTTTGCATATTAGGTGTCTGGAAAAAAATCCTGCAAATTCAGGTACTGTAGTGTTTCAGACAGAATGCACTTGAAATCAGGTCACTGGGAAAATGTCTAGAAAATGAGACAGTGATTTTGGTCTGAGCAGGTTCCCACCTGGTCAACCAGATCAGCAAATGTCACTGTGCATAACTGGAAACCCATCACTAGACCAATGAGACAACATAAAGAGCAAGCAACAAATGCTGTACCAACAGGGACAAAAGGTTTTAGTGTGAGTTCAAATGAACACGTCATATATTTACTGGAAGCATTATCTGTTTTGCTTGCTGAAATTAATGCCTTCACAGTAGCAAGTAAGTCCTTGTGGAAACACAACATTTATAATAAACATATTGATTAGCTAACAGATTCCATGTGTTAATATGTTAAAATTGTAGATCTATTATTTTTATTATTTTCCTTCCTACTCTGTAGAAGTGTATCTGTGTTACTCAAAATCATTTTGGATAGACTGATTTCTGGGTTTTGAGTGTATTTGGCCAACATGGGTGTTGAAGTACTCTTTGTGAGAACAGATTCTCATAACCTGTTTCTCTTTGAATGTTCAGTGAGGTTGAAAACCTTTTGCCATCTCCTCCATGACACTCATGAACTTATCATCTTCTAGCTGGGAACTGTGTGTCCAGGCTAGTGGCAGATGGGCTGATACCATTCTCCGATCTATAACATGCACAAAAGAGAATTAAGACATTAGTTAATTAAGAAGCATTTTTAACCCAAAATGTAAGGGATGAGCATTATTAAGCTAAATAAATGTGTAATTCTAAACAACTACTTATATATATATATATATATATATATATATTTTGTGATGTCATATCTGCTTTCTGTCCACATTAAGCTTTAAGAAACTACAGCTCCCTCTTTCCCCACACATTTGCAATGATTTGGAGTATGTCTTTGCCCAATCACTCTGGTTCTTTTTCAATCAGAATTGTGAGTGTTTAGTATGATCTCTAAAATTATCCTCATAAGAAATGAGGCAGTTTATCTCCTTTCTTGATTTGAATTGTGGCTGTTTCTGTTTTCACACCAAGACAATGCATCTGCAGTCTGCATCCATACATTCCAGACAAAGGTCCTTCAACAGTTGTGGCAAACTAACCCAACATTCATTCGTTATCACTAGGGATGTACTGATCCGATATTTTGGATAGATATCGGCGACGATCAAACCCTGGTCATGGATGTCGGAACCATTATAGGTTGGTGGGACAGGACCCAACCACTTTTTAAGACCAATAATATTCGCCCCACCCCAGGGCCGGTTCTAGACAGGCACATATGGGGGGCAGTCAGAAATGTGTACACATCATGTTCGAGCACTGCTTTTTCCCCTGTGCTTAGAACTACAGTGTGGGGCGGCAATTAGACATTTATTTGAGGGGGCGCTGCCCCCTGTTGCCCCTGCATAGAGCCGGCCCTGACCCACCCACTTTTACCGTCTCTATTCAGCATATGTCTTTTTTTTTATTACTTTTCTGTGGGCCTCCAGTCGAATCCATTCTGCTTGAGGAATTCCCTAATAGATTAAACTCCATTCCGCGTTTTACCTACAGCATTGACCACGCTGCTGCTGCTTCCTGAAATCCATGGGCGAACTATTATACCTGTGTGGGACAGGACACACCCATTTTTTATTTACTTCCGACGCCCATGCCCGTGGTGGTTGATTAATGAACAGCAAACATCATAGACTATTGCTTAAAATTATTAGAAAAATACACTTATATATTAAATTGCATTAATGAAAATAAATATAATACATTTTATGGGTAATATGTTGCACAACCGCCTGCGATAGACAGGCAAGTTTAGCAGGCGCCCTTTCCATTTACCTCAGCGCGTTAAACATCGCTCATTTGGGTGCAAGGTTTACTTTAATACATTTTGCATTGTGTTTCAAGAGTTCTAATTTAATATTCACTTTAAAATATTGCCTTTTCTTTACTGCATTAATATTTTTTAAGGTTTCTTGTGTTTTAATTTTTCATCCAGTAATGGGCATTTTTGTATTTCTTTGCCAGAAACAAATAAATCTTAATAACTAAGCGAGTTGTATACATTATTTAGTTTTAAAGGTAGAAAAGAACACAGATATCGGATCGGAAGAGAAAAAGTGGTATCGGTACATCCCTAATTAGCACCTTGTGACTCCCATTCACACCAGCCTGTGAGTACACCCCTGCTTCCAGTTGTCGAATGAGATTTCTACATGTTAGACTTCATGGGAATCCAACATTTTTAATGAAAAAAATTAAGCTTCCCATACTTAAGTTGAGTGTAAATAATGGAATGTAAGACTCTTCGTAATGGGTGTATGCATGGTAAAACACGGCTCAATGAAACTGTCACTGTTGTATATGCCAAGCATGAAGATTTTCTTTTTACTAATTAGGTCACTAGAATCTGCATTTATCATTTTTCTTTCTATTAAGTGTTTTGCATTATAATGTGATCTTTTTTATTATAGTGTGATCTTTTTTTATGGAAGTTCTTTCCTCACTATGATAAAGTATACATTCATTATATCAAGATGCTGTGGGGATTTATTTTCTTCAATAGCAGTTGTTTTAACATCATGATATTAAGTGATACCATGATATCAAGTGATTATTTGAGTTACTAGCATGGTGTTTCTCCTATGATCTCTCTGGGTTTTTTTTTTTGGTCCACCAAAATGCTGCTCAATGAACATTTTTTTATACAGTTATCTGTAAAATCCAGAGCCTACTTTGTCTGAACATTCCATAAATTCTGAGGTTGCCTGTCTGTCTGTTTGTCTTTAAACTTGGTTTAACTATGGTGTGAATTTAGGTGTGCATTCTTTTTCATTAAATTGATGTCTACATGTATATACAATTATGCATTGTATGCATATTGTTCATACCTTGAAAGAATCTTCCACTGGGATTTGCCACAGCAGCCTCAGACACTGCAAGCCACACCAGTGTGTCAGCACCCTGTTCTGGTGTTCGCAAACGCTCCTTCATTGAGCGGTAGAAGTCAGGCATAGCATTTGCAATCACTAGTAACAGCGAGATGAAAAAAGAGATGAAAAAGAGCTGTCATTGATAGAACTAGCTCAGACTATTTCAAGTATTTGCAATCTCTTATTATCAAGAGTGTAATTACTTGGTGTGTCCACCCAACCAGGATGCATTACTGAAAAGTGAATGCTGGTGTGAGCTTTAGCAAACTGTTCTGTCATCACCACTTGCTGCCTCTGGAAAAAAACAAAAAAAACTAAATCATACTAAATAAAATATAAATGCTGTTCATTACCATAAACAAGCTCAGAATACTAGTGCCAAACAAATATACTTTGTGCTGTGGGGCTGTTTTAATTGGAATGTGGGTATATAATTTTTTACATTTTTTTCCCACAGATGTATTCCAGTGCTATTGATTTGTATACCTTGTTTTGTGCATACACCATAGTGCCATCATATCTGCCTCTCTGGGACTGCAAATTTCCTGTGCGCAGTTTCTGGACCAACATCCCCCCAGATGTCACTGTGATCTGAGAGACATTACTGCAGTCAGAAAGACAGATATTTTTCTAGACCCATGTATCTGTGTTCTAAGAGACAAAACACACACTTACCACTCTGGGGTCAGGGCTCTTTTCCAACATGGGAATTAGGCTCTTGATGAGAATGTACATGGCTGGGGAAACAGATATTTTCAGAGGGCAGGAGAATAATACACGGAAATACATTAAAATGAAAATACTTGTGAGTATATGAAGCAGAGCGTAAACAATGATATATTTAGCAAAAAAGCAGATTTTCATATACATTTTTTATGGCACAACTGTTGTATTAGTTAAATCACATGCTATAAGAAAAGGACGACTTTTATACCACCCACGCCAGTCATACTTCACTCACCAAGTGAGTTAATGGCAAAACTCTTCTCAATGCCCTCTGCATTCACTTCTCTCTTAGTCATCATACAACCTGCATTATTGATCTGCAGATAAAAAACAGTTTATAAGCAGTCAGTCCATTTCTGCATTAATTACATTCCTTATTCCTGTAATGGGCTGAAGGAAAGATCACTCACCAGTACATTAAGGGTTTTGTGTCTTTTTTTAAATCCCTCTGCAAACTCCCATACCTTCTTGGTCTCAGATAGGTCCAGGATGTGCACATAAACTTCCTGAAGTAACACACTCAGAATCAGCAGCATCATATTTTCACAACAACCTTTGTTACATGCACCAAACAAGCAGTATTCTTAAGAGGGAATAAAAAATAAAACATGGGTCAAATCGGTAAATTGTATTGGTGAACAGTGACTGAACAGTTTTGTAAAATAAGTGATTAATTAAATAAAACAAGAATTCAGGCCACCTTCTCTGAGATTTTTTTGTGAACTCCATGTGATTGTGAACTCCATGTGATCTTTTGCATCTATACAACATCTGTTAGACTGTATATTTATAATCACACCCTCCAGTGTCACCCATATGAGGATGGTTTCCCCTTGAGCCTGGTTCCTCTCAAGGTTTCTTCCTTACCATCTAAGGGAGTTTTTCCTTGCCACTGCTGCCTGAGTCACCTCAGACTTGCTCATTGGGGATATATACATACACATTGTGAACTAAATCTAATATTAATCTTGAATTTTGTATTCTATTAATCTTTATATTATTCTTATAATAACCCTTTGTTCTATGTTTATTTTCTCTAAAGCTGCTTTGAGACAATGTCAATTGTAAAAAGCTCTATACAAATAAAATTGAATTGAATTGAACATTACACTCTGTCCATGCACAGGTCACCTTCAAGATTATTATCTGCATGTCATTTAAAGAGGATGTCAAGATAAATGAAACGTGTCAATCTGAAATAAGTGGAAATCCGAGTGGTGCACAATGAATAATAAGTGCACTGTAGTATATTTTATGCTCTAGTTGTACCCATCAACCACTGCCTGTGATTTCCTCTCTAAAAATAAAATAAAATAATATTTTTAACAAAAAAGTTTTTGTTGTTCTTTCTTCATTTCTAATACGAATAATGACCTGGTACTGATGCACTGGAAGATTATTTATTTAAATAATAGAGCTTTTTGCCTTTTGCTTTTACAATGAAGCTTTTTTGGCAGCTTCTTTTGGTCCAACATTATAAAAAGGCTAATATCTATAATAAATATAATATTTTGATTTGCCTTCTTATTTGTTTAATTTGTATTTATGTGTGAATGTAAAATGGGAAAAATCGAAACACAGTAGTGCACCCATACAACCTGTTTGCTAATTCCTGAAGCTCATAACCAAGAACAGTTATAAATGCCTGCTACAATTAAAATTCATTTAACTAAGTAGCAATGTGGATACTTCATATGAAAGTTCATCAATTTGGCACATTTGCTAAACTTTTTTGCAGATTGATGATAAAAATGAAGAATCCACGTATTAAATGTGTGACACCTCTGACTATGATGGTGTTTCAGCCCTGGCTGATCAGAACTAGCATAACAATGTTTTACAAGTAGATTTTTATTTGTGTAAATAATGTTCTGTATGGTCTGTATAGATTTAGTGTGTATATGGAGAAAAACAGCATTATTGCACAGCTGGAAGTTATATGATCTCACTTTGTTTCCAGACTCCTTGATAATCTCAGCTCTGGATTCCTCTGCCTTATCCTTGTTTCTACAGACCATGTGAATTGTACCACCTGAAATGTCGGGAGCACAAAATGTCAACATGTAAATAGTAAACTAAATGCAGAATCAACCACTAATACAAATATCAAATCACACCTCAGTACAGCCTCTTGTACAGGGAAGCTCTATCTAGATTTTTAGTACTGTATAATATATTTAGATTTGTACTACAAACTACACACACTTTTGTACCTTTTTTTGCAATAGCCATGGCCAATGCTTTGCCAATGCCACTGTTAGCTCCAGTGATCAAGAATGATCGGCCTGCCACAGACACTTCTACATCTTTTTCTATAAAGTGTTTTGATGCAGACTCAAAAGCTGCCCTGGAACAAACACACAACATTTTTTTTAAAGGCTGGTACACAAATATATCCCAATTGAGAATTCTATTCTATAGTTAAAGCTGTAGCAAAATACACTTTTATTTTTAAAAACCTATTATACATTTCCCCTGCTTTCTTGATGTTAATGCTAAAGCCATCACACAATAAAACATTGTTTGATATTATAATTAAATATTCCAAAGGTTATTAAATGATTACATTTAATTAATTAAATGACATCTATACTAAATAACAGAATAAGCACAAGTAAAAACTGGGATGTCACTTAGCTAACAAGCACAAGTCAGGACATCTCTGTGATGCCACTCAAAGAATGAATATGTTGCTTTGTCCACTCAACTGAGAGTCACCGGGTGGAGGGACAGAGGGCACGAGGTGGCACTGGGACGCTAGCTCCACTCAGTAAATGAGCACACTGTTAAAGTGTTAAACAGTGTCTTCTGAGACATATTGGGTTGCTGTGTGTCATCGCAGTAGAGTAAAATTCAAACAAAAGGGATATTTAGATAGAGACAGTAAAAAAAAAAATTCTGGAAAAACAGCAATTACTGGAGATGTAGAATGAGATGAGCAGTGTTTGCTCATCCATGGGACAGGTGGAGCAGATCCCAACCATATATACCAGCCATATAACAACTGCTAATTTTAAATATACAAAATGAACACTTCCATCCACAGGTGGAAGGTACCTACTTTCAATTCTTTCCCTGATCAGAAACAATGTAAAGTTTACACTGTTATCTCACTGATTAAACAGTCAAGCTTTTAATATGTTTTAGATTGTAATTACAAGCAAACAGAAAAAAATATACTTGCTTCTAAAATTAGAGCAATCAGTAAAGATATGGTTAAAAATGATGTGCATCTGAAAAACAAGTAATTTAAATGGGGCATAATCAACACTGAGGTGCTATGTAATAGATGTTCAGGTTAGTCAACAAAATTGCCTGACTTTTTGTTAGGCGCAGTAGATATAATAAGAAAGTGTACACACCCTACAAACCAAATGTCATATGACTTTCTCCACAGTAAATGTGGCATAGCAGACAACAAAATTCAAGGAAAAAAATAAAACACTTACCATAATGTGATTGCACAAATGTACACACCTTTTATAATGTGTAAAGTAACCAATAGTATTGAAACTTGTGTTTGGAAGTGATTATAATACATCTGAATGAAGTGATTCTGATTAGAGCAAAATAGAATTTTAAGTGTTGTTTCTGTAGAGTTGATATCTCGTAGCTGCTGTTGTCTGAAACCAAGGTTTACAATAAGTAGAACACCATAAAGAACACCATCAGCAAGTGAAGAAAATGAGGCACCACAGTGTTATTACAAAGAATACAATGTCCCTCCAAAACTGATGAGGACAAATATTTTTTGTAACCTTAGTAACCCTGTTTGTATTTGTTTTACACTTGACGTTTATTGGGTATTATATCAAAAAACAATCTGACATGATTTATTTTGGCTTAAATTTCACATTACAAAACTATTTTAACAGGTGAATGTAAAGGTAATGTGTAGTAGCCTATTCTGTACTTTAATAAACTGAAGTTCATTCATTCATCCATCTGTCTTTCTTATTGACCTGATCCCAATAGCACTGGTCAAAAGCACACGAAAGGAATTCTAGTTCATTGCAGAGCAACAATACCACATACACATTCCTGGGAGGTGGGAGGAAACAAGGACGCAGAGGAAGCCCTCATGAACATGCAATGACATGTACAAACCAACTTCCTATTAAGCTGGGATATGTAATAAAAGAATTTTACTGTGCAGAATATGTATGAATTTGTGACAAAGCTTCTTCAAATCTGGAGCTATGAGGCAGCATTCATCTCCACCATGAACAGCACTGTTACTCCTCAACTTATTTTATTTTCTGCAGTTTTCTGCAATACAGACTACAAAAAAATTCAAAATCAATACAGACTAAACACTAAAGACAAATTATGCATTTTACAAATATTTTCAGATAGAAAATAGAATTTGAATCTCTGCTGATACATATGGCAGCTTTCCCAAACTTTGCGCAACCAGCAGCTTTTCCCAAACTCATATACGCTCAGCTTTCCTTCATTCTTTTAAATTTTCTATTTCCATTTCCATTTTCACTCTTATTTTTTTCCTCTTTCCATTTTGTCTATACATATTTTGTGGTTCCGTGCTTATGAAAAATCAAAAAAATTCATAAACAGCTGCAGTTTACACAACAATATCCTAGGTGAAAAGAACGCTGAACGATTTCGGGTACATTACTTAAGTATGAATTTCAGACAACGTTTAACAACATATTTCTGATTTTCATTTACAGGGGGAAAACAAAGTGACTGTGAGGGTGACATTGATAATAGTAGTAATTATTAGTGACCATAGGTTAAAGGTGTGTCTCTTAGCTGGGCAAGAAGAATTCTATTTAAGGCCTATTTTCACACAATAATAAATTGTTAAACTATTTATCCTACGAACGGGAATCCATTATAACTATACAAATTTCTGTATATTAATATTTGAATACGTTCAGCAGTATACGTGTAAAAGATGCAACAGTTTTGTTTCTTACTTGGTAAATTCGATGCATCCTTTCAGAAACCACGCTGAGTTACGGTACAAAGACATAGTTAATAACAACGCAATCCGCTGCCGTGCTGTTCCGTTGCCTGTCTGTCAATCGCTCCAACACTCTGCGCACGATGGCTTTCTTTTTAAAGGGTCTTCACATGAGCGCGCATGGAGACGCGCCATTTGTCGTCAGCCGCCGTCTAGTGGCAAGAAATCAAGTCTATTGACAAAAACTGCTTCACAATTCGTTTTGTCCTGAATTGTATAGTCCACATATTGACGTCATCAATAGGTTACGAAACGAGTCAAAATTAAAAGTGAATACAAAACAGACTATAAAGTCACTGATTCTTTCCTAGAATGGCAAACGATAAAAGAACATTTACAAGAAAGGTTTATCCTTTCTAATAACAAACCCAGTCTTTTGAGGGGGAATCTATGGCTCAAACATATTGCACATAAATATAAATATACTTTAAAACCGAAAAGTCTATTATTACATACTTATTTTTGATATCCAGCACAAATGCCTTTTTGGATACCAAAAAATGTACACATTTCAATGCAATTGTTTCTGTTAAAAACGAGGACCCCTTGTTTTTCACTAAGCACACAGTTTGACAATGTTGAAAGAAAAGCGCTAGAGCGCTGAGACTTCGGCAGACGGCTTTTCAGCTCACTTTCGTACATGCATTCACTCAAAACCCATGCTGATACCTAAGATTGCATGAAAATGTTCATACCACACACAAATCATTAGCTTTTCGAGTGTAAATCATATTTTTATCAACATATTGGCCTTTAATATGAACTATTATATTTTTTATTATTTAGCATAAAATAATGTTATAAAAAAAGCTTTTTTTCCCGAGATTTCTGACATAAACACACTGCATGTTTCATGGAAACAAGGTGAAACAGCCCATGTCAAGCTTGTCAGATGTGTGCTTATATAAGGTTTCACGAAAAAAGCATGAAAGAAAGGCGCTAGAGCGCTGACACTGCGGCAAACGGCTTTTCAGCTCCTGATAAGCACTTTTGTACATGTGTGACATGTGCAATATCTTTTTAGGTTTGGTTTTTATTTTGATGGGGGGATTCCCGGTCCGGAGACACGCCCACTGCTGCTGAGCTACGCATCGACATGGAGCACACCTGTGCCACATAATTAGTGCAGCATGCTAGTGGCTTTATAAAAAGCACATTGGAGTGGGGCTGTTAAATTTCTCTTCCGTGTGCATCTTGTGTGGGCAGAAAAGGCCTTTTGGCTATATTTTCCTGTCGCTTTCCCCTGGTGCGGCCAAAGAGCGCTAGCTGCTGTTTTATTACGGCTATTTCCTTAGTTGCTGGTTCTAGCTGCCGTTTTAAGCTGCCGTTTTATTACGTCTATTTTCTTAGTTGCTGTTCTGATTATTGCTGTTTGTTTTATGTACATTTTTCAGAGCTGTTTTAAACTTGACTCATTATTGGGTTACAGTCGGCATAGTGCGGACGTTGCAGCGGTGAACACTAGATCTTGAATACTGGGATGATACGTCAGTACTGCATTGCCGTATATTTATTCTGAGTACAAATTTATCGAATTAACCGGTTTTGTATTTCTTTCTTTCAAGCCGTTTTGGTGCTCTTTAAATTAATCTGTTTTTACCGGTTATCACTGGACTGTCATTTGTATTGTTTTTTGTTTTTTTTTTTTCTTTTGCGTCTTTTGTTTGAGTGTATGTTTACCGCATATATATCCACCTCTGACTATCGGACAACGAACTGTGATTAGTGAGGCTTAACAGAGGGAGTGTATGTTTGTCGTCCTTTTGGTTTATCCCTTTTTTCCCTTGGTTTATCAGTGTTAATTATTATGCACTGCTTTGTTGTGTGTTTGTCCCTCTTTGTTAAGGCGGACCTAGTCTAGTCGTTTTCTCCATTGTTGGTAACTAATCGGTAAACTGTACACTTGTATCTAAATGTTTTTAAGAGCAAATGGTTTTCCTTTTTCTTGTTTTTGTAAAATAAAGTTGTACTCATTTTTTTGGAAAGTCCCGTCTCTGTCTTCAATCCCATTAGAACCAGCAGGGTCCTTCATATTATTGTAACTTATTTTTGGTTTAACTTATTTTCCTGGGTAACCCAGGTGGCGTAGTCGGTTCTTTTTCTATTCTTAATGCCTTAACCAGGAAGGTTACATAAGGTTTCACGAAAAAGCATGAAAGAAAGGCGCTAGAGCGCTGAGACTGCGGCAAACAACACGTTCTCACTCCCAACTCGTCACATATGGACGCTTGGTCAGAATCCCCCGGAGTCACATTTTGACGCACTGGGTATCCCTTTAGCGTCATTTTTCAACGTGCAGGGGTTCCCATAGACGTCTGTAGACGGGATCGGGACTACGATAAATAAGAATAAAAAAAATAGCTTGCTATGAATCAATTATGGCAGGGCTACTCAATCCAGGTCATGTTTTTATTCACGCCTCTAAAACTGCCTCTTTCTCACCACGCATGTCTTCCTTACCTGCATGTCTTCCCTCACCACGTTTATTTATTATTTTATTTTTTTTATTTATTTGTATTAGGGTTTTTTAAAATTATTTGTTTGTTTTATTAGAATTAATTCATTGATTGATTAATTGATTAATTTATTAATAAATTCATCAGTGGTGCTGACGTCATTGTACGGAGATCCCATGCTCCATTGCGATTTTCCACTCGGTAAGTAGAACAGTTCATTAATATAATTGGGGACAATACCTATAATTTACGGAACAAAAACTGTTCAATCAGGTGAAGAAGTTGTGTTTAGAAGCTGTAGAAGTGAAAGGTAGCAGTTTCGTGATGCAGACATTATAAAAATATAACTTGCTGCACCAAATGTGTAGTAGGCAGGCTAATATAGCTAATTACATTCAAGTTTGTTTATTTATTTTTCCACATTTAATCATGCAAGGAAATAGAGGAGATTGTATGATATTTGGAAATTGTGTGTTTTAAGTAAGTTACCAAACTGGCAGTAGCACTTTAATACGTTAGCCATTTATAAATGTTCAGATGAGGAACAGTGTTGCCAGAAAATAATGATAAATATGTAAGGTGTTCATTTCTGAATTCTAAATCTTTCTTTTTTGTCTCATTAGGTCTTTTAGATTTGCCAGCTTCAAACATTCCTCTTTTATTTTAATCCCCTTATCTCACTCTCGCTCTCTCTCTCACACACACACACACACACACACACACACACAAAATAGCAAAAGGCACTTTTAAGAGCCACATCTTTGTTATTCTGCTCTCCCTCTCACCCTCTCTCTCTCTGTCTCTTTCTCTCTCACTGTTTACATCTGTTGTTGTTTTATCTGTTTGTCTTTCTGTCTGTTTCTGTTTCTGCCCCTCACCATGAGTGATTCAGAACTACAAGAACAGTTTATGCTGCTGGATAACCTGGTTGAGCATCAAGAAATCAATGATGAGCTCCAAAGTCTTGATGGCTTACTTCAAGAGCTGCAGGGAGAGGAGGAAGCAGCACCAGTAAAAACACCTGAACCAAGGGTACATTGGAGAAAGAGAGATGATGGAAACATTGTCTATACAAGACCAAGATCAAGCAGGAATCAGTCAAACAAGGGTCAGTATAATTTTTCATTCAAGATATATTGAACACCTGGATTGTTTAGGCACTTATGAATGTATCAGACAAGGAATATGATGGAAACAATCAAACCAGAAGCACTGATTTTTAACATGAAAATAAATTGTATTTGTGTAATGAAGTATAAACTTCACTAAATGATTGGACTTGGTAAGGTTTGTTTGAAGCAGTTTGTTCTGAGTGTGTTGTCAGTTTTTTTTTATGATCTGCTTCTACAGCAAGCATTTTTTTTTTTTTGCTTTACATATCTGTTTGACAACTTATATACAGATAACTGCAAGCAACTGAACTGTCTACATTTGGGTTTGGGAAATAAATAGTCTGCTATTCCTCTCGAGTAAATGTTAAACAGTGAGTTGGGACCAATTTACACTGGTAATAAGGGAGATAAAATAGTGGGACAAGTTGTAAATGTTCTGAATGTTGTTCTTTATTGTTTTTAGGTGGTACAGCTGATCACATTCGGAAAACTGATGCTCACTTCAATAATCCTGACAATAACTGTGAGGTGACCTTTTCTCCAGAGACTGTTGGTGTGTACTTCATTCTGTAAATTACTATATATATATATATATATATATATATATATATTACATCTCACTCACTCATTTTCTACCGCATTTTTATTATATATAATGTAATTTACAGAATGAAGTATGTTTGAGTCTATGTGTGTGTGTTTTAATATTCCATACTATTTTAACAGAGTGTTTCATGCAAGATCTCCAGCACTCACTGAGCGATTCTTTAGATGATGATGCATCAGCTCTTGGAACCTCAAGAGATCATCTCCTAGTTTCCTCAAACTGGAGTACAAGACAAAGTCTCATTTCAGAGAAGTGGAGGGCAGAGACCTCTCGCCTGGTGAACACAGCTGTGGCACGAGAAAATGTGGTAACACACATCTGCCAACTGTGTGGAAGCAAACCAGCTGCTGTCCGGTGTTGACTGTCGACCACGCCCCTTCTTTTGTGCTGGATGTGACGTCATCATGCACACCAGACATGTTCTCCATAACCGAGATGCCATGACTCCTGGATTCTACCAGCCATTGCCTCCAACAACTTTTGTTGTAGATAAGGCTCTTTCCCATTGTGGTAAGTTCTTGTTTGTGTCTGGACAACATAAATATCATTCTAGGAATTGTAAGTCCTCATAAGCTTTACTATTTAAATATGCCTTTTTGTCTCTTGTTGTTTGATATTGAATTTATGTGTACACTTCATGTCAGTCAGCTTTTTGAGCATCTCTGTTTACTTTTTCAGCATTGTACAATATACCTTAGAATCGTTCCAATGTTATATTACTCAGTCAATCCAGATGAGCTTAATTCAGCTTTGATCTTATTCAGTGCGCCATGTGCCTGTGGAGGTTCCTGACAAAATTTGCGGTTTTTCACCAGTGTCGTTGAGGGTCAGCCCAGGGAAGACTGTTGCTGTGATCACAATGAATGGTAAGCGTGTGAAGGTAAAAATCTATACCTGCTCTACCTCCATAAGTTTGGCCATAAGTTTCTTTAGATGATGGATCAGCGCTTGGAACCTGAAGAGATCCTCTCCTTTGTAACATCCTCTCCATTGTAAGAGCTACAAATGACTAATGTTTTACAAGTATACAAAGTCATGTAAAAAAAAAAGGTTGAAATAATTCAAAACCTGATTAATCACTTAAGGTTTAGGACGATATGATCTAAGCATGCCTGAGTTGATTTGTGAGGCATGCCAAGCGACTTGGGCTGCTGGAGTGGTCGAGCTAAATCGAAGTGACTACTGGCCTGCAACCCTTAACTTTGCCACAATTTATGCCACAGATGTCTTTTTTCATTTGAAGAAATGAAGATGGCAGCACCAGGACTGTCCTGTCAAGCTTTTTCAAGAATGCTGGATCAGCGAACTGTCCACTTTGGTCGTGTGAGTATTACATTTATTTATCCTACAGTATTGGTTCTTTCTGTATTCTGGGTTGAATGGTGTTTGATGCTAATGCAATTGTTTTACATTATTATCTGTTGGTTTCTTTACTTTTAATAGACTGGCAAGATCTCCACAGACAGTTTTCAGAAAAGCTTTTTTGAGTGGGAGGCTGTCCGTTTTGAGATGGACAAAATCTGCAAGGAAGAGCCTTTCATCTGTCCTGCATGCACCCCAGATATTCTGGCAGTTTCAGTAGATGGAAACCGCAAGCTTTACCGTTTCAAGAATGCAGCTAGGTATACCAAAACTCGGTATAATGTCACACTGTTGAAACAATATTAATAAGAAAAAATATCCATTTAATGTGCACACTAAAGTTAAATTAGATTACAATGCATTATTAACTTTTGTGTACCTGTTCGTTTTTTTTGTATAGATCTGAAGAACAGGCGTCTTTATATCTTTGAAGACGTCTTTATAGCTAAGGATGAAGATGTGACAAGATTTGTGGACTACATTCACAAAGCATCCAGACATGTACTGTAAAATTGCAGATGATTAGACTTTATACAGGAGTACAATTGCCTCCAACTACAAATTTTCTATATTATAGGTCAGTGGAAGAGGTGTTTGTGGAGGGGAGTGGTCAGCAGCCAGAGAGACCTCCCAAAGATCTGCTAGCAAGGTAGACGAGGAGGGACTGGAGCTTGCGGTGTGTCGGCATGGAGTGCTACTCTGTGCATTAAATATGTACGGGGGGAAATTTTTGCTTATCCCCTGTACCTGCAAAAATGGCTGGCTAGTAGGCAAATCACTTTTTTTGTATGGATGTGACCTGCAAATATTGGCCTTACCTCCAAAGAATTGCAAAAAGCTGCCCAGAGCTCCAGCACCTTCTTAACATGAAGCCCTTTCTTTCAGTATTCCATGCCAAAGCACATGATTTTAAGTGCAAAGTAGGTGAACTTTGCTATGAGATTAATAAAATCTGCAAATGAATATCAAAACTTGTAATATATTTTTATTTTTCATTCCTAATCAGGTAAAATGGAGTGGAGCATATCAGGATGGGGCTGGTTTAACACTAGGAGTAGAGGTGGAACAGTGCAATGCTTTCCTCTCCAGGATTGCAGTGACCACAAAACACATGTCTAAAGCAGGTAAAATGACCTTCTACTGCACTTGTTACATCATTACAGGGGGAATATGGTAACATGATATTTTCTGTGTTTGCAGGACGCACAGACATGCTGACTCTCTTGGCCATGCGCTGGAATAAACAAACGTTCAACAATTTGGCCACCGCACTGAGCCGTCGATATCAGAAGGTAATAATTAAATTAAAAAAATTAGTTTTAGATGCTCAGTAATGAATGTCGTTCATTTTTGAAGCTGTACAGGGTTATTCAAAACGAATGAACCGATATCATGACGCATTGCTTCAGTTCTCAAGCATTGTCATGGAATGAGTCAGTGACCGTGAGTATTCTAAGTTGATAATACTCGTGACTTGGCTGGAGTTTTCTTTTTTTAATTAACACTGTATTATGAAGATTTCTTTGTTTTTATACTATCTGTGATTTCTTGTCATTTCAGACCACAAAAGCTCTGCAAAGCCAGTTGCAAAACCCCATGAAGGTCGAACTGACAGTGACAGAGAGCCAATTGGAAGACTGGGTCAATGATGTAAAGGAGTGGGCACACGGTGAGGAAATGACTAGTGTGTGTATACTGTGTATATTTATGTTACTAGCAATACATTTAGTTGTAATTAATTGTAACTCTTGTTGTAATTTCTTCTCAGCAACAACAACCACCACCACAAGTGATGTTGATGCTTTGGCCAGCAGAATTGAGGTGCTGGTGGCGAGTATCAAGAGGCGTTCCCAGCGTCTCTATAAAGATACAGATGGCAACAAAGGTCGTGCCAGGATCCGCCGCAAGATCAGGGAAGAGAAGGGGATCCTGACATCGGTTGTGGAGAAATACAACATAATGGTTCCAAAAACAGAAACTCTGTGCTTGGAAACCATTTTGTCTGGTGAGACAGCTTGGCCATGGCAGCTACCACCACACAGTGGTATGTACACTAGTCTGACGATTCTTTTACATAATGACACATCAGCCACAATGCAACAAATGTCAATCTGCAACCCCATATGATGTAATTTTTTCTCATGCATTCTAGACACTGTTGATTTAAGGACAAAAAGAAAGGAAATTGTTTTTTTCTGGAAAATGAACTGAAAAACAGTTCCAGTTCCATAGCTGAGAAATAATGTTATAAGTTTAGTTATCCAGCCATCACAACTGTAAGCTTACAGTATCTTTATTTTACTGTTAGTAAGAGTCTGACTGTTTTGACTAGTGCATATTCTTATAACTACATAGGACATGTCCTGTATAACCATAAACGTAAAAAGCCCTAATAGGCATACACAACAATGATGATTTTTTATAAGGCTTAATGTTATTTTGTTTTTCTTTTTAAGATTCACAATGTGGCGAAGTGAAGTAGGTTTAAAAGGTCTGCAGAGCATCATCCACAGAAAGCAACATAAAATCAGAGATATGAGGGTGCAAGCAAGAGACTGTTACCTGCATGTTTTGTCTGGAGCTGAGAGCATCAACTTTTTAAACAAATCGTCAGCTGATGACTGACGATGACAACAGTGACTTTGAAAATTCTGATGATGAACTGTAATGTAAAAGCATTTTTTTTTCTTGATAGTGAACCAGTGATTTTAACCATGAATCTAAATTGTGTAATAAAATCAGCTTTTTGTCATTTTATAAATATAACCAAAGTGTAGTCTTTTTTTTTCACATACATATAAATACAAGCAGTCAGTGATGGAAATGAAGTGCGTTATTGTAAAGCTAAGCACTATACTGTACTAAAGTATAGATTTCAAGTACTTATACTCTAGATGATTTGTTACTTCTCATGGCTCTTTGTAGTTGTAAAGAACTAGGCTGCAAAATACTTTTTACTGAGCTTATAAAATACGGCATTTTGGTATGATTAAACTACTCAGTAGTTTACTCATATAAAATATATACAGCCAAAAGAATTAGTTAATATGCCAAGAAAAAAAAATTTGCCAACAAAGATTTATAACTTCTTGTACAGTAATACAGTTGTCTACAAAATAGTTCAAAATGACCTCCACCAACTACAACACTAAATAATCATGAGTTTAATGAGTAATAATAATTTGAGTCACATTAGAAATATGGAGAGTTTAGGTGCAAAAGCCTCTAATCCATTTGGATTTTTTTAAATAAAATGAGCAATTTTCTTAGCTGCTAATGTTTATGTTCAGATTATTATTCAGAAAATTAATCTGTTTCATGCAATTAAAGTGAAATTAATGGACAGAACAAAGGAGCCTGAGGAAATGCCTTGACAGGATGCCACCTGTGCAATAAGTTCAGTCATGAAATTTCCTCACTACTAAATATTCCACAGTAAACTATTAAAGGTGTTATAAAAAAAAGTGGAAGTGATTGGGAACGACAGCAACTCAGCCGAGTGAGAGAACATGTAAAACCACAGAGCGGGTTAGAGGATGCTGAGACACATAGTGCACAGCGGTCATCAATTTTCTGCAGCGTCAATAGCGACAGTCCTCCAAACTTCATGTGGCCTTCAGATTAGCTCAAGAACAGTGCACATCGAGCTTCATGGTCGAGCAGCTGCATCTAAGCCTTACATCAGCAAGTGCAATGCAAAGCATTGGATGCAGTGGTGTAAAGCACGGCGCCACTGGACTCACAGTGAAGACTTGTTCTCTGGAGTGACTTATTACGCTTCACTGTCTGGCAATCCTATAGACAAGCCTGGTTTGGGGGTTACCAGGGGACCAGTACTTGTCTGCATTGTGCCGAGTGTAAAGTTTGGTGGAGGGGGATTATTATGTGGGGTTGTGTTTAAGTACTGTAGTTGGGCTCTGCCCCTTAGCTCTAGCGAAAGGAACATTTAATTCTTCAGCATACAGGCTGTCCAGCATTTTGGACAGTTTCATGCTACGTACTTTGTCGGAGCAGATTGGGAACGGCCTGTTCCTGTTCCAACATGACTGAGCACAAATGCAGAAAGCAAGATCCATAAAGACATGGATGAGTGAGTTTAGTGTGGAAGAACTCGACTGTCCTGCACAAGAGTTTTGACTTCAACCCTATAGAACCCATTTGGGATGAATTAGATCAGAGGCTGTAATCCAGGCCTTCATGTCCAACATCAGTGTCCGAACTCACAAATGCGCTTCTGGAGAAATGGTCAAGAATTCTCTCAAACACGTTTCATGTTTCATGGAAACAAGGTGAACCAGCCCATGTCAAGCTTGTCAGATGTGTGCTTATTTATATAGGATTCACGAAAAAGCATGAAAGAAACGCGCTAGAGCGCTAAAAATGCGGCAAACGGCTTTTCAGCTCCTGAGAAGCACTTTTGTAAATGCATGCAGGGATTCACTCAAAACCCATGCTGATACAAAAGATTGCATAAACATGATCATACCACACACAAATCATCAGATTTTCGAGTGTAAATCATATTTTTATTAATATATTGGCCTTTAATATGAACTATTATATTTTATATTGTTTAGCATAAAATAATGTAAAAAAGCTTTTTTTCAGAGATTTCTGACATAAACACACTGTGTCCTATCATGTTTCATGGAAACAAGGTGAAACAGCCCATGTTAAGCTTGTCAGATGTGTGCTTTATGAGGTTTCACGAAAAAGCATGAAAGAAAGGCGCTAGAGCATTGAGAATACGGCAAACGGCTTTTCAGCTCCTGAGAAGCACTTTTGTACATGCATGCAGGGATTCACTCAAAACCCATGCTGATACCTAAGATTGCATGAAAATGATCATACCACACACAAATTATCAGATTTCCGAGTGTAAATCATATTTTTATCAACATATTGGCCTTTAATATGAACTATTATATTTTATATTGTTTAGCATTAAATAATGTAAAAAAGCTTTTTTTCAGAGATTTCTGACATAAACACACTGTTTCATGGAAACAAGGTGAAACAGCCCATGTTAAGCTTGTCAGATGTGTGCTTTATGCGGTTTCACGAAAAAGCATGAAAGAAAGGCGTTAGTGCGCTGAGAATACGGCAAACGGCTTTTCAGCTCCTGAGAAGCACTTTTGTACATGCATGCAGGGATTCACTCAAAACCCATGCTGATACCTAAGATTGCATGAACATGATCATACCACACACAAATCATCAGATTATCGAGTGTAAATCATATTTTTATCAACATATTGGCCTTTTATATGAACTATTATATTTTATATTGTTTAGCATAATATAATGTAAAAAAGGTTTTTTTCAGAGATTTCTGACATAAACACACTGTGTCCTATCATGTTTCATGGAAACAAGGTGAAACAGCCCATGTTAAGCTTGTCAGATGTGTGCTTTATGAGGTTTCACGAAAAAGCATGAAAGAAAGGCGTTAGTGCGCTGAGAATACGGCAAACGGCTTTTCAGCTCCTGAGAAGCACTTTTGTACATGCATGCAGGGATTCACTCAAAACCCATGCTGATACAAAAGATTGCATAAACATAATCATACCACACACAAATCATCAGATTATCGAGTGTAAATCATATTTTTATTAATATATTGGCCTTTAATATGAACTATTATATTTTATATTGTTTAGCATAAAATAATGTAAAAAAGCTTTTTTTCAGAGATTTCTGACATAAACACACTGTGTCCTATCATGTTTCATGGAAACAAGGTGAAACAGCCCATGTTAAGCTTGTCAGATGTGTGCTTTATGAGGTTTCACGAAAAAGCATGAAAGAAAGGCGCTAGAGCATTGAGAATACGGCAAACGGCTTTTCAGCTCCTGAGAAGCACTTTTGTACATGCATGCAGGGATTCACTCAAAACCCATGCTGATACCTAAGATTGCATGAAAATGATCATACCACACACAAATTATCAGATTTCCGAGTGTAAATCATATTTTTATCAACATATTGGCCTTTAATATGAACTATTATATTTTATATTGTTTAGCATTAAATAATGTAAAAAAGCTTTTTTTCAGAGATTTCTGACATAAACACACTGTTTCATGGAAACAAGGTGAAACAGCCCATGTTAAGCTTGTCAGATGTGTGCTTTATGCGGTTTCACGAAAAAGCATGAAAGAAAGGCGTTAGTGCGCTGAGAATACGGCAAACGGCTTTTCAGCTCCTGAGAAGCACTTTTGTACATGCATGCAGGGATTCACTCAAAACCCATGCTGATACCTAAGATTGCATGAACATGATCATACCACACACAAATCATCAGATTTTCGAGTGTAAATCATATTTTTATCAACATATTGGCCTTTTATATGAACTATTATATTTTATATTGTTTAGCATAATATAATGTAAAAAAGGTTTTTTTCAGAGATTTCTGACATAAACACACTGTGTCCTATCATGTTTCATGGAAACAAGGTGAAACAGCCCATGTTAAGCTTGTCAGATGTGTGCTTTATGAGGTTTCACGAAAAAGCATGAAAGAAAGGCGCTAGAGCATTGAGAATACGGCAAACGGCTTTTCAGCTCCTGAGAAGCACTTTTGTACATGCATGCAGGGATTCACTCAAAACCCATGCTGATATCTTAGATTGCATGAAAATGATCATATCACACACAAATCATCAGATTTTCGAGTGTAAATCATATTTTTATCAACATATTGGCCTTTAATATGATCTATTATATTTTATAGTATTTAGCATAAAATAATGTAAAAAGCTTTTTTTCAGAGATTTCTGACATAGACACACTCTTTCATGGAAACAGGGTGAAACAGCCCATGTTAAGCTTGTCAGATGTGTGCTTTATGAGGTTTCACGAAAAAGCATGAAAGAAAGGCGCTAGAGCATTGAGAATACGGCAAACGGCTTTTCAGCTCCTGAGAAGCACTTTTGTACATGCATGCAGGGATTCACTCAAAACCCATGCTGATACCTAAGATTGCATGAACATGATCATACCACACACAAATCATCAGATTATCGAGTGTAAATCATATTTTTATCAACATATTGGCCTTTAATATGAACTATTATATTTTATATTGTTTAGCATAATATAATGTAAAAAAGGTTTTTTTCAGAGATTTCTGACATAAACACACTGTGTCATATCATGTTTCATGGAAACAAGGGGAAACAGCCCATGTTAAGCTTGTCAGATGTGTGCTTATGTAAGGTTTAACGAAAACGCATAAAAGAAAGGCGCTAGAGCACTGAGAATGCGGCAAACGGCTTTTCAGCTCCTGAGAAGCACTTTTGTACATGCATGCAGGGATTCACTCAAAACCCATGCTGATACCTAAGATTGCATGAACATGATCATACCACACACAAATCATCAGATTTTCGAGTGTAAATCATATTTTTATCAACATATTGGCCTTTTATATGAACTATTTTACATTGTTTAGCATAATATAATGTAAAAAAGGTTTTTTTCAGAGATTTCTGACATAAACACACTGTGTCCTATCATGTTTCATGGAAACAAGGTGAAACAGCCCATGTTAAGCTTGTCAGATGTGTGCTTTATGAGGTTTCACGAAAAAGCATGAAAGAAAGGCGTTAGTGCGCTGAGAATACGGCAAACGGCTTTTCAGCTCCTGAGAAGCACTTTTGTACATGCATGCAGGGATTCACTCAAAACCCATGCTGATATCTTAGATTGCATGAAAATGATCATATCACACACAAATCATCAGATTTTCGAGTGTAAATCATATTTTTATCAACATATTGGCCTTTAATATGAACTATTATATTTTATATTGTTTAGCATTAAATAATGTAAAAAAGCTTTTTTTCAGAGATTTCTGACATAAACACACTGTTTCATGGAAACAAGGTGAAACATCCCATGTTAAGCTTGTCAGATGTGTGCTTTATGAGGTTTTACGAAAAAGCATGAAAGAAAGACTAGTGTACGCTGAGACAATGGCAAACGGCTTTTCAGCTCCTGAGAAGCACTTTTGCACATGCATGCAGGGATTCCCTCAAAACCCATGCTGATACCTACGATTGCATGAACATGATCATACCACACACAAATTATCAGATTTCCGAGTATAAATCATATTTTTATCAACATATTGGCCTTTAATATGAACTATTATATTTTGTATTGTTTAGCATAAAATAATGTAAAAAGGTTTTTTTCAGAGATTTCTGACATAAACACACTGTGTCCTATCATGTTTCATGGAAACAAGGTGAAACAGCCCATGTTAAGCTTGTCAGATGTGTGCTTTATGAGGTTTCACGAAAAAGCATGAAAGAAAGGCGCTAGAGCATTGAGAATACGGCAAACGGCTTTTCAGCTCCTGAGAAGCACTTTTGTACATGCATGCAGGGATTCACTCAAAACCCATGCTGATATCTTAGATTGCATGAAAATGATCATATCACACACAAATCATCAGATTTTCGAGTGTAAATCATATTTTTATCAACATATTGGCCTTTAATATGATCTATTATATTTTATAGTATTTAGCATAAAATAATGTAAAAAGCTTTTTTTCAGAGATTTCTGACATAGACACACTCTTTCATGGAAACAGGGTGAAACAGCCCATGTTAAGCTTGTCAGATGTGTGCTTTATGAGGTTTTACGAAAAAGCATGAAAGAAAGGCACTAGTACGCTGAGACGGTGGCAAACGGCTTTTCAGCTCCTGAGAAGCACTTTTGTACATGCATGCAGGGATTCACTCAAAACCCATGCTGATACCTAAGATTGCATGAACATGATCATACCACACACAAATCATCAGATTATCGAGTGTAAATCATATTTTTATCAACATATTGGCCTTTATATGAACTATTATTTATATTGTTTAGCATAATATAATGTAAAAAAGGTTTTTTTCAGAGATTTCTGACATAAACACACTGTGTCCTATCATGTTTCATGGAAACAAGGTGAAACAGCCCATGTTAAGCTTGTCAGATGTGTGCTTTATGAGGTTTCACGAAAAAGCATGAAAGAAAGGCGTTAGTGCGCTGAGAATACGGCAAACGGCTTTTCAGCTCCTGAGAAGCACTTTTGTACATGCATGCAGGGATTCACTCAAAACCCATGCTGATATCTTAGATTGCATGAAAATGATCATATCACACACAAATCATCAGATTTTCGAGTGTAAATCATATTTTTATCAACATATTGGCCTTTAATATGAACTATTATATTTTATATTGTTTAGCATTAAATAATGTAAAAAAGCTTTTTTTCAGAGATTTCTGACATAAACACACTGTTTCATGGAAACAAGGTGAAACATCCCATGTTAAGCTTGTCAGATGTGTGCTTTATGAGGTTTTACGAAAAAGCATGAAAGAAAGACTAGTGTACGCTGAGACAATGGCAAACGGCTTTTCAGCTCCTGAGAAGCACTTTTGCACATGCATGCAGGGATTCCCTCAAAACCCATGCTGATACCTACGATTGCATGAACATGATCATACCACACACAAATTATCAGATTTCCGAGTATAAATCATATTTTTATCAACATATTGGCCTTTAATATGAACTATTATATTTTGTATTGTTTAGCATAAAATAATGTAAAAAGGTTTTTTTCAGAGATTTCTGACATAAACACACTGTGTCCTATCATGTTTCATGGAAACAAGGTGAAACAGCCCATGTTAAGCTTGTCAGATGTGTGCTTTATGAGGTTTCACGAAAAAGCATGAAAGAAAGGCGCTAGAGCATTGAGAATACGGCAAACGGCTTTTCAGCTCCTGAGAAGCACTTTTGTACATGCATGCAGGGATTCACTCAAAACCCATGCTGATATCTTAGATTGCATGAAAATGATCATATCACACACAAATCATCAGATTTTCGAGTGTAAATCATATTTTTATCAACATATTGGCCTTTAATATGATCTATTATATTTTATAGTATTTAGCATAAAATAATGTAAAAAGCTTTTTTTCAGAGATTTCTGACATAGACACACTCTTTCATGGAAACAGGGTGAAACAGCCCATGTTAAGCTTGTCAGATGTGTGCTTTATGAGGTTTTACGAAAAAGCATGAAAGAAAGGCACTAGTACGCATGAGACTGTGGCAAACGGCTTTTCAGCTCCTGAGAAGCACTTTTGTACATGCATGCAGGGATTCACTCAAAACCCATGCTGATACCTAAGATTGCATGAACATGATCATACCACACACAAATCATCAGATTATCGAGTGTAAATCATATTTTTATCAACATATTGGCCTTTTAATATGAACTATATTTTATATTGTTTAGCATAATATAATGTAAAAAAGGTTTTTTTCAGAGATTTCTGACATAAACACACTGTGTCCTATCATGTTTCATGGAAACAAGGTGAAACAGCCCATGTTAAGCTTGTCAGATGTGTGCTTTATGAGGTTTCACGAAAAAGCATGAAAGAAAGGCGTTAGTGCGCTGAGAATACGGCAAACGGCTTTTCAGCTCCTGAGAAGCACTTTTGTACATGCATGCAGGGATTCACTCAAAACCCATGCTGATATCTTAGATTGCATGAAAATGATCATATCACACACAAATCATCAGATTTTCGAGTGTAAATCATATTTTTATCAACATATTGGCCTTTAATATGAACTATTATATTTTATATTGTTTAGCATTAAATAATGTAAAAAAGCTTTTTTTCAGAGATTTCTGACATAAACACACTGTTTCATGGAAACAAGGTGAAACATCCCATGTTAAGCTTGTCAGATGTGTGCTTTATGAGGTTTTACGAAAAAGCATGAAAGAAAGACTAGTGTACGCTGAGACAATGGCAAACGGCTTTTCAGCTCCTGAGAAGCACTTTTGCACATGCATGCAGGGATTCCCTCAAAACCCATGCTGATACCTACGATTGCATGAACATGATCATACCACACACAAATTATCAGATTTCCGAGTATAAATCATATTTTTATCAACATATTGGCCTTTAATATGAACTATTATATTTTGTATTGTTTAGCATAAAATAATGTAAAAAGGTTTTTTTCAGAGATTTCTGACATAAACACACTGTGTCCTATCATGTTTCATGGAAACAAGGTGAAACAGCCCATGTTAAGCTTGTCAGATGTGTGCTTTATGAGGTTTCACGAAAAAGCATGAAAGAAAGGCGCTAGAGCATTGAGAATACGGCAAACGGCTTTTCAGCTCCTGAGAAGCACTTTTGTACATGCATGCAGGGATTCACTCAAAACCCATGCTGATATCTTAGATTGCATGAAAATGATCATATCACACACAAATCATCAGATTTTCGAGTGTAAATCATATTTTTATCAACATATTGGCCTTTAATATGATCTATTATATTTTATAGTATTTAGCATAAAATAATGTAAAAAGCTTTTTTTCAGAGATTTCTGACATAGACACACTCTTTCATGGAAACAGGGTGAAACAGCCCATGTTAAGCTTGTCAGATGTGTGCTTTATGAGGTTTTACGAAAAAGCATGAAAGAAAGGCACTAGTACGCTGAGACGGTGGCAAACGACTTTTCAGCTCCTGAGAAGCACTTTTGCACATGCATGCAGGGATTCACTCAAAACCCATGCTGATACCTAAGATTGCATGAACATGATCATACCACACACAAATCATCAGATTATCGAGTGTAAATCATATTTTTATCAACATATTGGCCTTTATATGAACTATTATTTATATTGTTTAGCATAATATAATGTAAAAAAGGTTTTTTTCAGAGATTTCTGACATAAACACACTGTGTCTTATCAGGTTTCATAGAAACAAGGTGAAACAGCCCACGTCAAGCTTGTCAGATGTGTGCTTATATAAGGTTTCACGAAAAAGCATGAAAGAAAGGCGCTAGAGCGTTGAGAATACGGCAAACGGCTTTTCAGCTCCTGAGAAGCACTTTTTGTACATGCATGCAGGGATTCACTCAAAACCCATGCTGATAGCTAAGATTGCATGAAAATGATCATAACACACACAAATCATCAGATTTTCGAGTGTAAATCATATTTTTATCAACATATTGGTCTTTAATATGAACTATTATATTTTATGTTGTTTAGCATTAATATAATGTAAAAAAGCTTTTTTTCAGAGATTTCTGACATAAACACACTGTGTCCTATCATGTTTCATGGAAACAAGGTGAAACAGCCCATGTTAAGCTTGTCAGATGTGTGCTTTATGAGGTTTCACGAAAAAGCATGAAAGAAAGACTAGTGTACGCTGAGACAATGGCAAACGGCTTTTCAGCTCCTGAGAAGCACTTTTGCACATGCATGCAGGGATTCACTCAAAACCCATGCTGATATCTTAGATTGCATGAAAATGATCATATCACACACAAATCATCAGATTTTCGAGTGTAAATCATATTTTTATCAACATATTGGCCTTTAATATGAACTATTATATTTTGTATTGTTTAGCATAAAATAATGTAAAAAGGTTTTTTTCAGAGATTTCTGACATAAACACACTGTGTCCTATCATGTTTCATGGAAACAAGGTGAAACAGCCCATGTTAAGCTTGTCAGATGTGTGCTTTATGAGGTTTCACGAAAAAGCATGAAAGAAAGGCGCTAGAGCATTGAGAATACGGCAAACGGCTTTTCAGCTCCTGAGAAGCACTTTTGTACATGCATGCAGGGATTCACTCAAAACCCATGCTGATATCTTAGATTGCATGAAAATGATCATATCACACACAAATCATCAGATTTTCGAGTGTAAATCATATTTTTATCAACATATTGGCCTTTAATATGATCTATTATATTTTATAGTATTTAGCATAAAATAATGTAAAAAGCTTTTTTTCAGAGATTTCTGACATAGACACACTCTTTCATGGAAACAGGGTGAAACAGCCCATGTTAAGCTTGTCAGATGTGTGCTTTATGAGGTTTTACGAAAAAGCATGAAAGAAAGGCACTAGTACGCTGAGACGGTGGCAAACGGCTTTTCAGCTCCTGAGAAGCACTTTTGTACATGCATGCAGGGATTCACTCAAAACCCATGCTGATACCTAAGATTGCATGAACATGATCATACCACACACAAATCATCAGATTATCGAGTGTAAATCATATTTTTATCAACATATTGGCCTTTTATATGAACTATTTTATATTGTTTAGCATAATATAATGTAAAAAAGGTTTTTTTCAGAGATTTCTGACATAAACACACTGTGTCCTATCATGTTTCATGGAAACAAGGTGAAACAGCCCATGTTAAGCTTGTCAGATGTGTGCTTTATGAGGTTTCACGAAAAAGCATGAAAGAAAGGCGTTAGTGCGCTGAGAATACGGCAAACGGCTTTTCAGCTCCTGAGAAGCACTTTTGTACATGCATGCAGGGATTCACTCAAAACCCATGCTGATATCTTAGATTGCATGAAAATGATCATATCACACACAAATCATCAGATTTTCGAGTGTAAATCATATTTTTATCAACATATTGGCCTTTAATATGAACTATTATATTTTATATTGTTTAGCATTAAATAATGTAAAAAAGCTTTTTTTCAGAGATTTCTGACATAAACACACTGTTTCATGGAAACAAGGTGAAACATCCCATGTTAAGCTTGTCAGATGTGTGCTTTATGAGGTTTTACGAAAAAGCATGAAAGAAAGACTAGTGTACGCTGAGACAATGGCAAACGGCTTTTCAGCTCCTGAGAAGCACTTTTGCACATGCATGCAGGGATTCCCTCAAAACCCATGCTGATACCTACGATTGCATGAACATGATCATACCACACACAAATTATCAGATTTCCGAGTATAAATCATATTTTTATCAACATATTGGCCTTTAATATGAACTATTATATTTTGTATTGTTTAGCATAAAATAATGTAAAAAGGTTTTTTTCAGAGATTTCTGACATAAACACACTGTGTCCTATCATGTTTCATGGAAACAAGGTGAAACAGCCCATGTTAAGCTTGTCAGATGTGTGCTTTATGAGGTTTCACGAAAAAGCATGAAAGAAAGGCGCTAGAGCATTGAGAATACGGCAAACGGCTTTTCAGCTCCTGAGAAGCACTTTTGTACATGCATGCAGGGATTCACTCAAAACCCATGCTGATATCTTAGATTGCATGAAAATGATCATATCACACACAAATCATCAGATTTTCGAGTGTAAATCATATTTTTATCAACATATTGGCCTTTAATATGATCTATTATATTTTATAGTATTTAGCATAAAATAATGTAAAAAGCTTTTTTTCAGAGATTTCTGACATAGACACACTCTTTCATGGAAACAGGGTGAAACAGCCCATGTTAAGCTTGTCAGATGTGTGCTTTATGAGGTTTTACGAAAAAGCATGAAAGAAAGGCACTAGTACGCTGAGACGGTGGCAAACGGCTTTTCAGCTCCTGAGAAGCACTTTTGTACATGCATGCAGGGATTCACTCAAAACCCATGCTGATACCTAAGATTGCATGAACATGATCATACCACACACAAATCATCAGATTATCGAGTGTAAATCATATTTTTATCAACATATTGGCCTTTAATATGAACTATTATATTTTATATTGTTTAGCATAATATAATGTAAAAAAGGTTTTTTTCAGAGATTTCTGACATAAACACACTGTGTCATATCATGTTTCATGGAAACAAGGGGAAACAGCCCATGTTAAGCTTGTCAGATGTGTGCTTATGTAAGGTTTAACGAAAACGCATAAAGAAAGGCGCTAGAGCACTGAGAATGCGGCAAACGGCTTTTCAGCTCCTGAGAAGCACTTTTGTACATGCATGCAGGGATTCACTCAAAACCCATGCTGATACCTAAGATTGCATGAAAATGATCATACCACACACAAATTATCAGATTTCCGAGTGTAAATTATATTTTTATCAACATATTGGCCTTTAATATGAACTATTATATTTTGTATTGTTTAGCATAAAATAATGTAAAAAGCTTTTTTTCAGAGATTTCTGACATAAACACACTGTGTCCTATCATGTTTCATGGAAACAAGGTGAAACAGCCCATGTTAAGCTTGTCAGATGTGTGCTTTATGAGGTTTCACGAAAAAGCATGAAAGAAAGGCGCTAGAGCATTGAGAATACGGCAAACGGCTTTTCAGCTCCTGAGAAGCACTTTTGTACATGCATGCAGGGATTCACTCAAAACCCATGCTGATATCTTAGATTGCATGAAAATGATCATATCACACACAAATCATCAGATTTTCGAGTGTAAATCATATTTTTATCAACATATTGGCCTTTAATATGATCTATTATATTTTATAGTATTTAGCATAAAATAATGTAAAAAGCTTTTTTTCAGAGATTTCTGACATAGACACACTCTTTCATGGAAACAGGGTGAAACAGCCCATGTTAAGCTTGTCAGATGTGTGCTTTATGAGGTTTTCACGAAAAAGCATGAAAGAAAGGCGCTAGAGCATTGAGAATACGGCAAACGGCTTTTCAGCTCCTGAGAAGCACTTTTGTACATGCATGCAGGGATTCACTCAAAACCCATGCTGATACCTAAGATTGCATGAACATGATCATACCACACACAAATCATCAGATTATCGAGTGTAAATCATATTTTTATCAACATATTGGCCTTTAATATGAACTATTATATTTTATATTGTTTAGCATAATATAATGTAAAAAAGGTTTTTTTCAGAGATTTCTGACATAAACACACTGTGTCATATCATGTTTCATGGAAACAAGGGGAAACAGCCCATGTTAAGCTTGTCAGATGTGTGCTTATGTAAGGTTTAACGAAAACGCATAAAAGAAAGGCGCTAGAGCACTGAGAATGCGGCAAACGGCTTTTCAGCTCCTGAGAAGCACTTTTGTACATGCATGCAGGGATTCACTCAAAACCCATGCTGATACCTAAGATTGCATGAACATGATCATACCACACACAAATCATCAGATTTTCGAGTGTAAATCATATTTTTATCAACATATTGGCCTTTTATATGAACTATTATATTTTATATTGTTTAGCATAATATAATGTAAAAAAGGTTTTTTTCAGAGATTTCTGACATAAACACACTGTGTCCTATCATGTTTCATGGAAACAAGGTGAAACAGCCCATGTTAAGCTTGTCAGATGTGTGCTTTATGAGGTTTCACGAAAAAGCATGAAAGAAAGGCGTTAGTGCGCTGAGAATACGGCAAACGGCTTTTCAGCTCCTGAGAAGCACTTTTGTACATGCATGCAGGGATTCACTCAAAACCCATGCTGATACAAAAGATTGCATAAACATAATCATACCACACACAAATCATCAGATTATCGAGTGTAAATCATATTTTTATCAACATATTGGCCTTTAATATGAACTATTATATTTTGTATTGTTTAGCATAAAATAATGTAAAAAGGTTTTTTTCAGAGATTTCTGACATAAACACACTGTGTCCTATCATGTTTCATGGAAACAAGGTGAAACAGCCCATGTTAAGCTTGTCAGATGTGTGCTTTATGAGGTTTCACGAAAAAGCATGAAAGAAAGGCGCTAGAGCATTGAGAATACGGCAAACGGCTTTTCAGCTCCTGAGAAGCACTTTTGTACATGCATGCAGGGATTCACTCAAAACCCATGCTGATATCTTAGATTGCATGAAAATGATCATATCACACACAAATCATCAGATTTTCGAGTGTAAATCATATTTTTATCAACATATTGGCCTTTAATATGATCTATTATATTTTATAGTATTTAGCATAAAATAATGTAAAAAGCTTTTTTTCAGAGATTTCTGACATAGACACACTCTTTCATGGAAACAGGGTGAAACAGCCCATGTTAAGCTTGTCAGATGTGTGCTTTATGAGGTTTTACGAAAAAGCATGAAAGAAAGGCACTAGTACGCTGAGACGGTGGCAAACGGCTTTTCAGCTCCTGAGAAGCACTTTTGTACATGCATGCAGGGATTCACTCAAAACCCATGCTGATACCTAAGATTGCATGAACATGATCATACCACACACAAATCATCAGATTATCGAGTGTAAATCATATTTTTATCAACATATTGGCCTTTTATATGAACTATTTTATATTGTTTAGCATAATATAATGTAAAAAAGGTTTTTTTCAGAGATTTCTGACATAAACACACTGTGTCCTATCATGTTTCATGGAAACAAGGTGAAACAGCCCATGTTAAGCTTGTCAGATGTGTGCTTTATGAGGTTTCACGAAAAAGCATGAAAGAAAGGCGTTAGTGCGCTGAGAATACGGCAAACGGCTTTTCAGCTCCTGAGAAGCACTTTTGTACATGCATGCAGGGATTCACTCAAAACCCATGCTGATATCTTAGATTGCATGAAAATGATCATATCACACACAAATCATCAGATTTTCGAGTGTAAATCATATTTTTATCAACATATTGGCCTTTAATATGAACTATTATATTTTATATTGTTTAGCATTAAATAATGTAAAAAAGCTTTTTTTCAGAGATTTCTGACATAAACACACTGTTTCATGGAAACAAGGTGAAACATCCCATGTTAAGCTTGTCAGATGTGTGCTTTATGAGGTTTTACGAAAAAGCATGAAAGAAAGACTAGTGTACGCTGAGACAATGGCAAACGGCTTTTCAGCTCCTGAGAAGCACTTTTGCACATGCATGCAGGGATTCCCTCAAAACCCATGCTGATACCTACGATTGCATGAACATGATCATACCACACACAAATTATCAGATTTCCGAGTATAAATCATATTTTTATCAACATATTGGCCTTTAATATGAACTATTATATTTTGTATTGTTTAGCATAAAATAATGTAAAAAGGTTTTTTTCAGAGATTTCTGACATAAACACACTGTGTCCTATCATGTTTCATGGAAACAAGGTGAAACAGCCCATGTTAAGCTTGTCAGATGTGTGCTTTATGAGGTTTCACGAAAAAGCATGAAAGAAAGGCGCTAGAGCATTGAGAATACGGCAAACGGCTTTTCAGCTCCTGAGAAGCACTTTTGTACATGCATGCAGGGATTCACTCAAAACCCATGCTGATATCTTAGATTGCATGAAAATGATCATATCACACACAAATCATCAGATTTTCGAGTGTAAATCATATTTTTATCAACATATTGGCCTTTAATATGATCTATTATATTTTATAGTATTTAGCATAAAATAATGTAAAAAGCTTTTTTTCAGAGATTTCTGACATAGACACACTCTTTCATGGAAACAGGGTGAAACAGCCCATGTTAAGCTTGTCAGATGTGTGCTTTATGAGGTTTTACGAAAAAGCATGAAAGAAAGGCACTAGTACGCTGAGACGGTGGCAAACGGCTTTTCAGCTCCTGAGAAGCACTTTTGTACATGCATGCAGGGATTCACTCAAAACCCATGCTGATACCTAAGATTGCATGAACATGATCATACCACACACAAATCATCAGATTATCGAGTGTAAATCATATTTTTATCAACATATTGGCCTTTAATATGAACTATTATATTTTATATTGTTTAGCATAATATAATGTAAAAAAGGTTTTTTTCAGAGATTTCTGACATAAACACACTGTGTCATATCATGTTTCATGGAAACAAGGGGAAACAGCCCATGTTAAGCTTGTCAGATGTGTGCTTATGTAAGGTTTAACGAAAACGCATAAAAGAAAGGCGCTAGAGCACTGAGAATGCGGCAAACGGCTTTTCAGCTCCTGAGAAGCACTTTTGTACATGCATGCAGGGATTCACTCAAAACCCATGCTGATACCTAAGATTGCATGAAAATGATCATACCACACACAAATTATCAGATTTCCGAGTGTAAATTATATTTTTATCAACATATTGGCCTTTAATATGAACTATTATATTTTGTATTGTTTAGCATAAAATAATGTAAAAAGCTTTTTTTCAGAGATTTCTGACATAAACACACTGTGTCCTATCATGTTTCATGGAAACAAGGTGAAACAGCCCATGTTAAGCTTGTCAGATGTGTGCTTTATGAGGTTTCACGAAAAAGCATGAAAGAAAGGCGCTAGAGCATTGAGAATACGGCAAACGGCTTTTCAGCTCCTGAGAAGCACTTTTGTACATGCATGCAGGGATTCACTCAAAACCCATGCTGATATCTTAGATTGCATGAAAATGATCATATCACACACAAATCATCAGATTTTCGAGTGTAAATCATATTTTTATCAACATATTGGCCTTTAATATGATCTATTATATTTTATAGTATTTAGCATAAAATAATGTAAAAAGCTTTTTTTCAGAGATTTCTGACATAGACACACTCTTTCATGGAAACAGGGTGAAACAGCCCATGTTAAGCTTGTCAGATGTGTGCTTTATGAGGTTTTACGAAAAAGCATGAAAGAAAGGCACTAGTACGCTGAGAATAAGGCAAACGGCTTTTCAGCTCCTGAGAAGCACTTTTGTACATGCATGCAGGGATTCACTCAAAACCCATGCTGATACCTAAGATTGCATGAACATGATCATACCACACACAAATCATCAGATTATCGAGTGTAAATCATATTTTTATCAACATATTGGCCTTTAATATGAACTATTATATTTTATATTGTTTAGCATAATATAATGTAAAAAAGGTTTTTTTCAGAGATTTCTGACATAAACACACTGTGTCATATCATGTTTCATGGAAACAAGGGGAAACAGCCCATGTTAAGCTTGTCAGATGTGTGCTTTATGAGGTTTCACGAAAAAGCATGAAAGAAAGGCGTTAGTGCGCTGAGAATACGGCAAACGGCTTTTCAGCTCCTGAGAAGCACTTTTGTACATGCATGCAGGGATTCACTCAAAACCCATGCTGATATCTTAGATTGCATGAAAATGATCATATCACACACAAATCATCAGATTTTCGAGTGTAAATCATATTTTTATCAACATATTGGCCTTTAAAATGAACTATTATATTTTATATTGTTTAGCATTAAATAATGTAAAAAAGCTTTTTTTCAGAGATTTCTGACATAAACACACTGTTTCATGGAAACAAGGTGAAACATCCCATGTTAAGCTTGTCAGATGTGTGCTTTATGAGGTTTTACGAAAAAGCATGAAAGAAAGACTAGTGTACGCTGAGACAATGGCAAACGGCTTTTCAGCTCCTGAGAAGCACTTTTGCACATGCATGCAGGGATTCCCTCAAAACCCATGCTGATACCTAAGATTGCATGAACATGATCATACCACACACAAATCATCAGATTTTCAGTTGTAAATCATATTTTTATCAACATATTGGCCTTTAATATGAACTATTATATTTTGTATTGTTTAGCATAAAATAATGTAAAAAGGTTTTTTTCAGAGATTTCTGACATAAACACACTGTGTCCTATCATGTTTCATGGAAACAAGGTGAAACAGCCCATGTTAAGCTTGTCAGATGTGTGCTTTATGAGGTTTCACGAAAAAGCATGAAAGAAAGGCGCTAGAGCATTGAGAATACGGCAAACGGCTTTTCAGCTCCTGAGAAGCACTTTTGTACATGCATGCAGGGATTCACTCAAAACCCATGCTGATATCTTAGATTGCATGAAAATGATCATATCACACACAAATCATCAGATTTTCGAGTGTAAATCATATTTTTATCAACATATTGGCCTTTAATATGATCTATTATATTTTATAGTATTTAGCATAAAATAATGTAAAAAGCTTTTTTTCAGAGATTTCTGACATAGACACACTCTTTCATGGAAACAGGGTGAAACAGCCCATGTTAAGCTTGTCAGATGTGTGCTTTATGAGGTTTTACGAAAAAGCATGAAAGAAAGGCACTAGTACGCTGAGACGGTGGCAAACGGCTTTTCAGCTCCTGAGAAGCACTTTTGTACATGCATGCAGGGATTCACTCAAAACCCATGCTGATACCTAAGATTGCATGAACATGATCATACCACACACAAATCATCAGATTATCGAGTGTAAATCATATTTTTATCAACATATTGGCCTTTTATATGAACTATTTTATATTGTTTAGCATAATATAATGTAAAAAAGGTTTTTTTCAGAGATTTCTGACATAAACACACTGTGTCCTATCATGTTTCATGGAAACAAGGTGAAACAGCCCATGTTAAGCTTGTCAGATGTGTGCTTTATGAGGTTTCACGAAAAAGCATGAAAGAAAGGCGTTAGTGCGCTGAGAATACGGCAAACGGCTTTTCAGCTCCTGAGAAGCACTTTTGTACATGCATGCAGGGATTCACTCAAAACCCATGCTGATATCTTAGATTGCATGAAAATGATCATATCACACACAAATCATCAGATTTTCGAGTGTAAATCATATTTTTATCAACATATTGGCCTTTAATATGAACTATTATATTTTATATTGTTTAGCATTAAATAATGTAAAAAAGCTTTTTTTCAGAGATTTCTGACATAAACACACTGTTTCATGGAAACAAGGTGAAACATCCCATGTTAAGCTTGTCAGATGTGTGCTTTATGAGGTTTTACGAAAAAGCATGAAAGAAAGACTAGTGTACGCTGAGACAATGGCAAACGGCTTTTCAGCTCCTGAGAAGCACTTTTGCACATGCATGCAGGGATTCCCTCAAAACCCATGCTGATACCTAAGATTGCATGAACATGATCATACCACACACAAATCATCAGATTTTCAGTTGTAAATCATATTTTTATCAACATATTGGCCTTTAATATGAACTATTATATTTTATAGTATTTAGCATAAAATAATGTAAAAAGCTTTTTTTCAGAGATTTCTGACATAGACACACTCTTTCATGGAAACACGGTGAAACAGCCCATGTTAAGCTTGTCAGATGTGTGCTTTATGAGGTTTCACGAAAAAGCATGAAAGAAAGGCGCTAGAGCATTGAGAATACGGCAAACGGCTTTTCAGCTCCTGAGAAGCACTTTTGTACATGCATGCAGGGATTCACTCAAAACCCATGCTGATATCTTAGATTGCATGAAAATGATCATATCACACACAAATCATCAGATTTTCGAGTGTAAATCATATTTTTATCAACATATTGGCCTTTAATATGATCTATTATATTTTATAGTATTTAGCATAAAATAATGTAAAAAGCTTTTTTTCAGAGATTTCTGACATAGACACACTCTTTCATGGAAACAGGGTGAAACAGCCCATGTTAAGCTTGTCAGATGTGTGCTTTATGAGGTTTTACGAAAAAGCATGAAAGAAAGGCACTAGTACGCTGAGACGGTGGCAAACGGCTTTTCAGCTCCTGAGAAGCACTTTTGTACATGCATGCAGGGATTCACTCAAAACCCATGCTGATACCTAAGATTGCATGAACATGATCATACCACACACAAATCATCAGATTATCGAGTGTAAATCATATTTTTATCAACATATTGGCCTTTATATGAACTATTTTATATTGTTTAGCATAATATAATGTAAAAAAGGTTTTTTTCAGAGATTTCTGACATAAACACACTGTGTCCTATCATGTTTCATGGAAACAAGGTGAAACAGCCCATGTTAAGCTTGTCAGATGTGTGCTTTATGAGGTTTCACGAAAAAGCATGAAAGAAAGGCGTTAGTGCGCTGAGAATACGGCAAACGGCTTTTCAGCTCCTGAGAAGCACTTTTGTACATGCATGCAGGGATTCACTCAAAACCCATGCTGATATCTTAGATTGCATGAAAATGATCATATCACACACAATTCATCAGATTTTTGAGTGTAAATCATATTTTTATCAACATATTGGCCTTTAATATGAACTATTATATTTTATATTATTTAGCATAAAATAATGTAAAAAGCTTTTTTTCAGAGATTTCTGACATAAACACACTGTTTCATGGAAACAAGGTGAAACGTCCCATGTTAAGCTTGTCAGATGTGTGCTTTATGAGGTTTTACGAAAAAGCATGAAAGAAAGGCACTAGTACGCTGAGACAGTGGCAAACGGCTTTTCAGCTCCTGAGAAGCACTTTTGCACATGCATGCAGGGATTCCCTCAAAACCCATGCTGATACCTACGATTGCATGAACATGATCATACCACACACAAATTATCAGATTTCCGAGTATAAATCATATTTTTATCAACATATTGGCCTTTAATATGAACTATTATATTTTGTATTGTTTAGCATAAAATAATGTAAAAAGGTTTTTTTCAGAGATTTCTGACATAAACACACTGTGTCCTATCATGTTTCATGGAAACAAGGTGAAACAGCCCATGTTAAGCTTGTCAGATGTGTGCTTTATGAGGTTTCACGAAAAAGCATGAAAGAAAGGCGCTAGAGCATTGAGAATACGGCAAACGGCTTTTCAGCTCCTGAGAAGCACTTTTGTACATGCATGCAGGGATTCACTCAAAACCCATGCTGATATCTTAGATTGCATGAAAATGATCATATCACACACAAATCATCAGATTTTCGAGTGTAAATCATATTTTTATCAACATATTGGCCTTTAATATGATCTATTATATTTTATAGTATTTAGCATAAAATAATGTAAAAAGCTTTTTTTCAGAGATTTCTGACATAGACACACTCTTTCATGGAAACAGGGTGAAACAGCCCATGTTAAGCTTGTCAGATGTGTGCTTTATGAGGTTTTACGAAAAAGCATGAAAGAAAGGCACTAGTACGCTGAGACGGTGGCAAACGGCTTTTCAGCTCCTGAGAAGCACTTTTGTACATGCATGCAGGGATTCACTCAAAACCCATGCTGATACCTAAGATTGCATGAACATGATCATACCACACACAAATCATCAGATTATCGAGTGTAAATCATATTTTTATCAACATATTGGCCTTTTATATGAACTATTTTATATTGTTTAGCATAATATAATGTAAAAAAGGTTTTTTTCAGAGATTTCTGACATAAACACACTGTGTCCTATCATGTTTCATGGAAACAAGGTGAAACAGCCCATGTTAAGCTTGTCAGATGTGTGCTTTATGAGGTTTCACGAAAAAGCATGAAAGAAAGGCGTTAGTGCGCTGAGAATACGGCAAACGGCTTTTCAGCTCCTGAGAAGCACTTTTGTACATGCATGCAGGGATTCACTCAAAACCCATGCTGATATCTTAGATTGCATGAAAATGATCATATCACACACAAATCATCAGATTTTCGAGTGTAAATCATATTTTTATCAACATATTGGCCTTTAATATGAACTATTATATTTTATATTGTTTAGCATTAAATAATGTAAAAAAGCTTTTTTTCAGAGATTTCTGACATAAACACACTGTTTCATGGAAACAAGGTGAAACATCCCATGTTAAGCTTGTCAGATGTGTGCTTTATGAGGTTTTACGAAAAAGCATGAAAGAAAGACTAGTGTACGCTGAGACAATGGCAAACGGCTTTTCAGCTCCTGAGAAGCACTTTTGCACATGCATGCAGGGATTCCCTCAAAACCCATGCTGATACCTACGATTGCATGAACATGATCATACCACACACAAATTATCAGATTTCCGAGTATAAATCATATTTTTATCAACATATTGGCCTTTAATATGAACTATTATATTTTGTATTGTTTAGCATAAAATAATGTAAAAAGGTTTTTTTCAGAGATTTCTGACATAAACACACTGTGTCCTATCATGTTTCATGGAAACAAGGTGAAACAGCCCATGTTAAGCTTGTCAGATGTGTGCTTTATGAGGTTTCACGAAAAAGCATGAAAGAAAGGCGCTAGAGCATTGAGAATACGGCAAACGGCTTTTCAGCTCCTGAGAAGCACTTTTGTACATGCATGCAGGGATTCACTCAAAACCCATGCTGATATCTTAGATTGCATGAAAATGATCATATCACACACAAATCATCAGATTTTCGAGTGTAAATCATATTTTTATCAACATATTGGCCTTTAATATGATCTATTATATTTTATAGTATTTAGCATAAAATAATGTAAAAAGCTTTTTTTCAGAGATTTCTGACATAGACACACTCTTTCATGGAAACAGGGTGAAACAGCCCATGTTAAGCTTGTCAGATGTGTGCTTTATGAGGTTTTACGAAAAAGCATGAAAGAAAGGCACTAGTACGCTGAGACGGTGGCAAACGGCTTTTCAGCTCCTGAGAAGCACTTTTGTACATGCATGCAGGGATTCACTCAAAACCCATGCTGATACCTAAGATTGCATGAACATGATCATACCACACACAAATCATCAGATTATCGAGTGTAAATCATATTTTTATCAACATATTGGCCTTTTATATGAACTATTTTATATTGTTTAGCATAATATAATGTAAAAAAGGTTTTTTTCAGAGATTTCTGACATAAACACACTGTGTCCTATCATGTTTCATGGAAACAAGGTGAAACAGCCCATGTTAAGCTTGTCAGATGTGTGCTTTATGAGGTTTCACGAAAAAGCATGAAAGAAAGGCGTTAGTGCGCTGAGAATACGGCAAACGGCTTTTCAGCTCCTGAGAAGCACTTTTGTACATGCATGCAGGGATTCACTCAAAACCCATGCTGATATCTTAGATTGCATGAAAATGATCATATCACACACAAATCATCAGATTTTCGAGTGTAAATCATATTTTTATCAACATATTGGCCTTTAATATGAACTATTATATTTTATATTGTTTAGCATTAAATAATGTAAAAAAGCTTTTTTTCAGAGATTTCTGACATAAACACACTGTTTCATGGAAACAAGGTGAAACATCCCATGTTAAGCTTGTCAGATGTGTGCTTTATGAGGTTTTACGAAAAAGCATGAAAGAAAGACTAGTGTACGCTGAGACAATGGCAAACGGCTTTTCAGCTCCTGAGAAGCACTTTTGCACATGCATGCAGGGATTCCCTCAAAACCCATGCTGATACCTACGATTGCATGAACATGATCATACCACACACAAATTATCAGATTTCCGAGTATAAATCATATTTTTATCAACATATTGGCCTTTAATATGAACTATTATATTTTGTATTGTTTAGCATAAATAATGTAAAAAGGTTTTTTTCAGAGATTTCTGACATAAACACACTGTGTCCTATCATGTTTCATGGAAACAAGGTGAAACAGCCCATGTTAAGCTTGTCAGATGTGTGCTTTATGAGGTTTCACGAAAAAGCATGAAAGAAAGGCGCTAGAGCATTGAGAATACGGCAAACGGCTTTTCAGCTCCTGAGAAGCACTTTTGTACATGCATGCAGGGATTCACTCAAAACCCATGCTGATATCTTAGATTGCATGAAAATGATCATATCACACACAAATCATCAGATTTTCGAGTGTAAATCATATTTTTATCAACATATTGGCCTTTAATATGATCTATTATATTTTATAGTATTTAGCATAAAATAATGTAAAAAGCTTTTTTTCAGAGATTTCTGACATAGACACACTCTTTCATGGAAACAGGGTGAAACAGCCCATGTTAAGCTTGTCAGATGTGTGCTTTATGAGGTTTTACGAAAAAGCATGAAAGAAAGGCACTAGTACGCTGAGACGGTGGCAAACGGCTTTTCAGCTCCTGAGAAGCACTTTTGTACATGCATGCAGGGATTCACTCAAAACCCATGCTGATACCTAAGATTGCATGAACATGATCATACCACACACAAATCATCAGATTATCGAGTGTAAATCATATTTTTATCAACATATTGGCCTTTTATATGAACTATTTTATATTGTTTAGCATAATATAATGTAAAAAAGGTTTTTTTCAGAGATTTCTGACATAAACACACTGTGTCCTATCATGTTTCATGGAAACAAGGTGAAACAGCCCATGTTAAGCTTGTCAGATGTGTGCTTTATGAGGTTTCACGAAAAAGCATGAAAGAAAGGCGTTAGTGCGCTGAGAATACGGCAAACGGCTTTTCAGCTCCTGAGAAGCACTTTTGTACATGCATGCAGGGATTCACTCAAAACCCATGCTGATATCTTAGATTGCATGAAAATGATCATATCACACACAAATCATCAGATTTTCGAGTGTAAATCATATTTTTATCAACATATTGGCCTTTAATATGAACTATTATATTTTATATTGTTTAGCATTAAATAATGTAAAAAAGCTTTTTTTCAGAGATTTCTGACATAAACACACTGTTTCATGGAAACAAGGTGAAACATCCCATGTTAAGCTTGTCAGATGTGTGCTTTATGAGGTTTTACGAAAAAGCATGAAAGAAAGACTAGTGTACGCTGAGACAATGGCAAACGGCTTTTCAGCTCCTGAGAAGCACTTTTGCACATGCATGCAGGGATTCCCTCAAAACCCATGCTGATACCTACGATTGCATGAACATGATCATACCACACACAAATTATCAGATTTCCGAGTATAAATCATATTTTTATCAACATATTGGCCTTTAATATGAACTATTATATTTTGTATTGTTTAGCATAAAATAATGTAAAAAGGTTTTTTTCAGAGATTTCTGACATAAACACACTGTGTCCTATCATGTTTCATGGAAACAAGGTGAAACAGCCCATGTTAAGCTTGTCAGATGTGTGCTTTATGAGGTTTCACGAAAAAGCATGAAAGAAAGGCGTTAGTGCGCTGAGAATACGGCAAACGGCTTTTCAGCTCCTGAGAAGCACTTTTGTACATGCATGCAGGGATTCACTCAAAACCCATGCTGATATCTTAGATTGCATGAAAATGATCATATCACACACAAATCATCAGATTTTCGAGTGTAAATCATATTTTTATCAACATATTGGCCTTTAATATGATCTATTATATTTTATAGTATTTAGCATAAAATAATGTAAAAAGCTTTTTTTCAGAGATTTCTGACATAGACACACTCTTTCATGGAAACAGGGTGAAACAGCCCATGTTAGCTTGTCAGATGTGTGCTTTATGAGGTTTTACGAAAAAGCATGAAAGAAAGGCACTAGTACGCTGAGACGGTGGCAAACGGCTTTTCAGCTCCTGAGAAGCACTTTTGTACATGCATGCAGGGATTCACTCAAAACCCATGCTGATACCTAAGATTGCATGAACATGATCATACCACACACAAATCATCAGATTATCGAGTGTAAATCATATTTTTATCAACATATTGGCCTTTTATATGAACTATTTTATATTGTTTAGCATAATATAATGTAAAAAAGGTTTTTTTCAGAGATTTCTGACATAAACACACTGTGTCCTATCATGTTTCATGGAAACAAGGTGAAACAGCCCATGTTAAGCTTGTCAGATGTGTGCTTTATGAGGTTTCACGAAAAAGCATGAAAGAAAGGCGTTAGTGCGCTGAGAATACGGCAAACGGCTTTTCAGCTCCTGAGAAGCACTTTTGTACATGCATGCAGGGATTCACTCAAAACCCATGCTGATATCTTAGATTGCATGAAAATGATCATATCACACACAAATCATCAGATTTTCGAGTGTAAATCATATTTTTATCAACATATTGGCCTTTAATATGAACTATTATATTTTATATTGTTTAGCATTAAATAATGTAAAAAAGCTTTTTTTCAGAGATTTCTGACATAAACACACTGTTTCATGGAAACAAGGTGAAACATCCCATGTTAAGCTTGTCAGATGTGTGCTTTATGAGGTTTTACGAAAAAGCATGAAAGAAAGACTAGTGTACGCTGAGACAATGGCAAACGGCTTTTCAGCTCCTGAGAAGCACTTTTGCACATGCATGCAGGGATTCCCTCAAAACCCATGCTGATACCTACGATTGCATGAACATGATCATACCACACACAAATTATCAGATTTCCGAGTATAAATCATATTTTTATCAACATATTGGCCTTTAATATGAACTATTATATTTTGTATTGTTTAGCATAAAATAATGTAAAAAGGTTTTTTTCAGAGATTTCTGACATAAACACACTGTGTCCTATCATGTTTCATGGAAACAAGGTGAAACAGCCCATGTTAAGCTTGTCAGATGTGTGCTTTATGAGGTTTCACGAAAAAGCATGAAAGAAAGGCGCTAGAGCATTGAGAATACGGCAAACGGCTTTTCAGCTCCTGAGAAGCACTTTTGTACATGCATGCAGGGATTCACTCAAAACCCATGCTGATATCTTAGATTGCATGAAAATGATCATATCACACACAAATCATCAGATTTTCGAGTGTAAATCATATTTTTATCAACATATTGGCCTTTAATATGATCTATTATATTTTATAGTATTTAGCATAAAATAATGTAAAAAGCTTTTTTTCAGAGATTTCTGACATAGACACACTCTTTCATGGAAACAGGGTGAAACAGCCCATGTTTAAGCTTGTCAGATGTGTGCTTTATGAGGTTTTACGAAAAAGCATGAAAGAAAGGCACTAGTACGCTGAGACGGTGGCAAACGGCTTTTCAGCTCCTGAGAAGCACTTTTGTACATGCATGCAGGGATTCACTCAAAACCCATGCTGATACCTAAGATTGCATGAACATGATCATACCACACACAAATCATCAGATTATCGAGTGTAAATCATATTTTTATCAACATATTGGCCTTTTATATGAACTATTTTATATTGTTTAGCATAATATAATGTAAAAAAGGTTTTTTTCAGAGATTTCTGACATAAACACACTGTGTCCTATCATGTTTCATGGAAACAAGGTGAAACAGCCCATGTTAAGCTTGTCAGATGTGTGCTTTATGAGGTTTCACGAAAAAGCATGAAAGAAAGGCGTTAGTGCGCTGAGAATACGGCAAACGGCTTTTCAGCTCCTGAGAAGCACTTTTGTACATGCATGCAGGGATTCACTCAAAACCCATGCTGATATCTTAGATTGCATGAAAATGATCATATCACACACAAATCATCAGATTTTCGAGTGTAAATCATATTTTTATCAACATATTGGCCTTTAATATGAACTATTATATTTTATATTGTTTAGCATTAAATAATGTAAAAAAGCTTTTTTTCAGAGATTTCTGACATAAACACACTGTTTCATGGAAACAAGGTGAAACATCCCATGTTAAGCTTGTCAGATGTGTGCTTTATGAGGTTTTACGAAAAAGCATGAAAGAAAGACTAGTGTACGCTGAGACAATGGCAAACGGCTTTTCAGCTCCTGAGAAGCACTTTTGCACATGCATGCAGGGATTCCCTCAAAACCCATGCTGATACCTACGATTGCATGAACATGATCATACCACACACAAATTATCAGATTTCCGAGTATAAATCATATTTTTATCAACATATTGGCCTTTAATATGAACTATTATATTTTGTATTGTTTAGCATAAAATAATGTAAAAAGGTTTTTTTCAGAGATTTCTGACATAAACACACTGTGTCCTATCATGTTTCATGGAAACAAGGTGAAACAGCCCATGTTAAGCTTGTCAGATGTGTGCTTTATGAGGTTTCACGAAAAAGCATGAAAGAAAGGCGCTAGAGCATTGAGAATACGGCAAACGGCTTTTCAGCTCCTGAGAAGCACTTTTGTACATGCATGCAGGGATTCACTCAAAACCCATGCTGATATCTTAGATTGCATGAAAATGATCATATCACACACAAATCATCAGATTTTCGAGTGTAAATCATATTTTTATCAACATATTGGCCTTTAATATGATCTATTATATTTTATAGTATTTAGCATAAAATAATGTAAAAAGCTTTTTTTCAGAGATTTCTGACATAGACACACTCTTTCATGGAAACAGGGTGAAACAGCCCATGTTAAGCTTGTCAGATGTGTGCTTTATGAGGTTTTACGAAAAAGCATGAAAGAAAGGCACTAGTACGCTGAGACGGTGGCAAACGGCTTTTCAGCTCCTGAGAAGCACTTTTGTACATGCATGCAGGGATTCACTCAAAACCCATGCTGATACCTAAGATTGCATGAACATGATCATACCACACACAAATCATCAGATTATCGAGTGTAAATCATATTTTTATCAACATATTGGCCTTTTATATGAACTATTTTATATTGTTTAGCATAATATAATGTAAAAAAGGTTTTTTTCAGAGATTTCTGACATAAACACACTGTGTCCTATCATGTTTCATGGAAACAAGGTGAAACAGCCCATGTTAAGCTTGTCAGATGTGTGCTTTATGAGGTTTCACGAAAAAGCATGAAAGAAAGGCGTTAGTGCGCTGAGAATACGGCAAACGGCTTTTCAGCTCCTGAGAAGCACTTTTGTACATGCATGCAGGGATTCACTCAAAACCCATGCTGATATCTTAGATTGCATGAAAATGATCATATCACACACAAATCATCAGATTTTCGAGTGTAAATCATATTTTTATCAACATATTGGCCTTTAATATGAACTATTATATTTTATATTGTTTAGCATTAAATAATGTAAAAAAGCTTTTTTTCAGAGATTTCTGACATAAACACACTGTTTCATGGAAACAAGGTGAAACATCCCATGTTAAGCTTGTCAGATGTGTGCTTTATGAGGTTTTACGAAAAAGCATGAAAGAAAGACTAGTGTACGCTGAGACAATGGCAAACGGCTTTTCAGCTCCTGAGAAGCACTTTTGCACATGCATGCAGGGATTCCCTCAAAACCCATGCTGATACCTACGATTGCATGAACATGATCATACCACACACAAATTATCAGATTTCCGAGTATAAATCATATTTTTATCAACATATTGGCCTTTAATATGAACTATTATATTTTGTATTGTTTAGCATAAAATAATGTAAAAAGGTTTTTTTCAGAGATTTCTGACATAAACACACTGTGTCCTATCATGTTTCATGGAAACAAGGTGAAACAGCCCATGTTAAGCTTGTCAGATGTGTGCTTTATGAGGTTTCACGAAAAAGCATGAAAGAAAGGCGCTAGAGCATTGAGAATACGGCAAACGGCTTTTCAGCTCCTGAGAAGCACTTTTGTACATGCATGCAGGGATTCACTCAAAACCCATGCTGATATCTTAGATTGCATGAAAATGATCATATCACACACAAATCATCAGATTTTCGAGTGTAAATCATATTTTTATCAACATATTGGCCTTTAATATGATCTATTATATTTTATAGTATTTAGCATAAAATAATGTAAAAAGCTTTTTTTCAGAGATTTCTGACATAGACACACTCTTTCATGGAAACAGGGTGAAACAGCCCATGTTAAGCTTGTCAGATGTGTGCTTTATGAGGTTTTACGAAAAAGCATGAAAGAAAGGCACTAGTACGCTGAGACGGTGGCAAACGGCTTTTCAGCTCCTGAGAAGCACTTTTGTACATGCATGCAGGGATTCACTCAAAACCCATGCTGATACCTAAGATTGCATGAACATGATCATACCACACACAAATCATCAGATTATCGAGTGTAAATCATATTTTTATCAACATATTGGCCTTTTATATGAACTATTTTATATTGTTTAGCATAATATAATGTAAAAAAGGTTTTTTTCAGAGATTTCTGACATAAACACACTGTGTCCTATCATGTTTCATGGAAACAAGGTGAAACAGCCCATGTTAAGCTTGTCAGATGTGTGCTTTATGAGGTTTCACGAAAAAGCATGAAAGAAAGGCGTTAGTGCGCTGAGAATACGGCAAACGGCTTTTCAGCTCCTGAGAAGCACTTTTGTACATGCATGCAGGGATTCACTCAAAACCCATGCTGATATCTTAGATTGCATGAAAATGATCATATCACACACAAATCATCAGATTTTCGAGTGTAAATCATATTTTTATCAACATATTGGCCTTTAATATGAACTATTATATTTTATATTGTTTAGCATTAAATAATGTAAAAAAGCTTTTTTTCAGAGATTTCTGACATAAACACACTGTTTCATGGAAACAAGGTGAAACATCCCATGTTAAGCTTGTCAGATGTGTGCTTTATGAGGTTTTACGAAAAAGCATGAAAGAAAGACTAGTGTACGCTGAGACAATGGCAAACGGCTTTTCAGCTCCTGAGAAGCACTTTTGCACATGCATGCAGGGATTCCCTCAAAACCCATGCTGATACCTACGATTGCATGAACATGATCATACCACACACAAATTATCAGATTTCCGAGTATAAATCATATTTTTATCAACATATTGGCCTTTAATATGAACTATTATATTTTGTATTGTTTAGCATAAAATAATGTAAAAAGGTTTTTTTCAGAGATTTCTGACATAAACACACTGTGTCCTATCATGTTTCATGGAAACAAGGTGAAACAGCCCATGTTAAGCTTGTCAGATGTGTGCTTTATGAGGTTTCACGAAAAAGCATGAAAGAAAGGCACTAGTACGCTGAGACGGTGGCAAACGGCTTTTCAGCTCCTGAGAAGCACTTTTGTACATGCATGCAGGGATTCACTCAAAACCCATGCTGATATCTTAGATTGCATGAAAATGATCATATCACACACAAATCATCAGATTTTCGAGTGTAAATCATATTTTTATCAACATATTGGCCTTTAATATGATCTATTATATTTTATAGTATTTAGCATAAAATAATGTAAAAAGCTTTTTTTCAGAGATTTCTGACATAGAACACACTCTTTCATGGAAACAAGGGTGAAACAGCCCATGTTAAGCTTGTCAGATGTGTGCTTTATGAGGTTTACGAAAAAGCATGAAAGAAAGGCACTAGTACGCTGAGAATGCGGCAAACGGCTTTTCAGCTCCTGAGAAGCACTTTTGTACATGCATGCAGGGATTCACTCAAAACCCATGCTGATACCTAAGATTGCATGAACATGATCATACCACACACAAATCATCAGATTATCGAGTGTAAATCATATTTTTATCAACATATTGGCCTTTATATGAACTATTATATTATTGTTTAGCATAATATAATGTAAAAAAGGTTTTTTTTCAGAGATTTCTGACATAAACACACTGTGTCCTATCATGTTTCATGGAAACAAGGTGAAACAGCCCATGTTAAGCTTGTCAGATGTGTGCTTTATGAGGTTTCACGAAAAAGCATGAAAGAAAGGCGTTAGTGCGCTGAGAATACGGCAAACGGCTTTTCAGCTCCTGAGAAGCACTTTTGTACATGCATGCAGGGATTCACTCAAAACCCATGCTGATATCTTAGATTGCATGAAAATGATCATATCACACACAAATCATCAGATTTTCGAGTGTAAATCATATTTTTATCAACATATTGGCCTTTAATATGAACTATTATATTTTATATTGTTTAGCATTAAATAATGTAAAAAAGCTTTTTTTCAGAGATTTCTGACATAAACACACTGTTTCATGGAAACAAGGTGAAACATCCCATGTTAAGCTTGTCAGATGTGTGCTTTATGAGGTTTTACGAAAAAGCATGAAAGAAAGACTAGTGTACGCTGAGACAATGGCAAACGGCTTTTCAGCTCCTGAGAAGCACTTTTGCACATGCATGCAGGGATTCCCTCAAAACCCATGCTGATACCTACGATTGCATGAACATGATCATACCACACACAAATTATCAGATTATCCGAGTATAAATCATATTTTTATCAACATATTGGCCTTTAATATGAACTATTATATTTTGTATTGTTTAGCATAAAATAATGTAAAAAGGTTTTTTTCAGAGATTTCTGACATAAACACACTGTGTCCTATCATGTTTCATGGAAACAAGGTGAAACAGCCCATGTTAAGCTTGTCAGATGTGTGCTTTATGAGGTTTCACGAAAAAGCATGAAAGAAAGGCGCTAGAGCATTGAGAATACGGCAAACGGCTTTTCAGCTCCTGAGAAGCACTTTTGTACATGCATGCAGGGATTCACTCAAAACCCATGCTGATATCTTAGATTGCATGAAAATGATCATATCACACACAAATCATCAGATTTTCGAGTGTAAATCATATTTTATCAACATATTGGCCTTTAATATGAACTATTATATTTTATAGTATTTAGCATAAAATAATGTAAAAAGCTTTTTTTCAGAGATTTCTGACATAGACACACTCTTTCATGGAAACAGGGTGAAACAGCCCATGTTAAGCTTGTCAGATGTGTGCTTTATGAGGTTTTACGAAAAAGCATGAAAGAAAGGCACTAGTACGCTGAGACGGTGGCAAACGGCTTTTCAGCTCCTGAGAAGCACTTTTGTACATGCATGCAGGGATTCACTCAAAACCCATGCTGATACCTAAGATTGCATGAACATGATCATACCACACACAAATCATCAGATTATCGAGTGTAAATCATATTTTTATCAACATATTGGCCTTTTATATGAACTATTTTATATTGTTTAGCATAATATAATGTAAAAAGGTTTTTTTCAGAGATTTCTGACATAAACACACTGTGTCCTATCATGTTTCATGGAAACAAGGTGAAACAGCCCATGTTAAGCTTGTCAGATGTGTGCTTTATGAGGTTTCACGAAAAAGCATGAAAGAAAGGCGTTAGTGCGCTGAGAATACGGCAAACGGCTTTTCAGCTCCTGAGAAGCACTTTTGTACATGCATGCAGGGATTCACTCAAAACCCATGCTGATATCTTAGATTGCATGAAAATGATCATATCACACACAAATCATCAGATTTTCGAGTGTAAATCATATTTTTATCAACATATTGGCCTTTAATATGAACTATTATATTTTATATTGTTTAGCATTAAATAATGTAAAAAAGCTTTTTTTCAGAGATTTCTGACATAAACACACTGTTTCATGGAAACAAGGTGAAACATCCCATGTTAAGCTTGTCAGATGTGTGCTTTATGAGGTTTTACGAAAAAGCATGAAAGAAAGACTAGTGTACGCTGAGACAATGGCAAACGGCTTTTCAGCTCCTGAGAAGCACTTTTGCACATGCATGCAGGGATTCCCTCAAAACCCATGCTGATACCTACGATTGCATGAACATGATCATACCACACACAAATTATCAGATTTCCGAGTATAAATCATATTTTTATCAACATATTGGCCTTTAATATGAACTATTATATTTTGTATTGTTTAGCATAAAATAATGTAAAAAGGTTTTTTTCAGAGATTTCTGACATAAACACACTGTGTCCTATCATGTTTCATGGAAACAAGGTGAAACAGCCCATGTTAAGCTTGTCAGATGTGTGCTTTATGAGGTTTCACGAAAAAGCATGAAAGAAAGGCGTTAGTGCGCTGAGAATACGGCAAACGGCTTTTCAGCTCCTGAGAAGCACTTTTGTACATGCATGCAGGGATTCACTCAAAACCCATGCTGATATCTTAGATTGCATGAAAATGATCATATCACACACAAATCATCAGATTTTCGAGTGTAAATCATATTTTTATCAACATATTGGCCTTTAATATGATCTATTATATTTTATAGTATTTAGCATAAAATAATGTAAAAAGCTTTTTTTCAGAGATTTCTGACATAGACACACTCTTTCATGGAAACAGGGTGAAACAGCCCATGTTAAGCTTGTCAGATGTGTGCTTTATGAGGTTTTACGAAAAAGCATGAAAGAAAGGCACTAGTACGCTGAGACGGTGGCAAACGGCTTTTCAGCTCCTGAGAAGCACTTTTGTACATGCATGCAGGGATTCACTCAAAACCCATGCTGATACCTAAGATTGCATGAACATGATCATACCACACACAAATCATCAGATTATCGAGTGTAAATCATATTTTTATCAACATATTGGCCTTTTATATGAACTATTTTATATTGTTTAGCATAATATAATGTAAAAAAGGTTTTTTTCAGAGATTTCTGACATAAACACACTGTGTCCTATCATGTTTCATGGAAACAAGGTGAAACAGCCCATGTTAAGCTTGTCAGATGTGTGCTTTATGAGGTTTCACGAAAAAGCATGAAAGAAAGGCGTTAGTGCGCTGAGAATACGGCAAACGGCTTTTCAGCTCCTGAGAAGCACTTTTGTACATGCATGCAGGGATTCACTCAAAACCCATGCTGATATCTTAGATTGCATGAAAATGATCATATCACACACAAATCATCAGATTTTCGAGTGTAAATCATATTTTTATCAACATATTGGCCTTTAATATGATCTATTATATTTTATAGTATTTAGCATAAAATAATGTAAAAAGCTTTTTTTCAGAGATTTCTGACATAAACACACTGTTTCATGGAAACAAGGTGAAACATCCCATGTTAAGCTTGTCAGATGTGTGCTTTATGAGGTTTTACGAAAAAGCATGAAAGAAAGACTAGTGTACGCTGAGACAATGGCAAACGGCTTTTCAGCTCCTGAGAAGCACTTTTGCACATGCATGCAGGGATTCCCTCAAAACCCATGCTGATACCTACGATTGCATGAACATGATCATACCACACACAAATTATCAGATTTCCGAGTATAAATCATATTTTTATCAACATATTGGCCTTTAATATGAACTATTATATTTGTATTGTTTAGCATAAAATAATGTAAAAGGTTTTTTTCAGAGATTTCTGACATAAACACACTGTGTCCTATCATGTTTCATGGAAACAAGGTGAAACAGCCCATGTTAAGCTTGTCAGATGTGTGCTTTATGAGGTTTCACGAAAAAGCATGAAAGAAAGGCGCTAGAGCATTGAGAATACGGCAAACGGCTTTTCAGCTCCTGAGAAGCACTTTTGTACATGCATGCAGGGATTCACTCAAAACCCATGCTGATATCTTAGATTGCATGAAAATGATCATATCACACACAAATCATCAGATTTTCGAGTGTAAATCATATTTTTATCAACATATTGGCCTTTAATATGATCTATTATATTTTATAGTATTTAGCATAAAATAATGTAAAAAGCTTTTTTTCAGAGATTTCTGACATAGACACACTCTTTCATGGAAACAGGGTGAAACAGCCCATGTTTAGCTTGTCAGATGTGTGCTTTATGAGGTTTTACGAAAAAGCATGAAAGAAAGGCACTAGTACGCTGAGACGGTGGCAAACGGCTTTTCAGCTCCTGAGAAGCACTTTTGTACATGCATGCAGGGATTCACTCAAAACCCATGCTGATACCTAAGATTGCATGAACATGATCATACCACACACAAATCATCAGATTATCGAGTGTAAATCATATTTTTATCAACATATTGGCCTTTTATATGAACTATTTTATATTGTTTAGCATAATATAATGTAAAAAAGGTTTTTTTCAGAGATTTCTGACATAAACACACTGTGTCCTATCATGTTTCATGGAAACAAGGTGAAACAGCCCATGTTAAGCTTGTCAGATGTGTGCTTTATGAGGTTTCACGAAAAAGCATGAAAGAAAGGCGTTAGTGCGCTGAGAATACGGCAAACGGCTTTTCAGCTCCTGAGAAGCACTTTTGTACATGCATGCAGGGATTCACTCAAAACCCATGCTGATATCTTAGATTGCATGAAAATGATCATATCACACACAAATCATCAGATTTTCGAGTGTAAATCATATTTTTATCAACATATTGGCCTTTAATATGAACTATTATATTTTATATTGTTTAGCATTAAATAATGTAAAAAAGCTTTTTTTCAGAGATTTCTGACATAAACACACTGTTTCATGGAACAAGGTGAAACATCCCATGTTAAGCTTGTCAGATGTGTGCTTTATGAGGTTTTACGAAAAAGCATGAAAGAAAGACTAGTGTACGCTGAGACAATGGCAAACGGCTTTTCAGCTCCTGAGAAGCACTTTTGCACATGCATGCAGGGATTCCCTCAAAACCCATGCTGATACCTACGATTGCATGAACATGATCATACCACACACAAATTATCAGATTTCCGAGTATAAATCATATTTTTATCAACATATTGGCCTTTAATATGAACTATTATATTTTGTATTGTTTAGCATAAAATAATGTAAAAAGGTTTTTTTCAGAGATTTCTGACATAAACACACTGTGTCCTATCATGTTTCATGGAAACAAGGTGAAACAGCCCATGTTAAGCTTGTCAGATGTGTGCTTTATGAGGTTTCACGAAAAAGCATGAAAGAAAGGCGCTAGAGCATTGAGAATACGGCAAACGGCTTTTCAGCTCCTGAGAAGCACTTTTGTACATGCATGCAGGGATTCACTCAAAACCCATGCTGATATCTTAGATTGCATGAAAATGATCATATCACACACAAATCATCAGATTTTCGAGTGTAAATCATATTTTTATCAACATATTGGCCTTTAATATGATCTATTATATTTTATAGTATTTAGCATAAAATAATGTAAAAAGCTTTTTTTCAGAGATTTCTGACATAGACACACTCTTTCATGGAAACAGGGTGAAACAGCCCATGTTTAGCTTGTCAGATGTGTGCTTTATGAGGTTTTACGAAAAAGCATGAAAGAAAGGCACTAGTACGCTGAGACGGTGGCAAACGGCTTTTCAGCTCCTGAGAAGCACTTTTGTACATGCATGCAGGGATTCACTCAAAACCCATGCTGATACCTAAGATTGCATGAACATGATCATACCACACACAAATCATCAGATTATCGAGTGTAAATCATATTTTTATTAACATATTGGCCTTTAATATGAACTATATTATTTAGCACAAAATGATGTAAAAAAAGCTTTTTTTCGGAGCTTTCTGACATAAACACACTGTGTCCTATCATGTTTCATGGAAACAAGGTGAAACAGCCCATGTTAAGCTTGTCAGATGTGTGCTTTATGAGGTTTCACGAAAAAGCATGAAAGAAAGGCGTTAGTGCGCTGAGAATACGGCAAACGGCTTTTCAGCTCCTGAGAAGCACTTTTGTACATGCATGCAGGGATTCACTCAAAACCCATGCTGATATCTTAGATTGCATGAAAATGATCATATCACACACAAATCATCAGATTTTCGAGTGTAAATCATATTTTTATCAACATATTGGCCTTTAATATGAACTATTATATTTTATATTGTTTAGCATTAAATAATGTAAAAAAGCTTTTTTTCAGAGATTTCTGACATAAACACACTGTTTCATGGAAACAAGGTGAAACATCCCATGTTAAGCTTGTCAGATGTGTGCTTTATGAGGTTTAAAGAAAAACAAAGAAAGAAATACTAGTGAAATATGAGAAAAATGCACACGGCTTTTCAGCTCCTGAGAAGCACTTTTGCACATGCATGCAGGGATTCCCTCAAAACCCATGCTGATACCTAAGATTGCATGAACATGATCATACCACACACAAATTAATCAGATTTCCGAGTATAAATCATATTTTTATCAACATATTGGCCTTTAATATGAACTATTATATTTTGTATTGTTTAGCATAAAATAATGTAAAAAGGTTTTTTTCAGAGATTTCTGACATAAACACACTGTGTCCTATCATGTTTCATGGAAACAAGGTGAAACAGCCCATGTTAAGCTTGTCAGATGTGTGCTTTATGAGGTTTCACGAAAAAGCATGAAAGAAAGGCACTAGTAGCAGTGAGATACGGCAAACGGCTTTTCAGCTCCTGAGAAGCACTTTTGTACATGCATGCAGGGATTCACTCAAAACCCCATGCTGATATCTTAGATTGCTGAAAATGATCATATCACACACAAATCATCAGATTTTCGAGTGTAAATCATATTTTTATCAACATATTGGCCTTTAATATGATCTATTATATTTTATAGTATTTAGCATAAAAATAATGTAAAAAGCTTTTTTTCAGAGATTTCTGACATAGACACACTCTTTCATGGGAAACAGGGTGAAACAGCCCATGTTTAGCTTGTCAGATGTGTGCTTTATGAGGTTTTACGAAAAAGCATGAAAGAAAGGCACTAGTACGCTGAGACGGTGGCAAACGGCTTTTCAGCTCCTGAGAAGCACTTTTGTACATGCATGCAGGGATTCACTCAAAACCCATGCTGATACCTAAGATTGCATGAACATGATCATACCACACACAAATCATCAGATTATCGAGTGTAAATCATATTTTTATCAACATATTGGCCTTTTATATGAACTATTTTATATTGTTTAGCATAATATAATGTAAAAAAGGTTTTTTTCAGAGATTTCTGACATAAACACACTGTGTCCTATCATGTTTCATGGAAACAAGGTGAAACAGCCCATGTTAAGCTTGTCAGATGTGTGCTTTATGAGGTTTCACGAAAAAGCATGAAAGAAAGGCGTTAGTGCGCTGAGAATACGGCAAACGGCTTTTCAGCTCCTGAGAAGCACTTTTGTACATGCATGCAGGGATTCACTCAAAACCCATGCTGATATCTTAGATTGCATGAAAATGATCATATCACACACAAATCATCAGATTTTCGAGTGTAAATCATATTTTTATCAACATATTGGCCTTTAATATGACTATTATATTTTATATTGTTTATCATTATATAATGTAAAAAAGCTTTTTTTCAGAGATTTCTGACATAAACACACTGTTTCATGGAAACAAGGGTGAACATCCCATGTTAAGCTTGTCAGATGTGTGCTTTATGAGGTTTTACGAAAAGCATGAAAGAAAGACTAGTGTACGCTGAGACAATGGCAAACGGCTTTTCAGCTCCTTAGAATCACTATTGCACATGCATTCATGGATTCTCTCAAAACCCATGCTGATACCTACGATTGCATGAACATGATCATACCACACACAAAATTATCAGATTTCCGAGTAAAATCATATTTTTATCAACATATTGGCCTTAATATGAACTATTATATTTTGTATTGTTTAGCATAAATAATGTAAAAAGGTTTTTTTCAGAGATTTCTGACATAAACACACTGTGTCCTATCATGTTTCATGGAAACAAGGGTGAAACAGCCCATGTTAAGCTTGTCAGATGTGTGCTTTATGAGGTTTCACGAAAAAGCATGAAAGAAAGGGCGTTAGTGCGCTGAGATACGGCAAACGGCTTTCAGCTCCTGAGAAGCACTTTTGTACATGCATGCAGGGATTCACTCAAAACCCATGCTGATATCTTAGATTGCATGAAAATGATCATATCACACACAAATCATCAGATTTTCGAGTGTAAATCATATTTTTATCAACATATTGGCCTTTATATGATCTATTATATTTTATAGTATTTAGCATAAAATAATGTAAAAAGCTTTTTTTTCAGAGATTTCTGACATAAACACACTCTTTCATGGAAACAAGGGTGAAACAGCCCATGTTAAGCTTGTCAGATGTGTGCTTTATGAGGTTTTACGAAAAAGCATGAAAGAAAGGCACTAGTACGCTGAGACGGTGGCAAACGGCTTTCAGCTCCTGAGAAGCACTTTGTACATGCATGCAGGATTCACTCAAAACCCATGCTGATACCTAAGATTGCATGAAACATGATCATACCACACACAAATCATCAGATTCTCGAGTGTACATCAAATTTTTATCAACATATTGGCCTTTTATATGAACTATTTTATATTGTTTAGCATAATATAATGTAAAAAAGGTTTTTTTCAGAGATTTCTGACATAAAACACACTGTGTCCTATCATGTTTCATGGAAACAAGGTGAAACAGCCCATTTCAAGCTAGTCAGATGTGTGCATGTATTAGGTTTCACGAAAAAGCATTAAAGAAAGGCGGTAGAGCCCTGAGACTGCGGCAAACGGCGTTTCAGCTCCGCAGAAGCACTTTTGTACATGCATGCAAGGATTCACTCAAAACACATGCTGATACCTAATATTACATGAAAATGATCATACCACACACAAATCATCAGATTCTCGAGTGTACATCAAATTTTTATCAACATATTGGCCTTTAATATGACCTATTACATTATATATTTTTTAGCATAAAATAATGTAAAAAAGCTTTAATTCAGAGATTTCTGAAATAAACACACTGTGTCGTTTCATGGAACCAAGGTGAAAACATCCCATGTTTAAGCTTGTCAGATGTGTGCTTTATGAGGTTTACGAAAAAGCATGAAAAGAAAGGACTAGTGTACGCTGAGACATGGGCAAACGGCTTTTCAGCTCCTGAGAAGCACTTTTGTACATGCATGCAGGGATTCACTCAAAACCCATGCTGATACCTACGATTGCATGAACATGATCATACCACACACAAATTATCAGATTTCCGAGTATAAATCATATTTTTATCAACATATTGGCCTTTATATGAACTATATAATATTGTTTAGCATAAAATAATGTAAAAAAGGTTTTTTTTCAGAGATTTCTGACATAAACACACTGTGTCCTATCATGTTTCATGGAAACAAGGTGAAACAGCCCATGTTAAGCTTGTCAGATGTGTGCTTTATGAGGTTTCACGAAAAAGCATGAAAGAAAGGCGTTAGTGCGCTGAGAATACGGCAAACGGCTTTTCAGCTCCTGAGAAGCACTTTTGTACATGCATGCAGGGATTCACTCAAAACCCATGCTGATATCTTAGATTGCATGAAAATGATCATATCACACACAAATCATCAGATTTTCGAGTGTAAATCATATTTTTATCAACATATTGGCCTTTAATATGATCTATTATATTTTATAGTATTTAGCATAAAATAATGTAAAAAGCTTTTTTCAGAGATTTCTGACATAGACACACTCTTTCATGGAAACAGGGTGAAACAGCCCATGTTAAGCTTGTCAGATGTGTGCTTTATGAGGTTTTACGAAAAAGCATGAAAGAAAGGCACTAGTACGCTGAGACGGTGGCAAACGGCTTTTCAGCTCCTGAGAAGCACTTTTGTACATGCATGCAGGGATTCACTCAAAACCCATGCTGATACATAAGATTGCATGAACATGATCATACCACACACAAATCATCAGATTATCGAGTGTAAATCATATTTTTATCAACATATTGGCCTTTTATATGAACTATTTTATATTGTTTAGCATAATATAATGTAAAAAAGGTTTTTTTCAGAGATTTCTGACATAAACACACTGTGTCCTATCATGTTTCATGGAACAAGGTGAAACAGCCCATGTTAAGCTTGTCAGATGTGTGCTTTATGAGGTTTCACGAAAAAGCATGAAAGAAAGGCGTTAGTGCGCTGAGAATACGGCAAAACGGCTTTTCAGCTCCTGAGAAGCACTTTTGTACATGCATGCAGGGGATTCACTCAAAACCCATGCTGATATCTTAGATTGCATGAAAATGATCATATCACACACAATTCATCAGATTTTTGAGTGTAAATCATATTTTTTATCAACATATTGGCCTTTAATATGAACTATTATATTTTATATTGTTTAGCATTAAATAATGTAAAAAAGCTTTTTTTCAGAGATTTCTGACATAAACACACTGTTTCATGGAAACAAGGTGAAACAGATCCCATGTTAAGCTTGTCAGATGTGTGCTTTATGAGGTTTTACGAAAAAGCATGAAAGAAAGACTAGTGTACGCTGAGACAATGGCAAACGGCTTTTCAGCTCCTGAGAAGCACTTTTGCACATGCATGCAGGGATTCCCTCAAAACCCATGCTGATACCTACGATTGCATGAACATGATCATACCACACACAAATTATCAGATTTCCGAGTATAAATCATATTTTTATCAACATATTGGCCTTTAATATGAACTATTATATTTTGTATTGTTTAGCATAAAATAATGTAAAAAGGTTTTTTTCAGAGATTTCTGACATAAACACACTGTGTCCTATCATGTTTCATGGAAACAAGGTGAAACAGCCCATGTTAAGCTTGTCAGATGTGTGCTTTATGAGGTTTCACGAAAAAGCATGAAAGAAAGGCGCTAGAGCATTGAGAATACGGCAAACGGCTTTTCAGCTCCTGAGAAGCACTTTTGTACATGCATGCAGGGATTCACTCAAAACCCATGCTGATATCTTAGATTGCATGAAAATGATCATATCACACACAATTCATCAGATTTTCGAGTGTAAATCATATTTTATCAACATATTGGCCTTTAATATGATCTATTATATTTTATAGTATTTAGCATAAAATAATGTAAAAAGCTTTTTTTCAGAGATTTCTGACATAGACACACTCTTTCATGGAAACAGGGTGAAACAGCCCATGTTAAGCTTGTCAGATGTGTGCTTTATGAGGTTTTACGAAAAAGCATGAAAGAAAGGCACTAGTACGCTGAGACGGTGGCAAACGGCTTTTCAGCTCCTGAGAAGCACTTTTGTACATGCATGCAGGGATTCACTCAAAACCCATGCTGATACCTAAGATTGCATGAACATGATCATACCACACACAAATCATCAGATTTTCGAGTGTAAATCATATTTTTATCAACATATTGGCCTTTTATATGAACTATTTTACATTGTTTAGCATAATATAATGTAAAAAAGGTTTTTTTCAGAGATTTCTGACATAAACACACTGTGTCCTATCATGTTTCATGGAAACAAGGTGAAACAGCCCATGTTAAGCTTGTCAGATGTGTGCTTTATGAGGGTTTCACGAAAAGCATGAAAGAAAGGCGTTAGTGCGCTGAGAATACGGCAAACGGCTTTTCAGCTCCTGAGAAGCACTTTTGTACATGCATGCAGGGATTCACTCAAAACCCATGCTGATATCTTAGATTGCATGAAAATGATCATATCACACACAAATCATCAGATTTCGAGTGTAAATCATATTTTTATCAACATATTGGCCTTTAATATGAAATATTATATTTTATATTATTTAGCATAAAATAATGTAAAAAGCTTTTTTTCAGAGATTTCTGACATAAACACACTGTTTCATGGAAACAAGGTGAAACATCCCATGTTAAGCTTGTCAGATGTGTGCTTTATGAGGTTTTACGAAAAAGCATGAAAGAAAGACTAGTGTACGCTGAGACAATGGCAAACGGCTTTTCAGCTCCTGAGAAGCACTTTGCACATGCATGCAGGGATTCCCTCAAAACCCATGCTGATACCTACGATTGCATGAACATGATCATACCACACACAAATTATCAGATTTCCGAGTATAAATCATATTTTTATCAACATATTGGCCTTTAATATGAACTATTATATTTTGTATTGTTTAGCATAAAATAATGTAAAAAGGTTTTTTTCAGAGATTTCTGACATAAACACACTGTGTCCTATCAATGTTCATGGAAACAAGGTGAAACAGCCCATGTTAAGCTTGTCAGATGTGTGCTTATGAGGTTTCACGAAAAAGCATGAAAGAAAGGCGTTAGTGCGCTGAGAATACGGCAAACGGCTTTTCAGCTCCTGAGAAGCACTTTTGTACATGCATGCAGGGATTCACTCAAAACCCATGCTGATATCTTAGATTGCATGAAAATGATCATATCACCACACAAATCATCAGATTTCGAGTGTAAATCATATTTTTATCAACATATTGGCCTTTAATATGAACTATTATATTTTATATGTTTAGCATAAAATAATGTAAAAAGCTTTTTTTCAGAGATTTCTGACATAGACACACTCTTTCATGGAAACAGGGTGGAAACAGCCCATGTTAGCTTGTCAGATGTGTGCTTTATGAGGTTTTACCGAAAAAGCATGAAAGAAAGGAACTAGTTACGCTGAGACGGTGGCAAACGGCTTTTCAGCTCCTGAGAAGCACTTTTGTACATGCATGCAGGGATTCACTCAAAACCCATGCTGATACCTAAGATTGCATGAACATGATCATACCACACACAAATCATCAGATTTATCGAGTGTAAAATCATATTTTTATCAACATATTGGCCTTTATATGAACTATTTATATTGTTTAGCATAATATAATGTAAAAAGGTTTTTTTCAGAGATTTCTGACATAAACACAACTGGTGTCTTATCATTTCATGGAAACAAGGTGAAAACAGCCCATGTTAAGCTTGTCAGATGTGGCGTTAATGAGGTATTAACGAAAAAGCATGAAGAAAAGGCGTTAGTGCGCTGAGAATACGGCAAAACGGCTTTTCCAGCTCCTGAGAAGCACTTTTGTACATGCATGCAGGGATTCACTCAAAACCCATGCTGATATCTTAGATTGCATGAAAATGATCATATCACAACACAAATCATCAGATTTTCGAGTGTAAATCATATTTTATCAACATATTGGCCTTTAATATGAACTATTATATTTTATATTGTTTAGCATTAAATTAATGTAAAAAAGCTTTTTTTCAGAGATTTCTGACATAAACACACTGTTTTCATGGAAACAAGGTGAAACATCCCATGTTAAGCTTTGTCAGATGTGTGCTTTATGAGGTTTTAACGAAAAAGCATGAAAGAAAGACTAGTGTACGCTGAGACAATGGCAAACGGCTTTTCAGCTCCTGAGAAGCACTTTTGCACATGCATGCAGGGATTCCCTCAAAACCCATGCTGATACCTACGATTGCATGAACATGATCATACCAACACACAAATTATCAGATTTCCGAGTATAAATCATATTTTTATCACATATTGGCCTTTAATATGAACTATTATATTTTGTATTGTTTAGCATAAAATAATGTAAAAAGGTTTTTTTCAGAGATTTCTGACATAAACACACTGTGTCCCTATCATGTTTCATGGAAACAAGGTGAAACAGCCATGTTAAGCTTGTCAGATGTGTGCTTTATGAGGTTCACGAAAAAAGCATGAAAGAAAGGCGTTAGATGGCATTGAGAATACGGCAAAACGGCTTTTCAGCTCCTGAGAAGCACTTTGTACATGCATGCAGGTATTCACTCAAAACCCATGCTGAATCTTAGATTGCATGAAAATGATCATATCACAACACAAATCATCAGATTTTCGAGTGTAAAAATCATATTTTTTATCAACATATGGCCTTAATATGATCTATTATATTTTATAGTATTTAAGCATAAAATAATGTAAAAAGCTTTTTTCAGAGATTTCTGACATAGACACACTCTTTCATGGAAACAGGGTGAAACGGCAAACGGCTTTTCAGCTCCTGAGAAGCACTTTTTGTACATGCATGCAGGGATTCACTCAAAACCCATGCTGATATCTTAGATTGCATGAAAATGATCATATCACACACAATTCATCAGATTTTTGAGTGTAAATCATATTTTTATCAACATATTGGCCTTTAATATGAACTATTATATTTTATATTATTTAGCATAAAATAATGTAAAAAGCTTTTTTTCAGAGATTTCTGACATAAACACAGTGTCTGTGATGTGGCACACACAGTTCAAGTTTAATCTTTAAACTTGACCCAATACAGTCTGGCAAGTTCCTTTGATTACAGGTAGACTTGATTTTGGGTGTGACTTGTAAACTGGTAAGATCTAGAAACATAGTGTTGCTAACAAATGGAGTGTTATGATTGGTCCGTTTGAATCTGAAGGGAGGGGACCAGGATGATTAAAGGACAAAGGAAATGCTGCAGAGGGAGAGAGGGGTGTTTGTTGGAACAGTAGCCAACAATTTAGTTATTCCCTTTTGTGTTTTGTTAAGTGTTGAGTTGTACTTTGAATAGTTTTTTTCTATTTGTTTATTTTTTGGTAAATTTAGATTTTTCAATGGAAATTTTGCTTTGGCTTCTTTCACACCTGTCTGAGAATGGTGGCTCACATAAATAAAAAGTTAGCCACTGCACCGACCATCTTACCACAGTGTCATATCATGTTTCATGGAAACAAGGTGAAACAGCCCATTTCAAGCTTGTCAGATGTGCTAAGCTTTCACGAAACAGCATGAAGAAAGGAGCTAGAGCGCTGAGACTGCGGCAAACGCCTTTTCAGCTCCTGAGAAGCACTTTTGTACATTCATACAGGGATTCACTCAAAACACTGTAATGTAAAAAAGCTTTTTTTCCGAGATTTCTGACATAAACAAGGTCATGGAAACAAGGTGAACCAGCCCATTTCAAGCTTGCCAGATGTGAAACCACTCATCTGACAAGCTTGAAAAGGGCTGTTTCACCTTGTTCCCATGAAAAATGATAGGACACAGTATGTTTATGTCAGAAATCTGCTACTCTCAGAATTCAATCGAATCTGCCCAAAACCATGAGATGCATCTAATCTAATTTAATTTAATCTAATCTAATAAAATTTTAGCACCGGACAGAAATCTCGGACAATGAACACCATGCCTTGAAAAAATCTGTTTCATGTGTTGAATAACATCAGTTGTTGTTGTAGAATGCAACTGTTCAATTTCCGGATAATTGGAATCAATGACCATCAAGAAATTTTTGCCATGCAACTGGAACAAAGCAGTTCCAACCTTTTCCCATGCTTGAATACGCACATCCGCTTTTGCTTGTTTATAATGATGTCTCAAACAGATGTCACATTTATTGATCACTTCTTCAATGTGCCTACTAATTCCAGGCCAATACACAGCTTGTCTTGCTCTTTGCTTGCATTTTTCATTTAGATTTCATTATATAAGGCACCCTAAACTTCGGCATCTAATCTTCAATCAACCGATGAGCAAACCAGTTTTACACTTACACAATTGGCTCCAGAATGACTGGAGCCTACACAAAGACCAGATAACCCCATGCCGCTTCTCTGATTGAACTCATAGGGGCCCTCAACCAGAACACACACACACATCACAATGAGACATTCCTTTTACTAATTAAAACAAGTAGATAAGATACTCTAAGATTATTTTTTTTGTATATTGTATAAGAGTCATATTTTTGTAATTTCATCATCATACGCTGAATTCTGGTTGACATATCATTTAAATTCTTTTAAATGATCGATATCAATGGTTTATGATCCGTCTGTACTATAAAAGCAGGTAATCCATAAACATCTGTGGAATTGCTGACAACCAAATAGTAACCCCAAAGTTTCTTTTTCAATCTGAGAGTACCATTTGTCAGTTCCTGTCAGAGATCGAGAAGAATATGCAAGGTCTCCAGGACTTTTCCATGGCCTGAAGCAGCATAGCTCCTAATCCATCCTGTAAGGCATCTGTAGAGATAAGTGAATGACTGTGATAAAAAAAAAACAAGACAGGGTCAGGAGTCAATATCTCCTTTAACCCCTTCCACTGTTGATCATGTAAAAAAGACCACACAAACTCTCTGTCATTTTGTAACAATGCTCTCATGTGTGATAAACGTGGCACATATTTTCCCAGAAAATTGACCATACCTAAAGCACGAATCACCCCCTTTTTGTCACTAGGTGGAGGCATATCCAACAAGACTTGTACTTTAGCCGGATCTGGTCCAACGCCTTCGGCAGACAGCTTGTCACCCAAGAAGATTATTTCTGTGACTCCAAACTGACACTTGCTTCTGTTTAACTTTAAACCATGTACTCAAATTCTTTTCATCAATTGTAATAGTCACTGATTATGTTGTTCAAGGGTAGACCCCCACGTCGATATATACATGAACACCGTCAAGACCTTCAATTAGTGTTTCCATTGCTCTATGAAAAATTTCAGGAGATGACTTTATTCCAAATGGAAGACGCAGAAAGCAATATATTCCAAAGGGAGTATTGAAAGTGCAATATTTGCTACTCTCAGAATTCAATCGAATCTGCCCGAAACCATGAGATGCATCTAATTTACTAAAAATTTTAGCACTGAACATTTTGCTAAGAATCTCTTCACGTGTAGATATCTGATAATCTTCTCTTTTGATTTTATCATTAAGATCTTTAGGATCCAAGCAAACTCTTAATGCACCATTAGGCTGTTTCACGCAAGCAATGGAATTTACCCAATCTGTTGGATGTTCAATATTCCATATCACTTCCAATTGGGTCATGCTATCCAATTCCTGCTTCAAGGCCTCTCACAGAGGGATAGGAACCCGACGAGGAGCATGGATAACAGGCAAGGCATCATCCTTCAGTTGTATTTTGTAAGTGAATGGCAGCGATTCCTTGACCTTCAAAACATCTGGGAATTGATTCACAAGATTAATAACAGAATCATATCCAGTCTGGACGACTACATTTCGGTTCACTTGATACACTCTTTTAACCAACTGAAATTACAAGTCTTTGCCTTCATCTTGAGGTCAGTAAGAAAGCAATCAAAAGCCTCTCCTTCATGCTGTATTCGAACTCTAAACACATATCGTTCATATGTCTCATTCTTCTTTGTCAAACAATGAGCATCAAATTTTTCCAATACCTTGTCCAGTTTCATCTTATCTGCCTCCCCCTCAAAGATAAAGGTGTTAAAAATTTCCACAGCATCTACTCTTGGTACCATGTATTAGTCAGGCATCATACAAACACGACAAACTCTAGATTGCATAAACTGGTTTTCTTTATTCCACCGGCGACATCCTTCCCATACAAATTACTCCACTTCTTCACTCAATGCACCCACCTTTATACTACCCATTACTGCCACCTAGTGGACCAAACAACATCCCACTCATCACAGCAGTGGAGTGTGAAAGTCCTTGTTTGTTCTGTTGAGAAGAAACAGTTCGTCCATTTTGTTCAGCAACGAGCGGAGGTTCGCCAGGTGAAGCGAATCTTAACATCTCAAAATCCCAAAACAAACTTTGATGTTGGCTTTGACGGGGCAAGTTGGAGGCGAGTTTTGGAGGTGAGTGGACAGAAAGACTGTGAAAGCTACTGGACCGCTAGGGTGCCAATACTTTTGGAGGTGAGCGGACATGAGCATGTGGCGTGATCCGAATGCCCATGAAGTAGTTCAACTCATTGTGCAGCGTGTTTTGATATGTCACATGTCCATGTTGTGCAAATTTTAAATTTTCACTTGACGTCACGTGACCTCACGAGACGTCACGTGACGTGACCAGAATACCCGGTGGGGCAGTTCCCCTCAATATGCTGAGTGTTTTGATATGTCCATGTTGTGCAAATTTTAATTTCTCTTGTTTTGTGGGCGGGGCTACACGTGACGTCACGTGACGTCACCAGAATATCCGGTGGGGTGCCAATTCTTTTGGCAAAAAGTGGCTACTGAGGGTTTGGACATTTCTTGTCAATACTGCAGACATTATGGGATTCTACTATTATCATACTGCGTGGATCACAGAGAGAGAAGCCGTGCCTGAGCACGCTGTGTGTGTGAGAGCTTAGAGGAATTTTCGGAATTCCCAATTCAAGTCTATGGGATGTTCGATCGTCGACTACCAGAAAACCGAAAAATCCGTCGGAAGTGCGAAATAAAAACTTCATCCGGAGTAAGGTCCTAAAGAACCTGTTTTGGGGGTGGGGCTACACGTGACCTCACGTGACGTCACGTGATGTGACCATGATATCCGTGGGGCAGTTCCCCTCATTGTGCTGAGTGTTTTAATATGTCACATGTCCATTTTGTGCAAATTTTTAATTTTGCTTGTTTTGGGACGGGGCTACATGTGACATAATGTGATGTGACGTGACGTGACCATAATATCCGTGGGGCAGTTTCCCTCATTGTGCTGAGTGTTTTGATATGTCACATGTCCATTTTGTGCAAATTTTTAATTTTGCTTGTTTTGGGGGTGGGGCTACACGTGACCTCACGTGACGTCACGTGACGTGACCAGAATACCCGTGGAGCAGTTCCTCTCATTGGGCTGAGTGTTTTAATATGTCACATGTCCATTTTGTGCAAATTTTTCTTTTTGCTTGTTTTTGGGACGGGGCTACATGGGACATCACGTGACGTCACGTAACGTGACCATAATACCCATGGGGCAGTTCCCCTCATTGTGCTGAGTGTTTTGATGTGTCACATGTCCATGTTGTGCAAAATTTTAATTTTGCTTGTTTTTGGGGCGGGGCTACATGTGACATCACGTGACGTCATGTGACGTGACCATAATACCCGTGGGGCAGTTCCCCTCATTGTGCTGAGTGTTTTGATATGTCACATGTCCATGTTGTGCAAATTTTTAATTTTGCTGTTTTAGGGGCGGGGCTACATGTGACATCACGTGACGTTACGTGACGTGACCATAATACCCGTGGGGCAGTTCCCCTCATTGTGCTGAGTGTTTTAATATGTCACATGTCCATGTTGTGCAAATTTTTCATTTCTCTTGTTTTGGGGGCGGGGCTACACGTGACCTCACGTGACGTCACGTGACATGACCAGAATACCCGTGGAGCAGTTCCCCTCATTGTGCTGAGTGTTTTGATATGTCCATGTTGTGCAAATTTAAAATTTTTCTTGTTTTGGGGGCGGGGCTACACGTGACGTCATGTGACGTGACCATAATACCCGTGGGGCAGTTCCCCTCAGTATGCTGAGTGTTTTGATATGTCACATGTTCATGTTGTGCAAATTTTTGATTGCGCCTGTTTAGGGGGCGTGACTACACGTGACGTCACGTGACGTGACCAGAATACCCATGGGGCAGTTCCCCTCATTGGGCTGAATGTTTTGATAAGTCACATGTCCATGTTGTGTAAATTTTTGATTTCGCTTGTTTTGAGGGCCGGGCTACACGTGACGTCATGTGGTGTCGAGTGACGTCACCAGAATACCCGGTGGGGTGCCAATACTTTTGACAAAAAGTGGCTACTGAGGGTTTGGACATTTCATGTCAATACTGCAGTCATTATGGGATTCTGCTTATTATACTGCATAGAACAGTACATGCAATTCTTCATGTTGGATGTATTGTGTGTGTGTGTGAGAGCTTAGAGGACTTTTCGGAATTCCCTATTCAAGTCTATGGGATGTTTGATCGTCGACTACGGGAAAACCGAAAATTCCATCGGAACTCCGAAAATAAAAATTTGGTCCGGAGTAAGGTCCTAAAGAACCTGTCCGAGTTCGGTGTAAATCGCTCGAAAACTTGCCGAAATACAAATCCTCAGAAGTTTATAATGGAAGTCTATGGGAAAAAAGGCCACTTTGAGCTTCCGAACCGGGAATGCTGGAAATCCGATCGCTTAGAAAAATAGAAGCAACAAACTTCAGACCAGGGTCTACGACATATCCGAATTTGGTGCATGTGGCTCGAACGCCCTAGGCCGCATTTTTTTAAAAAAATTTTTGTCTAATAATAATAATAATAATAATAATAATAATAATAATAATAATAATAATAATAATAATAATAATAATAATAAGCTTATAACGGAAATCAGAATGTTGGCTTCTACAAAGCCAACATAATAAGCTTATAACGGAAATCAGAATGTTGTCTTCTACAAAGCCAACATAATAATAATAATAATAACTAGATTTGTAAAGTTCGTTGCGACAAACTTTGATGTTGGCTTTGACGGTGCAAGTATTCGCAAAGGCCGGTGCATTTTGGAGGCGAGTTGACAAAAAGATTGTGAAAGCTACTGGACCGCTAAAGTGCCAATACTATTGGAGGTGAGCGGATATGAGCATGTGACGTGATCCGAATACCCGTGAGGTAGTTCCTCTCATAGTGCTGAGTGTTTTGATATGTCACATGTCCATGTTGTGCAAATTTTCAATTTCGCTTGTTTTGGGGGCGGGGCTACATGTGACGTCACGTGACGTGACCAGAATACCCATGGGGCAGTTCCCCTCATTGGGCTGAGTGTTTTGATATGTCACATGTCCATGTTGTGTAAATTTTTGATTTCGCTTGTTTTGGGGCAGGGCTACACGTGTCGTCACGTGACGTCACCAGAACACCCGTGGGGCAGTTCCCCTCATTGTGCTGAGTGTTTTGATATGTCACATGTCCATGTTGTGCAAATTTTTGATTTCGCTTGTTTTGGGGGGCAGGGCTACACGTGACGTCACCAGAATATCCGGTGGGGTGCCAATACTTTTGGCAAAAAGTGGCTACTGAGGGTTTGGACATTTCATGTCAATACTGCAGTCATTATGGGATTCTACTTATTATTATACTGTGTGGATCACAGAGAGAGAAGCTGTGCCTGAGCTCTGCGCATGCTGTGTGTGTGAGAGCTTAGAGGAATTTTTGGAATTCCCCAATCAAGTCTATGGGATGTTTGATCGTCGACTACCGGAAAACCGAAAATTCCGTCGACAGTCTGAAATAAAAACTTTGTCCGGAGTAAGATCCTAAAGAACCTGTCCGAGTTCCGTGTAAATCGCTCAAAAACTTGCCGAGTTCTAAACCTCAAAATTTTATAATGGAAGTCTATGGGAAAAAAGGCCACTTTGAGCTTCCGTACCGGGAATGCCAGCATTCCGATCGCTTAGAAAAATAGAAGCAAGAAACTTCAGACCAGGGTCTACGACATATCCAAATTTGGTGCATGTGGCTCGAACGCCCTAGGCCGCATTTTTTTAAATAAATTTTTGTCTAAGAAGAATAATAATAACTAGATTTGTAAAGTTCATCGCGACAAACTTTGATGTTGGCTTTGACGGTGCAAGTATTCGCAAAAGCCGGTGCATTTTGGAGGCGAGTGGACAGAAACATTGTGAAAGCTACTGGACCGCTAGGGTGCCAATACTTTTGGAGGTGAGCGAACATGAGCATGTGACATGATCCGAATACCCATGAGGTAGTTCCCCTCATTGTGCTGAGTGTTTTGATATGTCACATGTGTATGTTGTGCAAATTTTTGATTTCGCTGGTTTTAGGGCCGGGGCTACACGTGACATCACGTGACGTGACCATAATACCCATGGTGCAGTTCCCCTCATTGTGCTGAGTGTTTTGATATGTCACATGTCCATGTTGTGCAAAATTTAAATTTTGCTTGTTTTTGGGGCGGGGCTACATGTGACATCACGTGACGTCACGTGATGTGACTATAATACCCATGGGGCAGTTCACCTCATTGTGCTGAGTGTTTTGATATGTCACATGTCCATCTTGTGTAAATTTTTGATTTCGCTTGTTTTGGGGGCGGGGCTACACGTGACGTCACGTGACGTGACCAGAATACCCATGGTGCAGTTCCCCTCATTGTGCTGAGTGTTTTGATATGTCACATGTCCATGTTGTGTAAATATTTGATTTCGCTTGTTTTGGGGGCGGGGCTACACGTGACGTCATGTGGTGTCAAGTGACGTCACCAGAATACCCGGTTGAGTGCCAATACTTTTGGCAAAAAGTGGCTACTGAGGGTTTGTACATTTCATATCAATACTGCAGTCATTATGGGATTCTACTTATTATACTGCATAGAACAGTAATGTTTCTTAATGTTGGATGTATTGTGTGTTTGAGAGCTTAGAGGACTTTTCGGAATTCCCTATTCAAGTCTATGGGATGTTCGATCGTCGACTACGGGAAAACCGAAAATTCCGTCGGAACTCCGAAATAAAAACCTCGTCCGGAGTAAGGTCTTAAAGAACCTGTCTGAGTTCTGTGTAAATCGCTCGAAAACTTGCCAAGTTACAAACCTCAAAAGTTTATAATGGAAGTCTATGGGAAAAAAGGCCACTTTGAGCTTCCGTACCGGGAATGCCGAAATTCTGATCTCTTAGAAAAATAGAAGCAACAAACTTCAGAACAGGGTCTACGACATATCTGAATTTGGTGCATGTGGCTCGAACGCCCTGGGCCGCATTTTTTTAAATAAATTTTTGTCTAATAATAATAATAATAATAATAATAATAATAATAATAATAATAATAATAATAATAATAATAATAATCTTATAACGGAAATCAGAATGCAGGCTTCTACAAAGGGGAAAACAGACTCATTCTCATTGTCTTTTAGGCACTTTAGCATTTCCTTTTGGTGAAGGAGTAGGATGCATGAAACACTTTAAGTTCTGTGAAGACCTTCTCTCCCTCAATCCTGTAGAACTTACTAACTGACAAGTTCAGCATCACCAGGTTCTACTCCTTTTGACCATTTGGATGCTACTGTCAGACTGTGTAAGCATTTGAAGATAATGCCAGTTGAACTATTATCCTTTCATTTGAATCGTCTGAGCTTCTCTGTCACCCCACTAACACTAAGTTTAAACAGTGTGTGTGGCAGTGCACAAAGAGTGCTTTATCATTTTGCCTCTGAATTATAGCCTGCAGCCCCTTGTAACAAGCACTCATGTTGGCTGCACCATCATAGCCTATAGGCTATGCTTGGAGTGGATAATGGATAAAAGGATAATTGCTCTGTAGTTTCATTCAGAAGAATTGAAAATATCTTGGCCTCATTAATCTCTTTCAGAATGACATTTCTCACTTGTGTTCCAAGAGATTGTATCAGGTCATTTTGTGTCCTGTTGGATAAAAGTGTCACCTGTGCCTTCTTCTTTTGGGATTGAGTGATCTGTAAATGCTCAAGATGCATTCCGAGGACACTGTCATTTTCTGCTAAGAGGTGCACAAGCTCAAGGAAGTTTCCTCTGTTAGAACTGGTGCTGCTTTTGTCATGTCCCCTAAATGCCAGTCCTTGTCTTGCCAAATATACTGTGATGTCTATTAAGCGAAACTGGATTTCTCTGTTCTTCTGTCTTTCTTTTTCATTTTGTAACCCACATTCTGCAGCCTGAGCTTTAAAAGCTTCAACTTTAGTTAGGCCTTTAGTTAGTTACCTTTAGGCCCTTTTCTATAGTTGGCCCACCTCACCATACTGATCATATGGGCTTCAGTGGCTGAATGCTCATGGATATTTTCAACAGCCTTCCTCCAGTTGACAACTCCACTTTACACAGCCTTCCTCCAGTTGACACTCCATGCAGTCCTGGCTTTAAACTTGTCTTCTGTCAAAAAGAGATAACTAAAGCAATACATGGCATCTTTTTCCAGGGAATACTCCAGCCATTTGTTACCAGTAATAACACTGGCTCTGAAAAGACCGTCCTTGTGGATTTTTTGGAAAGCCAGCTACATGGTCCAAGAGAGCAGCAGAATTGTATGTAGTCTCTATTAACCTGTATTTTAAGCTGATCAACATGAGCTGGGTCTGTTGGAAACTGTAATGCCAATAAGGATTGGTTAATGTCTTGTTCACTTGTACCCTGAATGTGGTATTCAATATCTGCTCCTGCAGCTGTTATCTCTCTGCTATCTGGTACCTCCCTTTGATGATAACAGTGAGAATCAATAAGTTAATCATGTTGAATTCATGATTAGTTTTGTTGATATTGAAAACTTTATTTGTATTACATGGATGAAGCGTTAGCTATCATTAAATCAAAGATATAAATGTGTTTTAAATTAGAATTGGACGTGGAATTAGATTTTATTTCACTAAATGCATTTCCTTGAGCTAATGACATGAGCACATTCTAAACTATGCTAGTGCCTATTAATGGCCTTGGATAAAAAAAAGACGTCAATGTCAGAAACGTGGCAGCAATCGAGTAATACTTTTTACTTTAGAGATCACATGAATCTGTTCACATGAATCTGTCCTTCTATGCTTCTTTATTTCCCATAGTTCCCATTATTTCCCATAGTTCCCATAGCGTTATTTCCCATAGTTCTTTACTTCCCATAGGTAGTTATTGTGACTAGAGATTTCAGTTGTTTCTTCCTAAAACTGCTTTTAATCAGACTTTTCCTGTGAGACCATTTCTGTTCCCGTGGGATTAGTTTGGTCAGAAGATGAGCAGACGATGCTTGTAAACCAATGGTGGATGATGTTTTGGTTTCACATGTCCTGTTTTATTTTTTTCCTGTCTATAAAATCCTGATGTTATCAATAATAACCCTTCCTCTCTGATTTTAGACGTAGAGTGTTGGGTCCTTCTGCAAAGCTGAACGCAATAAACCGTGAAACCTTTATACTCTTGCCCGTGCCTATCGGTGTGATATTTTATGCTTTAATTCTCTCAAACCTCAAAACCTCCACCTCCGCGTAAATACATCCGCCTAAATTTTTTATTTTTTTTGTTATTACTGTTACTGGCAAATGGCATAGAAGTGTATTGTTATTTATAATAATAATACTACTAATAATAATAAGAGAGGGGCACTTTACACTTTTAGACAAAAGGGGCAGGGGCTTGAACCCCCCCCCCCCCCCGGCCCGTGCACGCCACAGCTAGAAATTACTTATTGTGTCGCTTTGTTTACTGGATCTTTATCGACATCTTTATCGTTGTATTTTTGACAACTGCGTTAGAGTCAATGGCGAAAGTTTGATTTTGACATTGGTGGGGACATAATTTATTTGACATTGGTGGGGACAACATTCCCCGTATTTTGTGCATAAAACTGTTGTTATAAGAATACTTTCTTAATCACATACCGGTAACCTGCATAATCACGTTGCATATTGCTTCATACAACGGAATATAGCTGCAGCCGACCTCAACACATTAGCGAGAAAGACACAGCCAATCAAACAGCGACGTGGGTTACAGAGGCGGGACTCAAAAAAGGCAAAGGCCAATCATTTTAGAGAGGTGAGTTACAGAAGCGGGATTCATTGTAGGTGGTAAATCTGTTAACCGTTTGTGTTCCACAAGTTTCGCTATTTTTTTACAGAACGCCGTTGTAAAATATTTATCTTATTTAATGATTCCTGGATAAATGTTAAATGAAATAAGTAAAAAAAGCACATGACACAGACGGATATCAGTGGTTATGTATAAATATACATAGGCTTGGTCGAATTATTGCTAGAGACAATTGAGTGTTCCCTGGATATTGGTCCCTACCGTCCCTACCCAAATCGACGCCGTTGGTTAGAGTTTTCTTTCAGCCGAAATTGAAATTTGCGTATATGCTCTAAATTTCCATCATGGCTGAGACTTTGGATGGCGGCATATAGAAAGCTGGTGAAACTTCCTTTATGTCCTACCCCACTTTTACTTTTCAGTCACGGGAAATGTGTTGTCCACAAAACTTGTAGAAAAATGCTACTGTGCTTTTTTTTTAAAGTTTAATGCTTTCTGGTTGGCCTACTTTTTTGTTATCGTATCGTACACGTTATCGTTATATGTACACGTAAATGTTATATAATTAGACGCATCTCATTGGAAATAAAAACTCCCTCCTGCTCAGCGGAATTTGCGCCCCGTGAGTCTGACGTCATGTCTTAACTCGGCAGTCCGCATGCGCGGTAACGCGGCTGTCTGTGGTGCTGAAACGGTAATGGCTAGCTGTTATTTTTCTTCATGTACATTCATGCATTTGTTTGGGTAAAAAATTACAGCTCTGTGTTTCCTTGAAATTACTATTATGCATTTTCCGTTCCACGCTTTCACATAGTTACCGAGCAGCTGTTTATTGTTAATGTTAATCACGACATGCACTTTTTATTTACCTGGGAATGCTGGTGAATTCAGCAAACGTTGTTCCTATGGATGCTTATAGCCTACAATTTAGCATAATGTAAAATGCATGTCTAAATAATCACACATTCACTTCCAGTGATATCCCTAACAAGAGGAAGAAAGTGATTCAGTGTGAGTTTTTTCTCTGACTGTCAATTTTTTTATGTTTATAGTCATTAGTGTGTTATCAACAATCCCGACTGAGACAAAAAAATCTTCACCAAGCTGGTAGTGAAAAAAAAAGTTACACATACAACCATAATCCTTCCATTACTTGATAGCAAGATTAGCCTCATACCTTCAGTGTATAACTAAAGAAGTGAACTAGACATTTAAAAAATTACACTGCATATATGTTCATTGCAGTGTAAAATCTACTTTTTTCTCTATTTCCTCCATCTCCTCAGAGCCTACATGGATGAAGAGTTTGTGTCAGGTGTGGCCCGCCCTGTGAGTAACAGCATCTCAGAACAGCGTTCAATGCTGCTGGTTTCTGAAGGTCATGGTGACCAGATCCTCAAAGTTTTATGCACATTCCGTGACAAAGGAATGCTTTTCGATTTCCACATTCAAGTTCAGGGTGAGATCTTGCCATGTCATCGCTGTGTCCTTGCTGCTTGCAGCGACTTCTTCAAGTAAGAATATTCTACAGATCCTATTAATAGAATTGTCTTATCAGCCTATACTGATTAGAAAAAAAAATTAAGTTCATTGTTGTAGATCATGCAATTGTAAAATTAGAAAGTATAAGGTATACCTTATACTTTCTAATTTTACAATTGCATGATCTACAACAATGAACTTAAATTTTTTTTCTAATCAATATAGGCTGATAATGAACCTGTATAGTTATTAGTAAAAAAAATTTTGTAAGTATGCACTCAATTGCTTTATACAACATCCATGTGACAAAACATGATTATTACTCAAAAGCCCTTGGCTTATTGTCAAATATACAATGATCATTTTACCATTTTTCATCACAGGGCCATGTTTGAGGTAAACATGATAGAATGCGATGGTGGCTTGGTCACACTGAGTAATCTCTCCCCAGAGGCTGTACGCAGCTTTCTGGACTTTGCATACTTGGGCCAGATGGAAATCATTGAAGAAAACGTGGACATGCTTTTCCATCTGTCATCTTTTTTACAGGTGACACATTACAAAGAACTGTCACAAGAAAACATTACAACTTTTAGAGCCATATACACTCACTCAACCAGTTTATAGTCAGGTCAGTGGCACATACCAACTCAAATAGGCTGATCATGATTAATATAATATTCTACTAAAAAGATTACAACCTGTATTTTCCAGTGACTTTTGTTCTGATGAGGGGCTTCGGTCATGATTCCCTTCAGTTTCATAAATTATAACAATCCATTGGACATATTTTCATTTTTACATTTTCAAAAAATATTATTTTTTTCTTAAGAGCATTTATGACCACTGAAATTTCCTGAGGAATGAATTAACCATAATCACACAGAGAAAAAGAGACTTTTTAAGGAAATTCAGATATATAAATTATTTTTTTAAATGGTTGTAACAATGTCAAAGATTTATTATTATATCCCTACTTTAATTCAAAATTAATTTAGTATTTATTTATCTTAGCATTTTCCAAGTTTATTTAATGAGATTTGCATGGAAAAACATACTGTTTTCTGATTCCCACTATGAGAGATATACTATTTACTGATTTTCCACTATGTGAGAAGACTAACAGTCAGATTAGTCAGAATTTAATTGAGTTTTTTGCATAGATTTTGGATAGATTTAAATTTGTTAAAAAATCTATATACTAATATTATTTATTGGCCAAAATGCTGTTACTATTTGTAAAGAATAATAAAAATCTTTCCTGAGTATTACGTATAATATAGTGCAGATTTATTATGTAATTATTGATATTAATCATTAATATTTGTTTGCAGGTGAGTGCGCTCTCGCAGGCCTGTAGTGAATTTTTGATCCAGACGCTTGACCTCTTTAACTGCCTTCACTTGTTGGCCATCGCTGAGGGATACGGCTCATCCCGCCTACTGCACTATGCTAGTGAGTTTGTGATGGCAAACTTCCATGCACTTTCCTCCAGTCCAGACTTCCTGGAGATGCCTGCAGGAATCTTGCGGCACTGCCTAGCCTCAGATACACTCAGTGTGCCAGACGAAGAAAGTGCACTGCGATCATTGATCCTGTGGACTCAGCATGACCAGCAAAATCGACGTAGTTTATTTCCTGAGCTTCTCACTCACATCAGACTGCACCACCTTCCCCCTGCTAAATTAGAGGAAATAGGCCAGTCTGAAGTACTGATACTGGACAATGATGACTGTTCCAGAGCAGTGATGAAAGCATTGGCAGAAGTGACAGACTTTAATGGACTTTTTACAGATGCCCGTCCATCCACAATATCCAGCTACATCTATGTGCACAAAACAGAGGAAAATGGTGAGAAACGCCACACATTCTGCTACAATGTGTCAGCCAGACAGTGGCACCAGCTGCCGAACTCTGGGCTTGCAGACCTCCCTGGCTCATCCATTACCAGTATTGGAGAGAAGTTGTTTGTCATTGGAGGATGCCATGGGAAATGTTGCAGGACGGTGAGACTTCATATTGCTGAGCCTGAGCATGAGGCTGTGAGGGAAGCATGGTGCTACTCTCCTGTCACTGGAAAATTTGTAGAAATCCAGCCCATGCAATGCCCACGAACCATGCATGTCTCTGTCGCAGCCCTGCACCATATTTATGTCATTGGTGGTAAAAGTCTGGGAATGCATGGCCTCCTTGATGTGGAGTGCTATGACCCCCTAGGGAACACATGGAAGTCTGTGAGTCCATTACCACACCGGATCTACTTCCCAGAGACCGCAGTGTGTGGCACCATTATCTACACTCTGGGCTCAGAGCTGGAGACTTCTGATGCTTTCAACCCAACACTGGACTGTTTTTTCCGCTATGATGCTGAAGCTAATGAATGGTGCCAGCTGCTACCAGAGTTTGGCCAGTTCTTTCATGCCACCCTTGTTAAAGCTGTGTCTATTAAGACAACACTCTACCTGTGTGATCTGTCCACATATAAGGTGTACAGTTTTTGTCCAGACACCTGTGTCTGGAAGATCGAGGCCTCTTTTGAGTGTGCAGGTTTTAATGCAGGTGCCATTGGTGTGCAGGAAAAAATCTACATCCTAGGAGGGGATTATTCTCCTGACGAGATCACAGATGAAGTGCAGGTTTATGACATTGGGCAGAGTGAGTGGCAGGAGGTCGAGCCAATGCCACATGCATTAACTGAGTTTCACTGCCAAGTGATCAGTTTTAACCACTACCAGGATCCATGGAGAGTTGAACCTGCTGAGATACAATAAAGACACAAGCACACAATAATTGATACTTTTGTTAACTCACATTCTTACAGGAAACAAATGACAATATACATTCATATATATACATATTTCCACAGAGACTAATATGTGCTGTCCTCCACATAATAAGATTATAATAATAATGTAACAATGCTGTAGTCTTTAGTAGAAGTGATAACTAGCTAGTAAAATCCTTACACATGCTTGCTTTATGACTCCAGTTTCAGCACATCATTTTTTGCGTGTCGAGTTGAAAATAATTCTTTAAATATATGATATTTAAGCTCATGTTTCTGCCAACAAATAAAAAATTATCGTATTTGCAATCCTCAGTGGTGAATAATTTTATCCAGAGCTGCAGCAAATGGCTGTCAGATATATTTTTAAGAATTCAGTTTCTAACTAATAGCAAAAATGGCATATTAAATATTAAAATATATATAATGGCATCAGTCAAAGGTTTGTGCACACCTAGTCCCTTCAGTGTTTTTTCTTTTATCTTTTTCAACATTGTAACATTGTATATTAATACTGTAGACATCCAAAACACCAAACTATGAAAGAACACAAAGACTACACAAAAAAGGGTTAAACAACCCAGAAACATGCTTTAGATTGTCCAGAGTAGCTACATTTAACTTTGTAGGTAGTTTGACACACTCATGGCCTTCTCTCATCACATCACCTAGATGTAGTCAGCTGGAATGGTTTTCACATCATAGGTATGCATTGTCAAGCGTTAATTTGTGTAATTTCTTACTTTATTAATGTGCTTTAAATGATTGGTTGTCTTGTGCAAAGGAAGGGTGGGTACAGAGCCAAAAGCCGTATTAGTATTTCTACAACTAGTGTACAAATCCATATTATGGCAAGAAACCGTAAGTAAAGAGAAAAGGCAGTTCATCATTACTTTAAGAAATGGAGATCAGTCAATGGGAAACATCTCAAGAACTTTGAATGTATCCCTGAGTGCAGAACCAAAACCATCTGGTTCTCATGAGGACTGTCCCAGAAACTGGAAGACCAAGAGCTGCCTCTGCTGTGGAGTATAAGTTTATAATAATTACTATTGAAAATATTAATGTGAAATATATACACTTTAAAATTCATTATTTTATATTCATATTCAGTATTTTATCATGGCCAGGGTGGCAGAATAACAAAAACACACATCATTATACTGTATGGCTCAATGTGCATATATTTGCACACACTCACTTTTAAACATAATATAATATTATTGCATTATTTGCATTCTTTCAGTATTTAATCTTTAAGCAAGATTCTTAAACCTCCCTGCTCTGTAACTCTCCCTGCACTCAGACCCCAGATTAGCATTTTTTTATTGCCACATTTCTCAAACTCGAGGACATTGTGCAATAGTCGACCTAAAATCAGTTTCAGTTAAAGTACAAGAAATGAAACAAATAAGAAAATATTTTATTTGATATGAATAAGAAGGTTGTCAGATCTTTAAAACCAGGTGCTAGATTTGAAAAAATCTGTAGTCCCTTGTATTCTGGGCAAAATATTTATTAGCCTTAATATATTTCAGCTCTATCTGCATAAGAGAGTGAAATAAAAATAAGGCCCACCTGGCATAGTGAGGACTGAGTTTTTGAGCCCTCATGACCCAACTGAACGGCACAATCACCAATACGATACCCCACCACATTATCATCACAATTACCACTCACTGTCAAGAGAGGGCAAGTTATGGTTATTCACCTCCTTCTTCTGTTTGTATATGCTTCTGATTCATGAATTAAAATAAAAAAAATCTTGCCCAGTGAGAAAGTTTTAAGATTTGTTTTACAGTTTCTGCCATGCCTGTTTTAGAACCTGCAATATATTATGACTTTTGGATTATACAGGTCTGGTATATTCAATTATAACATAGGTCACTAACAGGCGGACCGCGGTCCGGGTCCGGACCCAGAACCTGTCCAATACGGACCCGGACCTACAGCCAAAACAAAAGGTTCAGATTTAAAACTTGACGGGGCGCTTCTATATTAACCGGCGCAGCTTTTGCAATCTTTACGGTAGTGGTAGTGGAAACGCACAGACCAATTGCATGCGAGTTGTCATTCCACGTGATAACACTCAGCCAATCAAGTCTGTGCATTCCTCAAGTAAACACTGCGACTCAACAGTGCAAGACAGATGAGAGAGAATTAAAGTTATACATGAAAGAAAGATAGCGATACATGTAGAAAAGGGAGAGAAACAGACGAGTGAGTCGGAGAAAGGGAGAGAAACAGACGAGTGAGTCGGAGAAAGGGAGAGAAACAGACGAGTGAGTCGGAGAAAGGGAGAGAAACAGACGAGTGAGTCGGAGAAAGGGAGAGAAACAGACGAGTGAGTCGGAGAAAGGGAGAATAAAGAACAAATGGCGCTCTCCAAAAAAGAAAAGTGTACAGCGTGACAGACTGATTTCTCTTCACACTAAACCAGTGTGTCTCATATGTTCAGAAACCGTGGCAACGTGAAACGCCATTATGAGACAAAACATAAAGGTTTTGAACAAACAATCCCATCAAATCTGAAGACAGCTTTCCCAGGTCTGAGGAAAGTAGCCCTATACATCCTGACCATGTTTGGCTCTACATACCACTGCGAGGCAGCTTTCTGTACAATGAACATAATCCAAACAAAATATGGTTCCAGGGTCACTAATGAGCACCTCTACATGTGTATGAGAATGGCCCTGACTCCATTCAAGCCCAGGTTTAACCCTAACCCTTACCCAGGCCAAGCTAGAGCTCAGTTCTCTCACTGAGATATAAAAGAGAAAGTTAAGCACTTTATTTAAACATACACAATTTTCACAGTTTACTTATTTTCTCTTATTTTAAAATGTAGCCCTACTTTTATTTATTTTATAAGAGAAAGTTATACATATCTACAATCATACATATGTTCAGTTCTATGTTACGTGACAATGAATATTGTTAAAAAGTTTTTGAATTGTACTGAATTTATATGATTTGACAGTCAGGTATTGATTGCTTGCAGATGTTGATACAACTACTAGGCTACTTAAATAGATATCACACTAACTAGTTAGACATTATGATCTTCCAGTCCTTTGCTTCAAGAAATTTTCTCTTACAGGACCTCTATAAATTATACTTGAATACCTCTGACTTATAACATTGGTCTCTTGCATTATGAGTTTGGTGTCAGTTCACATGTATCATTATGCTTCTACTGAGCCTAAAAAAATTAATTCAATTTATTTGTAGAGCGCTTTTAACAACTCATTGTTTCAATGTAGCTTTACAGTAGTAGATTTTTATCTATCTATTTTATCTATAAAAATACATATTTTTATATATTATAAAAAAAGGATAAATTAAAGATTAAACTATAAAGTATGATAATTTGACATTTTCAAGTAATGACATTTTCAAGTAAAGATGCTTAGAATTAAAAGTAAAAGTCTTGAAATGGTGACAAAATGAATCATAATCATCATCCTTGGTTAAAAAGGAATGAAGGTATGATGGTTATCATGATCATGTGGATGAGAGTCTTATGTTTTTGATTAAATATTAGTTATTTAGATGTAAATGCTTTTGTGACAGAGACACATTAACACTTACACATCACTTGTTTTCCAGTTTATTGGAAGCACAACTTTAAGTTTATATCTATGAAGTTAACATTTTTTGGAAATTCAAATGGTTCACAAGTTGTGCAAAAGTAAACAAAAGCAAGTAAAGGGTCACCATCGAATTATTCTTCGATTGTTCATTTGGAGCTCAGTCGGCACGGGCTGATCACGGTGGCCAGCTCCTCCACATGCTCTCACTCCAGACTGAACAGTTCATGCCTCCTGATAGGATCTGACAAGCAGCCACATGAGCAGAACTGTGATCAGCACAATCATGAAGTTCAGAAAGAGCTCCTGTGTGGTTCGGTCCATCTCTCTCAGATGAGCGTGTCACAGTGAGAAGGGGCAGGGACACTTCTAAAAGAGTAAGTAGGGAGATATAGGTTTTGCGTATTTTTTTCCACTCAAATTGAACATGAAGAAAGCATAAGATATAAGTAAAAGATATCTTATAAGTATAATATAATCTTAATATAAGTATAAGATCTTGCGCTAAGATTAAAGTGAAATTTTTTTAAGAATTTCCAAAGGTATTTTTTAACCACACTGTTAAGCCCCTTAATCATCCTTAAGTTTTAAATTCTCTTCCCTCATCTGTCCAACTGTTTCACACTGACAGATCTTTGGCCTCAATTCACACTTATATAAAGCAGACAAACACAAATACATACCCGACCAATGCTGCTGTTATAAAAATTGTACTTGTTAAAGACCATGTAATGATAAGCAGTAAAATATTCTTATATAGTTTGACATTTATAAATAAACATAGTGAACATTTTTATTGTATATGTATAGAATGTTAAAGTGTGAATTCTAAAACACCAAACTTCTCAGTTAATTTGACCATAATTGCTGATTGAAGTGCTTTAAAATAATATGTGTTTAAGGGTTTATAAATGAGTACTTGGGAGTGGATTCAAACTTTTAAATCTGATTCTTTAAAACTTGTGTTTTGAGTGCAAATTTCTGCAGTCCAAATAATCACAAAAAAGCACAAAATTTAGTAATCATGCATATTTTTAAGCACAGACATGGTTGTATGCTACTGAATGCGACATGAAAATCCATTAGCAAGGTGACGCACCTGAACAGGTTTACCTGCTGAAAAGGCTTCTCGGTTCAATGTGTGGTTAAGAGACAGAAATCTTCTTCTCAATTCTTTGGTTCGATCATCTCTTATCTTGTGCAGATCTCTGTGACGCACTGCTCACTGCAAAACTTCTCTCCCTAAAAGTACTCTGATGATGAAGCACCTCCCAGTTCCTCATGTCACTGAGAAATTATCAAAGACCACTGCCAAGAGGAATTAAATATGGTGTGTGTGAGAATGTTTGCGTGTTATATTTAGACAGAATTAAAATGATGATTGATGATATCTACTGATCAATTCTACTGCTGATATCCATTTTTTCCCTAAAAAACTGATGGCAATGGCAGAATTATGTCATCTTATTATGAGCCTGCATTAAAAACAGTGGCATTACCATGGAATTTGGTGAAACAGCAACATGAACCCTTTAAAATAATGAATACAGGCACAGAGCCACAAGATTGTACATTGTACACAAATATACATTCATATCTATTTAAACAGAATAAATGGATTGTCAACATTAATATTATAATATTCCATTATGTATTTTTTTTATCACAAATGCTCTTATCATATTTTATATTTATCAAATTATAAAAATTGTTTAATATTAGTAATAATCTGTTGTAGTTGAAATACATCAGGCTAAATCTTTATCATCTCTCATTTCTCTGTTCTATATTTAACAGTTCTATTTGTTGTATCATGTCTGATCTCAAAGAAACATTTGCCTTCACAGTAGATCTTACATTTACAGCATGATTCACTGGGCCTTGATTTTGAATAAAATAATGTCATGGCTGATCTCAAAGAAACATTTGCCTTCACAGTAGATCTTACATTTACAGCATGATTCACTGGGCCTTGATTTTGAATAAAATAATGTCATGTCTGATCTCAAAGAAACATTTGCCTTCACAGTAGATCTTACATTTACAGCATGATTCACTGGGCCTTGATTTTGAATAAAATATTAACCATAATTTAGCTTTCAAAAACCTTTCTGATGGGAAGCAACACCAGGACATTTTATCAGATTATTAAGATTTTTCTTGCAAGAAAGTCACTGAAAACAGAATATATCTACAGGAAAAAAAATAATTCTGTACAAATGTAGAAATGATCAGTCCAGAATTTATCATCATGAAAGCTGGCAGTTCTCCTGGCATGAAGCGTAAACTACAGTCTTTAGAATGTTCCAGAATGATCCAGTCTGGCAGCTTTGCTAACAGCTGTTCACATCAATGACCCAGATAAAGACTGAAAATAGACTTTACATGATTCCTCACTGTCAAATTCTAAACAGAGCTCAAGCAAATGTGCATCAGTTTTATGTTTACATGTTTACTCTGTCTTGTACTTGGGTTGTTTCTGATGTCTTATGACAATCTTCATATTTTCCTATATGGACATGAAAGTGTGTCACTGTGCATGTTGTTTCCATCTCTAAAGTAAGTGTAGGACAGTGAAGAAGACTAAACACACACATGCTCTGCCCTAGTAACAGATCTCATCACGTCCTCACTGTAATCTCACGTACACAGTCTGGCACACAGACCCAGCTGCAGAAGTGGTATACAGTTCCTGCAACATTAGACAGCAACAGAAAGGTTTACATGTGAGAAAATCTTGAGACTCAGGAAAAGAAACACAGTACAAAATCCCACATATAATGCACTCCAGTTACAGTTGTGTTTAAATTTAATGTGACCTTAGTAAAAGACATAATGCAGGTGGTTTCTGTATTAAGTACCAAACAACCAGAGCAATAACCAGATTTGCTATGAAACTAAATGCCATAAAACACCACAAATGAGATGTGTGAAATGACCATGTGATGTGCTAGATGTCTGAAATGACCATGTGGTGTGCTAGGGCTATTGAGTAATGTAGCCAAAACTAGCAATGATGTGACAACAAATAGCAAAGCACTTCAAGCTTGTTTAATCTCAGACCTTATACATGCAAGGATTATGCAGTTTTTTGTAAAAAGCTTAAAAATGACTTAATACAAGCAAAGCTTTTATACCCATTAGTTTGTTTATTAAGTCGAAATCAAAGTGAAAATATCAGGATGACAACCTTTATCATGTGTGCAAAAAATAAGTCACAAAAATCACCCAGGAAGAATGATCTAAGCAATATAAATAATATATAAATATCCTTTAAAGCAATTTGTGTGGTCCAGAAAGAAATTACATTACACAATTTTCACAGTACAATGAAGAGCAACAAATCTGATCTAGTTTCACACAGGAAGTGTCAGAATTTTAAAACATGAAAGATATTTTTGTTTATCACCATAACTAACCATTCATAACATTTCATACATGTGGCCTAGTGCAAAATGTTTTAAATTCTATCTGTTGATGTGTCAGGATGAGGAGATGAGAGGGCTATTAGAAGAACAAAGTCGGGTCACATGGCAGGAAATATCTTTGAAATGTTTCGATGCCTGATGTCAACACACTCACAGCTCTATATGTGACCTCCATTTTCACACACACACACACAAAATACAGTTACACCCCTAAAGTGAAATTCACCATAGTTTATACTTTATTTCAAATCTTTACAACTTATTGAATAACTGATTTAGAATTTAAATCTATCAATATATACTTTGTGGTGGAAAAAAGTTTCTGTATTCTGTAGATGCAGAGATGCATGTTATGATCCACATTATAAATTTGGTTTTAACCATATCCCACCTAACATTCAATTCTTCCTTATTATACAACATCTACCAACCTAAAGGAAATATGAGACACATGTAAAGGAAACATGTGACTGGGACACATAAAGCTGGCCACATCTATTCAAATACCTGCTCCTGCTGCATCATGGGGTGATGTGAAAGTACAATATTTAAAGTACTCCCGCTCAGAAGAAAGTACTATACAATGTGACCTCACAGATGCCTGTGAATTCTAATGTCACTGGGATTGACAGCTGGAGACAGCGTTTGCCCCTCCCACTCAGACAGCATGGGCAATTATCCTCTGTATATTTCATACCAAAGTTCAGTTGACTATTTGTTAATTATTTGGTTGCAAATAATAATAATGGGAAAACGTAAAGGACATTAAATATATTTATGATCAAAAGTAACATTTTTTGATTATTGTTTTTATTGTTGAAGACTTTTCTATGTCTCTCTGTGAAATACATTTTCCTGGGATTATTGGCCCTTATTGTTCTCATTTATTACTTTATTTGTACAATATTTTTGATAAAAACATCAAAAGTAGTATATAATATAATAGTAATAGCTTAAAAAATGCTGCAGTATGAAAACCAAGTAAAAAGTAACACTTAAAAAAAAGAAAATGCCTTTGATGCAGGTCAATGGATGATTTTACGACCGATAATTATTTCACAGGATGTCCAAAGGCAAAACACCAATGAACAAGCAGCACATCCTGTGTGGTGTTGTTTGCATCCTGCAACCTGTGTCAAAGAACATCTTGAAGTGTTCTTAAATATCCTTGGTTTGGGTCATGAGTGTAGAAAAAAGAATCTGCTTTGTTATATCTGCCATGTCATTACATTATTTCCCTCATATTATACAACCTCTTTCTGAGTACGTGTTTTTTTATACTTGATTATACTGATTTATTATGACACTCACAATCGACTCGGAACGATAATAATAAATGAATTACTATGAATTACACTATGATCACGTGAAATGCGTGAGCAAATTACAAATCGGACACTTTCGTGGACTGGACATGGGGTGCCAATACTTGAACAAAAGATGACTTGCAGTCGGTAATTAAACATCTAATTCAAATGATTGGTCCACAAAACACCGGTTATGACGTGGTCTGAAGCAATTGGACAGCCAGCCCAGACGTGAAACATGAAAAGAAGGATCCGTAAAAGACAAGAAGAAAGCCTTAAGGTTGCAAATGGACAAACGGTTCTTGCTTTTCCTCGCGTGCGCACTGTTGCATGGCATTAGTGCCGGTAAAACACAGGATGTTCGATTAGACGAACTGACGGCAGACGTGGTTTCCGACTTTGTAATGTCAGTGGAGTTCAGCAGCGCGCGCTCTGTGTGCAGGCCCGTACCGATTGACATGACTCTTTGCCGTGGAATTGGGTACGCGCACATGCGGCTTCCCACGCTGCTTGGCCACGAGAGCGCGCGTGAAACGGTGCAACAATCCGGCGCGTGGCTGCCTCTGGTCCATAAACGGTGTCACCAAGACACCACCCGGTTCCTGTGCTCGCTCTTCGCCCCCGCGTGCCTGTCGAGGCTCAACATGCCCGTGCGCCCGTGCAGGAACCTCTGCGAGAACGTGCGCAACGCGTGTGCGCCTGCCATGAACGCTTTTGGTTTTCCGTGGCCGGACGCGTTTAACTGTACCGCTTCCCCGGATTTAATACCACACTGTGCGTTCCCGGAAGTGAGGACTCCAGGCGCAGCCAACTGGAGGTTCTTGACGTCATTCAAGGTTTTATTTTATTTTTTTAAATTTCAATTCAATTCAAGTTTATTTGTATAGCGCTTTTTACAATGGGCTTTGTCTCAAAGCAGCTTTACAGAACATAAACATAGAACAGAAGGTAAACATAAAGAGAAATATAGAGAATTAATATAGTAAAAATTCAAGATATAAAGTATATAGTTCAGTGTATATGTATGTATATGTATTTATCCCCAATGAGCAATTCTGAGGTGACTCAGGCAGCGGTGGCAAGGAAAAACTCCCTTAAATTGGTAAGGAAGAAACCTTGAGAGGAACCAGGCTCAAAGGAGAACCCATCTCTCCAAGTTTTAGATCTTGCCTAATTAGTTAGTACTATAACGCTGTGTAAGCATGAAATGAGTGGTTGAGGACATGGGCGTAAATTTCATTTAAGAGTAGGGGGGGGAGACAATGAATATAAAATTTCTCATGAGCAATTTTTGAAGGGGGGACACAAATAATACAGTCTAATTGTACTTAAAAGACATGTCCCCACAGTGAAAAACTTTGCTTTTATCATTATTATTGTAACATGGAGACGTGTCATTATGGTTATTTTCAAAGTTTTTCTCAGGTTCAGTGACAAAGCAGATTTTTCTTCAAAACTATTTATTGTATTGTTTGTGAAAAAAAATATATATATATAAAATAAGTAATTTTTTGTAACAAAATTAATTATTAAATAATCAATTAACAGTAACTGCTCTATGTATAAAAACAACAACAACAACAAACATCTGCAATTTAAAGCAAACTTACATTAATGAATGGACGCTAAACAAAAGTACCAAATTTGTATTTCCTGGTATCACTGGGCCCCACAAACTCTTGGCATATGTTGTTTATGTTAAGGTTGTCGAGCTTGTCTTTGTGCACATTGCAGACTACCAGACTGTTAAGTCTGTCTTGGCCCATAGTAGCCCTTAGCCACGTCTTTAGTCTCCGCAATGCACTGAAGCTCCTCTCAGCTTCACATGAAGACACTGGAACCACCAACAAAATTCTGACAAGGACCTCAACTTGGTCAAACAACCCACGCACCTTCACTGGCATTCCCCTTAGGACCTCTGCTGCCTCTCTACTGCTGCTACAGGAGAATTTCTGGTGAAAGAGAGACAACTGTACTGCAAGAGTACCTCTGTGCAACTCTGGGTACTTATCTACTGAATCAGTTAACAATCCAGTCAAAAGCACATTCTCTAAGCTTCGCAGAGACTTGAGACTATCTTGGTTGAAACGTTCACCAAACTGAACCTCCACACAATCCAATACTTTGAAGAACTCTGCCCTGTAATGGTCCACTGCTTTGCCAGCAACCAAACGCCTTGAATTTGCTGTCTCAATAGGGTCAACTAATTTGATGGAGTTTACCAATGATGTAGCTTTCTCGAACAATTCAAGGTAGCTCTTGTCATTTCTCTTTCCCTGCAGGTAGGATCGTACACAATCTACTGCATCCTGCATACCAGAGACAGTCTGGGTCTTCTTTTGCAGTGAAATGTTTAGACACTCAAGTTCTCCAACAACAGCAGAAGCAAGTGTAAGACCCAACACAGTCTTACCTTTACTAAAGTGCTCAAATAAGCCACTGGCAGTTGAAGCTGTCCTAGATGCACTTTTTGCCATATCTTCTAGACTAACAAGGACCCACTCATACTGCCCTAGCACAGCTATTATAGCAGAATTACGCACAGTCCACCTGGTTGGACATAGAGGTTTCAGTGTGGTGATGGGTTCATTTTCAGAGGTTTGCAGATTCTCTTAAATTTTCCTGACTGGTTGAAAAGGATGCCCAACTGATGGACCAAAGAAAGGCAGTCCCGGATCATTGGGGAGACCGAGCAGCCAGCCTGTATGATTAAATTGACACAATGTGCCCCACAATGCACATAAAGGGGCTAATGGCTGCTGCTCCCTCACTACTGCCTGTGCACCACTGTACTTTCCTGCCATGTTGGAGCCACCATCATAACTTTGCCCACGTAAAGCAGACATTGGCAGATTAAGCCTCAACAACACATCAGTAACCATTTTGGAAATGGCCTGTTGTCTCTGATAAGCTGTACAACTCAATAAACTCCTCGTGTGGCATAAGGTCATGGTCCACATAGCGCAGACAGACACTTTCCTGCTCAATACCAGAAATATCCTGGGTGCCATCAACTATTACAGAAAACTGAACAAGGGCTGGAGACCTTATCTCACTTGCATTCCCTCGGATTATTGTATTGGCTATAATGTTCAGTATTTCATTCTGAGATTTAGGGCTTACATATGCAGTGGCACGATCTGTTAACCATTTCAATAAAACTGGATCATCCTCTTCTGCCCTAAGTTTTATGAGCTGATACAGATTCCCACTTTCTTCAGTATGGCCTCTTAAAGATTGTCCTTGCCTTGCCACATGCCGCACGGAGCTAACAATTTTCCTCAAGCAATGTCTTGCCACCTCCTGCTGTTTATGCCATGCACTAGATAACTGGGCGCTAATTGGGTTTGGCTGAGGGTGCTAATTGGGTTTGGCTGAGGTGCAGTGACAGTCACATAATGTTGGTGGGCTTGAGAGGTCTGGTGTGATGTAAATTTTTCGATGACTTTCTTCCAATTTCTAAAGCCTGTACTAACGAAAGCAGTATCAGGTCTATGACCTAAAGAGGACTGGTTTGAAACACCTTTGCTGCAGTAAAAACATAAGACCCCTTTCACTGATGGACTGTAATGTAGCCATGGAAAGTCTTGATACCATTTCTCTTGAAATGTCAATGACTTATTTGAAAATATTTGTTTTTCGATACACTGGGGAGGTGGCTGGTACGGCTTTGTGCAGGCACTGAGATCTAAACGAAAAACTGTGCTCCCTGTGCTGGTGCTAGCAATATCATCTTTGTTCTGCTGTCTCCGGCTCCCTCCCTGGTTCTGAATCTGCCCCTTCCTCTACTCTCACTGTCTCAGAACAGACTGACTCCTGAAGCAGAAAAAATGCAGGAAAAGATGTTTTCCATACTCATAATAACTAACTTGTTTACATTACACTTGATAAATTGACAGATCATACTGTAAATTGGTGACCCTGTGATGTTCACCTGCTGAACAGCCATAACTCCAAAAACATTAAAGAAATTGTTCACCCAAAAAAAACTGTCATTATCCCTTCAATAAAAGCATAACACACTTACCTGACACTGTACATCTGATTGACCCTGCTCCCTGTCCCTCAAAAATTTCTGTCTCCTTTGCCTGTGATTGATATTGTGACATTAATATTTTCATAAGCACCGATTCTTAAAACCAAATTACCTTAGTATGTGAACTTTTTGTACTTACTTGGCGTTTAGGTGCACTGAAAAATGATCTTTTGTCCATTTTCCTTTTCTCCATTTTATCTAGTCTATTACACTGCAAGGCAAGTTTATTTATACTGTAGTATACTTTAGTATACTTTCATACACAATGGTAATTCAAAGGGCTTTAAATAAAGAAAGTAAAACTATCATGAAAAATAATCACAACAATAAAAAAAAGGAATTAAAAAAAAGGTTTAAAATTTTCTTTTTAATTATGAATTAATTAATTAATTAAGACACTTAAGAACAGAATAGAAATTGATTATACAAAAATATACAGTGAGGTCAGTTGGGACGTAGCACAGTGCTCATTTAGTAAATATGCTAAACAATATGCTAATTGTGGCCGTTAATGTTAACATTATGCAAAGTCGTCCCAAATATTTTGGGGCAGTCGTGGCCTAATGGTTCGAGAGTCTGACTTGTAACCCGAAGGTTGTGGGTTCGAGTCTCGGGCCGGCCACAACTTGCCCGTGAGCAAGGCACCAAACTCCGGGTGTGTTCACGGTGTGTGTGTGCACTTTGGATGGGTTAAATGCAAAGAACAAATTCTGAGTATGGGTCACCATACTTAGCCATATGTCACTTCACTTCACTAAAACAATGCATGGGAAACGGCTTTGGCGTGTTAGTTACAGTGCACTATGCAACAAGCTATTGTAAACAAACTAACGTTAACTAGCTATTGTAAACAAGCTAACGTTAACTAGCTATTGTAAACAAGCTAACGTTAACTAAATAAGTAATCGCTAATATAGCAGATTCATGGAAAATTACGTCGGTAATCAGCATTTTTTCCGCAACTAATTTATGAACGAGTCTGCATGAACTACATTAAAGAGAATCGCTTTATTTTTAAAGTGAATAAAATCCCCGACTTAATAGAGTTGAACATCAATTGAGCCGCAGCCACACACCTGACTCGTGTGTGTGTAGAGTAGATGAGATGTACTGGGAAAGGAGGAATTTGGTCAAACCACTGTGAGGAAGGGGAGGGGGGACTGTGGGTCAAACCACTGTGAGGAAGGGGAGGGGGAACTCAACTGTTTCTAAATGCAGTTTTTGCGTTTGTTTGTTTTTTTCTACTTACACAATTATTTAGGTATACATACATACATATATTTTTTCACAATCGAGAGATATTTTTTTAAAATTTTTTTTTTTTGGGGGGGGGGGGGGCAAACCACGGATGGGGGGGGACACGTCCCCCCCCGGGATTTACGCCCATGGTTGAGGACCTTCAGTCACCTAATTATTATTACTTTATGTATGTATTATGTTGCTCAATTTTATGTATTTAGATCTGTTTAAATGTGATACACTTATTTAAAAATGTAAGAAGCATCAATTCTACTGTTTTCACTTTTTTGATCCTCTCAATAAGCATTCAGACTTCAGATTGGTTCCTCATCCCTGGAGGGCGGGGACCTACGGTTAGAACCTCAGGGGCGGAGTCGGGTCCTGCGTTCGGAAGGTGGAGTTATGCAGCAACAGGTGGCAATGCAGCAGAGCGCCCTCTGGCTGACAGACGCCGCTAACTATTCATGTCAGGCGCTGGAGGGCCGGAGTCTTGGTCCACTACTGGCAGTGGGAAACACGGAAGGTGGACGCATTGTTCTCTCCTGACTTGTGAAATGGCCACACCACGAGAAAGAGCTAAAAAGGTTTACAAGGAAATTGAGCAAGAAGCCATGCTGAAATTCCTACAAATAATTGTAGAATTTTTTCTAGTGGTGTGTCACTTAGCACTGCCCTAACTTTAGTCCTTTTCACTATTTAAAAAAAACCAACTAAATATTTAACACTAAGGCCTTGTATTTTCTGTGTCATGTGGAAGGAACATTTTTTTTTACTTTTTAAGGAATTAAATATATTTATTTTTTAGAAAATAGATGAACACCCAATTTACTGCCAGCGTGAAGGGGATAATATTTACTAGCAAACATGGATAATGGTTAGAATTATATATAATTGTAATTAGTCTAATCTGAACTAGCTTTCTGGTGCTTGGGTTTACTTACAAAACATAATTTGCCTGACACTAGCTTGCTTATTTGGAAACTTAGCTAGAGACTAAAGTCCAGTAGTTACTGAGAGCTAATATCAGCTTTGCTAACTACACAGCAGTGTTGACTTAACACATGTGCACTTCAGGATTTTTGGCTGCTTACTGATAATAGCTTTAAATGTATTAGTTATACTTTTACCATTACTATAATTTTTAGGAAGTTTTTAATCAAAGATTATACTAAAGATTTTTTTTTTTTAACAATGAACCATTTTCACAATAAAAACCTCTGTGACACATTTGGGATTTTTTTTAGGTGATCTTTCTATTTTGTTCCAGTTCATTGTTGTATCTCCATATAGCTTGATACAATGTTGATGTAAATCTTGTTTAAAACCTGTTGGTGAACACCGTTCCATATGTGGAACACTACCGCTAGGGGCTGAAGCTGCATCAATTTCATTGTAACTTTTAAGCATTAAATCCTCTAAAAACAGGAAAAAACTTATGTTTCTAGTAAAGCTTATGCTCTCAAGATTTTTTAAGCCCACACACAAAGCATAATATGATTCATAGCCATCATACTATTAGAAAAATATTTTGGAGTAAACTGACCTAGGTGGCGCTAGACAAGTTTTTCCCTTACCTTTAGACGCTTCCCTTTCTTCACTGGGGTAATTTTCCAAAACAAATATTCCACAAAAATTCCCAAAGGTCCAAGGAACTGGAGTCTGTAAGCCTTTTAATCCAAAACGCTTTGGTCGCCTCGCAAATATTCCGAAAAACTGGAAACAGTAGTGCGCCACCATCTTTGTTTCGGCTCTAACTTCTCATTGGGGGTTTCAAAAATTCTAAATATTTACATCATATTTATAGCTCAGGGCCTAACGAATCAAACAAGCCCTCACTTGAGCCAATCGATGCTTGTATTGCAGAGATAGACGGCTGAGAAGCCAATGAGGTCATGACATCATTTTTGGGAACCCGCACTTGACTGTCAATTACTCCTTCCAATAGCAATGAAATGGTCCGAGATCTCTACAGCTCTTTAGCCAATAAGGAGACGATTCCAACGGTATGCAACATGCCACGTCTCCGAAGCCTCAGTCTGCGCAATAAAGTTGCGCATTTATTGCGCAATCCTCGACCTTTTCACAGTCTCACAGCTCAGGGTGTCAGGTTACAGGCCTTTTTACACAGCAAACTTGTAGACAGAGAGGCTCTGTGTGTTGACACTTGTATCTGAAACTAGAGAATCTCTTCTTTCCAATGAGACCAGGCTCACCCCTGTGTGTTAAAGTATGTGGGAGCTGTATCACTTTTTGTTTGTTATATAAAAATGGGGGTACACTGATTAGGATGCAAACTATTTCCAGGACACATTGCAAACATTTATCTTCGCCAGTCCATGTTCTGCCACTTTACTGAAAGGTGAGAGGCAACCTACATGGACTTGGGGAGAACATGGGAAACAGTAACCTGAGCTCAGGGTGGAAATCTGAACTTCTGCTGATATGAAATTGGGGAGAGAAATACTCAGAACTGCATCTGATATATATATATATATATCTTTTTTTTTTCCTGTCTATTCTTTTCAGTGATGTGTTATGAAAGCAGTGTCTTCTCAGAGCTGCTCAGTGTAAGAGGAGCACATGGTTATTTAATAATTTAGAGCAGGAAGCTGATAGGCTAAACTGTCACCATTCTTTTACACACACACACACACACACACACACACACACACACACACACACACACACACACACACACACAATGAAATGCATTCTCTGATCATTTCACCTTCTAGTCTTCTCATCTGAAAAACGGAGGAATTCAGAGTGTGACATCATCAAGGTTAGTTGGACAGTGTGCTTTGTGTATTTCTGATTAGCAGTGTTTGAGTTTAAGTGATAACTGTGTGCTCATCAGTGTCAAGGCACCTTATACAAAGATTAGTTTCTATCTAATTGCTCAGATATACGTTTTACTCACCATATCTCCAATAATAATCTTCACCTGTCAAGTGGACAGTGTGATGGACTGACCACAGATCAGTGTGTATTTGATATGTTTCTCTATACTGAGGGAGTATGTTCTGAAATAAATAAATAATCTGATGAAATAAAAGTATAGTGCCTTGGCCAGACAATATGGATCAGTGTGATGTCAGAGTTTTTCTGTTCAATAAGATTGATAAATTTTTATGTATAAACTATTAATTTACATGAATGAAATATTTTAAAACAATGAACTTATTATTAATGAAATAATTTTAAATCAATAAGTTCTCTTAAGTGCATTTAAAGAAACAGATGGAGCTTTGACATTTTGCACTAGTTTTTGTGTGCGCGAGCGTGCGTGCATGCGTGTGGAGATAGTGTGCTGTGGTTTCACTGAATAATAGATAAGATTTCATGGTCATTATATTTATGGAGGATGAGACCAGGGTGGGGGTGGCGATGTGGTTGGTAACACACACAAAATAAAATAGCACGCTAATATGCTAAAAAGCAGCTGTGTCATATTGGGGCAGGCGTCCTACGAGAGGACAGAGGCTGGAGAGGATGAGAACAGGGTTTTGTCCTGGGCTGTAGTGTCCCATGCCAACATGCTAACAGTGTGTTATAATAAACTCAGAGCAAACTAAGTTCATGTTACTGGACCTGCACCTGGGACAAACATTTTTTTGCATGTTCTAACTACTGTGCTATATGTGAAAAAGAGTGCTGAACATCTCTTGGTATTGAACTGCAGCAGTAAATTGTGGAAAGATGGTGTCTACAGCCATTGCTCTGGCCTTCGTGCCGTTGTTTCTCACGTTGATCATCCGGTACCGGTTTTACTTCGTGCTGTTCTACCGGGCTGTGCTGCTCCGCTGGGTTCAAGATTTCATGACAGGAATTAGCAGGGAGGAGAGAGTGTATGAGTACGTCCTCACACACGCCATGCCAGGAGATCCTGACAGTGTTCTTGACTCCTTCGACCTCTGGTGCAACAATGTCGAATTCATCAGCCATATAGGACCCAAAAAAGGTATCTCTCTCTCTCTCACACACGCACACACGCACACACTGTAAAGTTAGACTAAACATCTTGTCATGCCTCAGGTTCGATCCTGGATCGTCTACTGAAGGAGATCTGTCCTCTGACGGTATTGGAACTGGGGGCTCACTGTGGTTACACCACGGTTAGAATCGCTCGCTCGCTTCCTCTCGGTGCTCGGCTTTACTCAGTGGAAATGGATGAGAGGAATGCACGTGTGGCTGAGAAGATCATCCGGCTGGCCGGGTACGACGATGACACGGTGAGAGATTCATAAAATTTAGCAGTGTTAATTCTCCTGTTAAAAAATTATTCTGTAATATTTAGAGCAACCAGTGAAAAAAAAACATTTTTTAAAATGCATCAAATGAGCTCAAATAAATTCTGGTCTACATGAAAATGAAAGGAGTACATGGATATATAATTGTGTTAATCATACTGTAAAATTCAGGAGTTTAAACATCATATTGTAGAGTTCCGATGGAATGTCTTGGGCTTAACCTATGACTCCTGACCCTTGTCCTGGTGCAGGTAGAGCTGATTGTGAGACCTTCCGATGAGGTGATTCCCCGTTTACGTGAAGAGTTTGGTATTGAGCGCCTGGATTTTGTGTTTATGGACCACTGGAAACGATGTTACCTGCCGGATCTTCAGGCTCTGGAGGACAGCGGGTTACTGGGTGAAGGCTCAGTGGTGTTGGCTGATAACGTTGTGTTTCCCGGTGCTCCAAGCTTCCTGCGCTATGTGCGTCGCTCTGGCCTCTATGAACAACGCATGCACCGCGCCGCACTCGAGTACATCCAGGGAATCCGTGATGGCATGGCAGAACTTGTGTACCGTGGCATCAAGTAAAGGATATGTGGAATATCAACGTATTTAACTTAAAATAAAAGACAGCTACAAAGAACAAACCGTTCATGGAAAAAAACCCAAAACAAGCAAAATAATGATTGTACAACATGAAATTTAGAAAAAATTAAGTATAGTAAAAAATTTCAGAATGTAAAGAATATTCACTTTTTAACTAACTAAAAAGTTACATTTTATTAGATTTCTAAACTTTTCATAGATAGATTTAAATTTAAGTTAAATTTTATGAAGCTATTTTATGTACAAGTAAAATTTATATTCACCTCTCTCATCTTAACGTTAGCAAATTCCTAAGCCATTCCAGTTAGCCATTTAGCTAATATTGGCTTAGCTTTAATTATTCAAAAAACATCATCTACATTATCAACGAGATTTTACAAAAATTAGTAGATAATACAGTAAACAAAAATACATTTATGAAGCAAAGTTTTGTCGAAGAACGTCTTCAAAAATTTCAAAAGAGAAAAATAAAATGCATATGTGAAAGAAAAATCAGGAGTTTATTTTTTGCCTCATTGAAATGTTTCATTCAACTCTAATTCTTTAAAAGTTTCACACATCCATGAAAGTTAAATATATTTCTTTAAAATTATAGAATTACATTTGGGTTTAAACATTAAAAAAACTAATGAATACTAATATATAATCAGTCATTTTAAAAATTCAACAAAGAGCTAAACACAGAAAACAAAGAGCTAAACACAGAATCTGTTTTAATTAAGTCTGCATTATTTGCTCATATGATGAAGATTCAGGTTATTGTTATGGGGTTACCCATAATGCACTGTTTTTACACAATGTTCTGCATCAGGGCTGAAAGATTCTTCTCCTAAAACACTCACAAAGGTGTAAGTGTAAATAATGCTAATATTTAAATAACAGCATTTTATTTACAAGCACTGTTTATATAAATGTAAACCATATATACTTCAAACCACTGAGCTCGAACTCAACAACTCAGTTCACACTAACACACTCGGCCGCATGCACTCAGTCGCATGCACACACGCCCCTTTCTGTGCACTGTGTGTGCTTTATGTTTCACACTCCCCCAGTTGTCCTTGAGTAGGTGACAGTATGACAGACTAAACACAAGGCATTAAGTTCTCATGATGGGTGTGTTCTTGAAAAGTGTCCAAATGGTCTCATCTGACTCTCATATGAGACCAGCAGTGTGGGCAGACATTAGTGCACCTCTGCTGTGCTGAGACAAAATATGAGGTTCAGATCATCCACTGGTCTTGGTCCTGATCTGCTCCCTCCATATCCACCTTAACACACACACAATATTACTCAATATTTAAAATGCACCATCTTTGATTTACATTTATGACATTTCGCAGAGGGACTTATTTTTATCTTATTTTATAAAACTAAGCAAATGAGGGTTAAGAGCTTTGCCCAGGGGCCCAGCAGTGGCTGCTTGGTGGACTTGGGATTTGAGCTCACAACCTTCCAATTGGTAGGTCAACACCACTAGACTTGACACCCCCAACCCCCAAAATTCTGCATAATAAACACACCTAAAACAAACCGTGCTGCTCCACATCCTATAGCTGTAGATGAGTTTATGTCAGAATGAGCACAGGGTCAATGTTTAATACTCTCAGTGGAGATGACGAAAAGCAGAAATCATTCAATCAACTTGTTCAGGATTTAAAACTTAAAAATATTCACACGTCTAATGCTCTGCGATGGGTTGGCACTCCGTCCAGGGTGTATCCTGCCTTGATGCCCAATGACACCAGAGATAGGCACAGGCTCCCCGTGACCCGAGGTAGTTCGATAAGCGGTAGACAATGAATGAATGAATGAATGTCTAATGCCAGGTTTCTAGTCATTTCAATTACATTAAACTGTTAATAAGCACCTCCATCTTTAATACTGGTGTGTTTATAGACAATACACACAGTATTATTATATTTATATAGAATGTAGGTGTTTGTGAATGCACCTTAGCACACACTCAAAAAAGAAATCTGACCTCATTTATCTCGCCGTCATCAGGAAACTCATTATAAATGTTCATGTCATCCATGTCCTGCATGTCCTCATCCTCCTCAGAGTCCTCCTCACTGTCCTCTTCATCTTCATCATCCTCCTCTTCCTCCTCATCAAATGTCTGTAAGTGAGAACAGGATGTAGTAAAATGCTGGTATGGGATATGTTGTGACGTTTTATTTAAACAGTGATTTATATGTCCCCTTACCATGCCATTGTATAATATTATAAACATTCTATACACTAGAGTAAATTATAAAATGTGTTTATAAAGCCTATGTCAGATTAAACATCACAACTGCTGGGATTTGTTTTTTCTTTGGTATTTCTTCTTAGCATGTAACCTCTTACTGATTGGCCTGATGCCCCCTTTCCTCCAGAAAGAACCGGGTGCTGGTTCAGAGTCCTCTTTTGAATGGCTGATGTTGCTTTACTGTTAATGCTCATGGCTTTGCAAACCTACATTGGCATCCAAAAGTGACAAATCCTGATTTAAAAATGGTGTTCTCTTTTGTCTTGTTGGTCACAGTAACCCTGCCCCCAGCCCCTGACGCAAGCGGTTCTTAAGTCTAGACAAGCAATGTTTTGGTGCTACTTAAGAACCACTTTTCCTGGTTCAGAGGCGGTGCTTTAGGTATCAAAAAAGAAAGAACTGTTTTTAAATTAGGATCTGGCTCTGAACCAGCACTAAACTGCCTTGGTGAAAAAGGGGCATAAGAGAACTGTAAATGCAGGCCTGAGCAATGAGAAGCAAAACTGACAATGCAAAATTGAAAAAATGCAAAATACTATATTTAATAATAAATTTCTGCAATGCTGCTTTTTGACCATGTCCATTGTTATACAAATAAATCATCTGAATTGAACTAGATACAGAACTGAGAACACAAAACCTCACTGCAGTGTGGATTTACCTCAAACACCGGCCGACCGATGGGCATCAGGTTACTGTCCTTCTCTGCAATGTTCTGTAACTGAGAGAAAACACATATGCACACACAAAATAAAAACACTACAATGAACACACATACACTACACTAAAAACACAAACAAAATATGCACAATGCATTAAAACAAATACATACTAATACACTAAAACACAGAAGACACTACACATGCCACACTTCTTTAATCTACAGTAAACTACATTGCTTGTATACCTAATACAACTACAATAACCACACATAAAACTAGACTATACCACAATATTTATATCCATACGCCCCACTACACAAAACTACAGTCCTTTAAATATACTACACAGACTATAAAACTAATCTACACATTAGATTAGAACTACATTATACACACACTAAACTGAACACACTACACTACACAAAGTGTACAAACTTCATTAAATTACACTACACACACAACAGTCTGTTCAGCATCTCACCCAGGTCTGGTGCTGCTGCTCCTGCTGTTGTAGTTCGGTTTCATCCACACATGGCCGGTCCAGATTAAACCACAGAGACTCTGTCATCCTAGGGAACAAAGAGGGGAACAGCGTGGACATGTCTAATCACACACACACACACACACACACACACACACACACACACACACACACACACACACACAACAAATCCTGACATTATTAAAGAGCAACAGACTGGAATGTCTTAGGAAAAAAAAAAGCTTTTACTTAACTACTACTAATAATAACAACAGTAATAATGATAATCACTTTTCGTGTACTGTAGTTTTACAGATTTATTCACTGTATTAATATAATATTTATTAAACAAATAAATCCACACACTCTCTCTCACTCACACACACACACACTCTCTCTGACTGTGAGTGTGTGAGAGTGTGTGTACACTCTCTCTCTCTCTCTCTCACACACACACACACACACACACTCACTCACACACACACTCACTCACACACACACACACTCACACACACACACTCACACACACACACTCACACACACACACTCTCACACTCACACACACACACTCTCACTCACACACACACACACACACACACACACACACACACACACACACACACACACTCTCACTCACACACACACACACACACACTCTCACTCACACACACACACACACACTCTCACTCACACACACACACACACACACACACTCTCACTCACACACACACACACACTCTTACTCACACACACACACACACACACACACACACACACACACACACACACTCACTCACTCACTCACTCACTCACTCACTCACTCTCTCTCAATTATTAAGAGCAGATCCCACGAAATATATCTGGTACAAAAATAGGACAGTCCCAAACGACTAACTGCTATACTCACTAGTGCACTACTAAGGGTGCTTGTGTCCTTATCTGATAACGCGTGTAGGGCCCCTTTATAGGGCGCATGGCGTGATTTACACACAAACCCAAACAGATCGTTAGAGACTTCCTTCAGCTCAAGTTTTTTTTCCGGCAACACTGAATTAAAATCATAAAGTGATAAAACACACGGCCCCAACATCACTATACTATCTACAACAACCCAGTTCACAAATCATCTATTTATATTCCACATTCTCACCTGAAGGACGAGTTTCAGCCTAGACAAAACAAAATTTTTAAATTCTCCAGCTGAGCGGAAGTCGGTGTTCTGTTGAACGTGTTCCTGCCGGAAATTTTTTAAATGATAATCGGTTCCGCCTTTCTTCGGCCGATGTTGTTATGCCTGACCTGGGAACAGTTTTACAATTTTCTGAAGTTAAACGTTCAATAGCTACAATTTTACAGAGAGCTCGATGATAATTAAATCTGTTCAAGAGCACAAAGCTTGTCCCAGGGGAGGGGTTGTGATGGCCTTCATGGTCAGGGACAGCGACTTTATTACCACAATAACTCAGATTATAAAAAAGTCATAAAAAGTCATAAAGCAAAGTTTGAGCAAACAAACGACCAAGCTTATATATTAGGTCATCTTCATGTGTTGACACCAGTGGTCACCTTATATTGCCACATTCATACACCTCAGAAAACACACACTGTTCATCACTGTGTTCCAGGGCTGTCAAGTGTCACGCATTGAGAGTGACAGTCACGCATTTCGGTCTTTTGTCACGCTCTGCCGCACATTGTATTTGTCACGCAGAAAAACTTACTATTTATCATACAATGTATCTGTCCGCGCCGCTGTCTCTATGAACCGATGGAAAGATGTCACGCTTGCCTGTCTTCAAAACTTGAGAGCCCGTGCACTTCTCTCAGCTTCACTCAGCTCATGTGGTCAACAGTTCTTGTTCTTCAAAAGGAAGAGCAGGTCATTAGTATGGATATACGATTGGGACCGTCTGCAAAGTGAAAAACCCGAAAAGCAAATACTATAAAAAAAACAGTCAATAACTTGACTGTAATACACTGTCTTTTTGTTTATTTTTTATGAGTTTTCATAATATTAATAAAATCAATAACTTTACCTATAATACACTGTATTGTGACCAAACTCACATCACACATCAATGATGTACTGATAGTTATACTACAACACTTATTTTGGGGAAATGTCTTTTTGTTGATTTTTTATAATATAAAAAAAATCAATAACTTGGCTATTATGGAAATTATATTCAATAACTTTACTATAATACACTGTATTGTGACCAAACTCAGATCACACGACATTTATGTCCTGATAGTTATACTACAACACTTATTTTGGGGAAATGTCTTTTTGTTGATTTTTTATAATTTTTCATAATATTAAAAATTCAATAACTTTACTGTAATGCACTGTATTGTGACCAAACTCACATCACACATCAATGATGTCCTCATAGTTATACTACAACACTTATTTGGGAGAAATATCCTTTTGTCGATTTTTTATTATTATGAAAATTCAGAAAAATTAAACAAAAAGACATTTCCCCAAAATATGTGTTGTAGTATATTAATTAGGACATCAGTGATGTGTGAGTTGAATTTGGTGACAGTATATTGTATTACAGTAAAGTTAATGATTTTTTAATATTATGAAAAATAATAAAAAAATAAACACTTGCACTTTGCAGACAGTCCCTTGGAATCTGTGTCTTCGGTGTTCGCACATAGAGACTTATGTATTTTGTCCAACGCGGAGGAAAGCTGATATTGAGGAAAATTGGGTTGTAGCTGCATTGTAGCTGCTTCTCATTACTACAATAAAAAAGAGGTGTTATTTGTAGTAACACCCTTTAGCTCAGGAGTTATTGACTCGGGAAAATCGAATCTGTGAATATGAGGCCAACTTTACTTAAGTGTCATTAAGGTTATGTATTTGTAAGTTACCTTTGTTTTCAATACATTTTTGCAAATGTACCATCATGTACAATCTGTTTATTCCATCTAAAAAAAACAGCAATTATCTGACTTCTCTAATGGTCTTCTTTAACCATAAGACCTCTAATTAGACTAAAGTTAGACAAAATGTTTACAAGTTACAAAGACGTTGTGTATATCCTTTACACAGCTTTACACAGCTACACTAATGGATTGTTGCATAATGTAAGTGCTTAACTATTTTTCTTTTTAATTTATTACACAAAAAAGCATAGGTATGTCAAGGTATGTCTCAGTAGTATATCTTCATCAGGATAAAATGTTACCAAAAAGTTACTTTGTAAAAAATCATTTTTGTCCTAACAAGGGTCAGATTTAGGTGTATCACATGTGTGTGTGTGTGTGTGTGTGTGTGTGTGTGTGTGTGTGTGTGTGTGTGTGTGTGTGTGTGTGTGTGTGTGTGTGTGTGTGTAATTCATAACCCATAACAAGATAATGACTTGGGCATGTGTCTGTGAGAGCTGGTCACAGTGACACAGGAAAAAAACTTAAGGAGAATCACCTCCTCATTTTCTCCTCAACTAGTTCTTAGAAGTGTACTGATCTCTCTCTCTCTCTCTCTCTCTCTCTCTCTCTCTCTCTCTCTCTCTCTCTCTCTCTCTCTCTCTCTCTCTCTCTCTCACACACACACACACACACACACACTCACATACACTACACACGCACAGTGTCACAGTCAGGAGATCTTCAACAGCTCGGATACACAGATCAGGATAATTTTCTACCATTTTTCCCCCCAAGAAATTTTTCTGTATTACATAAAGATCAACAAAAAAAGATGGAGCAACCATTGAGGTAAGAAGCTTCAACAAATTGATTTTAATAATAATTAAAAACTATTACTGTTCAGTTTATAGACTGCTCTCATATATACAACATTTAAATGTAAACATTTTTATAATGTTTTAGAAATGTGTGAATGGCCTTTGCTGAGATTCTTCACACACACACACACACACACACACACACACACACACACACACACACACACACACACACACAATGTCCTTAATATATATTTTTTCTCTCTGAAGGGTTTGGCTGGTGTTTACTGTGCTATTATATTTTTCACTTTGTTCTCTTGCAAACCAACTAAACATGTGTATGGATGCTAAACATCACAAAACTGAGCCGGGACCAGAAGGAGAACTTTACCTGCAGGTAAAGTGCACGCACACACACACACACGCACACACACACACACACACACACACACACACACACACACACACACACACACACACACACACACACACACACACATGCTGTGCAGGAAACACACTAAACACATGTACACACAGAGTGTAACAGTCTGATGATCTTTTACTCAGGTGTGTTCTGCTTAGCACGGTTAAAGGTCACTTAGCTAATCATTTCTCATAAGGTGAAAAGCTGTTCTGATTTTACATTATAATTACAAGAAACTCAATACATTTAAAATTCAAACATATAACTGCAGCCAAAATATATCACCATTACAACATCTTTCTGGTTGGAAAGTCAGTGCTGAGGTTTCTGTTTTCAAGTTTTTCTCTGTGAAACAGCCTGAAATAAAGTTCGAATCAAGCTGAGCCAAGAAGATTGTGTGTTCTGAAAACATGTCAAATTCAGTGTTTGCGTTGCGCAGTGTTACATGCTTTAAGACACAGCTCTCTCAGCTCCAGTTACCCTGTAGTGAAATGTCAAAGATTCTGCTTTTCCTGTGATATCAGAATACCATGGCACATTGCTAAATATTAAGCTAAACATTTTCTGAAACAGGTCAGAAACAGGATCAGGAGAGGATAAGGCTTATAGCCAGATGAACTTCACTCACTCAGACTTTATCACTAGTCCATATTAAAGGATGTAAGCAACTTATAATTCTGACATAAATTGTTTTATACTGTACCTTGCTTGATATCTTGTCAGAAAGTGTTGATTCATTGATTTTCTATAACATCAGCTCTGATGGTAGTGCAGCTGCAAATCCCAGGTTTATATGAATGCACTAGTTATAATATGTTATAATTTCTATATTAACAGCTTGTAATTAAATAAGTGTAATTGCTGATATGGTGAGGTTTTCTCTAAAAAGATTTATGAAAAGAGTCTCCAATGTCAGTTCTTTGTAACACTCAGAGGACAGCTGTAAGTTTTTTCTCAGGACAGAGGAGTTTACACTTTGCAGGTGTGCAGGTGATGTCGTTAATGTGTACCTCAGGGTTCATGGAACACTTTTTTTATGGTGTGTTCTGCTATTAGATTTATTAGCCTCATCAGACCTGAAGTCCATCCTTAAGTTTGAATGTCTAAAATACTGATAGCATCAAAAAAAATAAAGCTCAGATTACAAAACATTAGCAAAAAAAAATGAGGAGGTACAATATGAACTGTCTTTTTCTCTCTCTCACTCTCTGTCTGTCTTTCCTGATCTGTCAGTGTTCTCCTTGGCATCAGAATGCATGTTGCACTGCAAACACCTCAGCTGAAGCCCATGAAGATAACTCATACCTATATAACTTTAACTGGAACCACTGTGGGATCATGAGTAAAAAATGTAAAGAGCATTTCATCCAGGACACGTGTTTCTACGAGTGTTCTCCTCACCTGGGACCATGGATCCAGCCGGTATGAGCACATCGCACTGATGGATTTTATACTATTTTTGGCAATACCACAGAAAACAAAAAATAATGCTCATGATAAATGTGTTTGTTATATGAAAGTTTGTTATAGTATTAAATGAAAATGTAATTATTGAGTTTTTTGAAAAAACATGTAGCATCATGCAGGTTTACTTGAATCTTGGACCCTGGTTTCAAGTTCAAGTTTCTTTATTTGTCATTTCGCTACATGTTGAGACATGCAGTGTAACGAGATGTCGTGTATGTCCATACAGACATTACACGATTAAACAAGACATTTATAATTTAAATACACAAAATAATATACACTCAAGCAGTAAATATAGGTATGAAGACTACAATGCTTCCTTGATATTGTACACGTGCAACAGGAGGCATTCAAGGTCAGCAGCTGGTAGCAGACTAGCGCAAGATGTGGTTTAGAGTTTTATATGAACCCCTGTTAAAACATATACTTATACCATTTCAACATGCTTTATGTGTCTTTAGGGGTGAATGTTTGGGAACTTATTTTGGTTATTGTTAAGCATTTAAACCTGACTCCAAGGATCCCTTATACCCCACAAAAAGACATACGTGTGTGTGTGTGTGTAGGCGGATACCACTTGGCGGAAGGAGCGCATATTAGATGTTCCATTATGTTTGGAGGACTGTGAAACATGGTACAATGACTGCAAAAATGACATCACCTGCAAAGAGAACTGGCATAAGGGCTGGGACTGGACCTCAGGTGTGTGTGTGTGTGTGTGTGTGTGCGTGTGTGTGTGTGCGCGCACGTGTGTGTGTCTGTAAGAAGGGATTTGTAGATTTGAAAAACAACTGAAAAACACCAGATTTCTGAGTGATGTTTACATTTGATGTTTATAAAATGTTTACAATTTAATAAACTTTGTTTGCACCACTGATCATTGAGAGGATATTAGGTATAGGTAAGTTAAACTGCAATTTTATTGGAAAGTGTATAAGTAATGGTAAATTAGGAATGATTTTTAATACTAATAATATATAAGTACATAATGATAGAATATAATAAAATAATATAATATAATATATATTTTCTAACTTGCCAGCTTAAAGTGGTTTCTGTGTGTGTGTGTGTTCATAGGTACAAACCGCTGTCCTGTAGGAGCTCAGTGCCAAAAGTGGACTGAAGTTTTCCCCAACGCTCAGAGCATGTGTGAGAAAATCTGGTCCAACTCCTACAAGTACACTACATACAGCAGGGACAGTGGCCGCTGCATGCAGATGTGGTTCACTGGCCAGAACCCTAACAAAAAGGTGGCAGAGTTCTACCTGAACCATGGCTCTCGAACAGAGATGGCCATGTTGACAAGCTTCACACTTTCTCTTGCTGTCCTTCTCTCAATGCTGTAAAATTCTAATAAAGAGAAAGACTAAGAAAAATCCAGCTCATTATTCCTTTTTTTTGTCAATTCTCCTTGCAGACATAGAAGGCGCTATAGCCATGTATTAAATAAAGTAAAGTATTAAACAATGTGGGAGGACATGGGATGGGGTTTGTATTGCATATTCATAATGTTTATATTGAGGATAACAATGTTCTTGGATCATTTTAGCTGTTTGTTTTTTATTTACAAATCATACTATACAGATTATTATTCAACACAGATTTGTAAATGGTTTAAAATTCCACTTCTCCCTGGTTACATCAGCAGTGATTTATTAAACATGCATTTGAAAAGTGGAGTTAGCTGCAAAAGAAAAGTGGTCCACTTTACTTAACTATGATACATAGGTACTTTTCTCTATTATTTATATGTATTTTACTCTTTTTGTAGTGTGACATCATAAACATTTTAAATGTCAATTATAAAAGTCAATATAAAATTTTAATGTTAAATTGCAGATGCCTTAAAGGATTAAATTTAAAAAATCATGTATATTTTGTATATGTCCTCATCCCTCTGAAATGAATTTCTGGTTTTGTCGCTGCCAGCACAACACACAAGTTCTAAATCACTTTCACGCATGAATGTGACTTACATTCAATTCAATTTTGGTTTAATGGTATAGTGTTTTAACAATGTAAATTCAAAACAATAATTAAATTTAATCTTAATGTTTTTATCCCTTTGTAGCGATTTTGGCTCGCGAAGCAAGGTAAATATTTATGAGTAATTATAAGGCGTTATAGTGACTGTAAATATTTTAACCTAAGTTGAAATTAACGGTAATGGAATTAACATTACTCTTATTTGGTCTGTTCGTCCGGCGAGCAGGCCGTGTAACCTTTATTAATTCTATGAATGCGGTATCTTCCTGGCCGAGAAAGATTAACTTCCCTTTTACTTTATACCGTAATGTAAATTAAATTAACTTAATAGAGCATGTAGTTCAGACCAGATGTTGCAGGTACCTTAAGTTTGTGAGTGATACTCAGAGACAATCACTTGTGGCACAAAAATATGACATTTAATGAATGAGACAAGCACAACAAAAAACTAACAAGACAAACAAAGAAATAGGGAAAACGAAGATGAAAATAAAATAACACAAAAGAAATTAAAATTGGGGAAAGGGAGGAAGAGACTGGAAAGAAGAAATTAGAGAAAGGAAGGAAAGGAATGGCAAGCTTAAACTTCAAAATTAATCACACCCTAACTGGGAAATCGTCACTGGAAACTTAAATTCACCTTAAGACACAATACAAGGTTCATACTTAAAATACGCATCTAAATTGGTTGGAAAGGAAACGGTTACTTGCATTGGCTTACTGCACAAGAGTCCGGATGCAACAGAGAAAACTCTGAAGAGTCAGTTAGGGTGGGGTCAGACGTTCTTCCAAGTTCTCCTGAAGATTAGAATAGTTGTCGTTCTTGGCAGTGAAGCTTGCTGGAACTTCTTTGAAGGAAGATGGAGTTGTCTCCAAGCTGTTCCGAAAGTCTGACCACGGATTGGTGGTGTTTGTGACAATTTATAGATTGTGAACTCCACCCATCTTTGGGGAGATGGCCAATACTACGGCCTGAGATTTTGGAGGGAAAAAATCCCTTTGTTTCAGGTGTCTGTGGGCGTGGTTTAGCTATCAAACTCTTAGATGACTTTAAAGTTTTATCCAAGGTGTATTAAGACGGTATGGCGCCTTTCGTGCTCAAATAAATGACACCATTGTTTGAAAAATGAGTAACCAATAATTTTGTGGTCATTTGGATACTAAACATGAAGGGGAATGACGGTATAAAGGCAGCAATACATTACATACACAGATCAGTAATCAAAGTGTAACTGATGTTAATAGAGTGTTGTGTTCTGACACATGAATAAAATACGCCCGTCAGGAAAGTAAGGAGCAAATAATTTTAAGTCAGGCAAGCCTTAACAGAAGAAACACATTACAACAAGGTTATAAGAATAAGAATCTTAGAGTATCTTATCTACTTGTTTTATTAGTAAAAGGAATGTCTCATTGTGTTGTGTGTGTGTGTGTGTGTTCTGGTTGAGGGCCCCTATGAGTTCAATCAGAGAAGCGGCATGGGGTTATCTGGTCTTTGTGTAGGCTCCAGTCATTCTGGAGCCAGTTGTGTGCGTGTAAAACTGGTTGATTGAAGATTAGATGCCAAAGTTTAGGGTGCCTTGGACATGAAATCTAAATGACTTGTACCAGACGCTACACCTTAATGAGCCAGATGTAGAGGCAACAGTAGCAAGGATAAACTCCCAGAGATGACATAAGAAAGAAACCTTAAGGGGTACCCTACTCAAAAAGGAACCCATCCTAATCTGGGTGACAGCAGAGAGTGTGAATATAAATAGTTTCCTTTCTGGAATTCCTTTCCTTAATCTTCTTGGAAAAGAGCCTTAGTGGACATTTGTACCGTTCATCTAGCTGAATATCTTCAAATTGCTTCAGAGTGGTTGGAGCAGGAAACCTGTTCTGTATGTACAGATAAATCTGTAACTCTTCCCCCCAAAATTCCCCATATTGGTTATTCAAGTTAGGTGAGTGAGCTGACATGGCAAATATTGAAGATCATGCCAAGATCACACCAGGACTGGACTGTTTTGGCTGTGTGTATGTGAAAATCATCGTCTTAAAAATGGCATTGTTTGGAAACAACATTTTACTACAATTACTTACTGGTAGTAACACAATTGTTGGGAATAATGTAAATGATGATTCATCAGACCATATCACCCTTTTCACATTTTTTTGCATTAGTGTCTGCAATTATAACAAAGCAACATCTATGGAAGAGTTACAATTGCTAAACTATTAGAAATTGTAACTCTTCCATAGATGCTTTGTAAAGTCCTTTGTGGACTATGTTTGTGGAAACAAATCTAAAAGGGGCAAAGACAGTACATAATCTAAAGTACAGATGCTAAGGTCAAAACTAAGGTCAAAGAAATAACAAAGGCTCGGCACACAGATAAACTGATAATACTTTGCGTTGTGTTGTGGCAAGAACATGGTTTAAATGTCCTTAAAACCAGTAGTAGAAACCATAAGTGAATCTTTGTGGACCGGAGGGTTCAGATCTCCAGTGAGGGTTCCCTCTGGTGGTCAGGAGTTTGGGCTTTTATAACAGAACAATAGTATTACAGCAGCAGTTACATGAGATATTATATGTATTGTGCAAAACATCAATCAACTGAAATGTGAAAGACAGCATGTGCAAAGACCAAAAACAGTGTGTAAAAACAGCATGTAAACAGTTTGATATGGTGGTGCTGTAGACATTGATGTATATTGGAAGTCATTGCAGTCCATTAAGTTCATTGTGCATGTGTGCATGTGTGTGTACTGTGCTTAGTACAGTTCAGGTCTGATGTATCTAGGGTTGAGTTTGCAGCAAAGCAGTTTTCAGGTGTTGTGTGGATAGCCAAAGCGCGGAGAGCAACGACTAGAAAATAGAATAGACCCCCCGTATAACAGAACCACTAGCATGCATAGTATTGATATGCTCGCTTATATGTTTTTGGAAACTAATAAATGAATGGATAGATAGATAATTGAATAATTAGAGAGAGAGGGAGAGAGAGAGAGAAATATGTGGAGATTTAAGACATAAACTGGTACAGCGAACACGGGTTGAGGCATAGTGGAGTTGGGGTTGGAGGAGGGAGTTTAGATTGCGGTAGCAGCGAAGCACTAGGACGGCTCTATGAATGGGAATTTAAATGGTCGGGTAATATGGATGTCGTAACCGGATTGGCGCGCGTCGTGGACAGCTGATTAACAGCTGATGCACGCTTGACAACGTGGCCTGCCAGAACTAACGCAATGCTTGGTTTATGTGAACTGGGCTCCCCTGTCTGAGGCAATGTTAATACGGATGCCATAAGAATGGAATCTGTGGTTGAATAAGGCTGCGGCCCTCTCCATGGCAGTGGGGAATAAGTTTGCAGGCTTTAGAGAATCGATCCACAGCCATGGGAACAGGTGAGGTCAGTGTTGAAATCCACTAAGATGTGGGTCCAAGGGTGTTGTGTTATTGCCAGTGGTTCCAGGAGGCCTACAGGTAACTAATTCCTTCTATGCTCAGGATTTCCTTAATAGATAGTAGTTCCCAGTTTCTAACATCGTAATTGGCTTCCCCAGGGTTGAGTTTTCGGTCACAGTCACTCTACCTTACATTCCTAGCCGATCGGCCCTATACGCTCACTACGCAAGTTGCGTACGGCCCCACACATTACGCCCGCCTCCCCCTGCCTCGCTGTAAAGTGAACATTCGCATGAATAAACGCCCAAGGGCAACGGTGTTTATAAATGGCAGCTCGATAACCGTGCCGCGTGTGAACATGCGTTCATTTCCGCATGCACTCTACAGGAGTTGCTCTGCTTACAGTCACCCTACAGTCACTGTACAGTCACTCTGCCTTACAGTCATCCTACAGTCACTCTACAATCACCCTACAGTCACTCTATAATCACACTACGGTCACTCTACAGTCATCCTACAGTCACTCTACAGTCACCCTACAGTCACCCTGTTGTCACCCTACAGTCACTCTACAGTCACCCTAATGTCACTCTACAGTCACTCTACAGTCACCCTACCAGTCACTCTACCTTACAGTCACTCTACAGTCACCCTAGAGTCACTCTACAGACACTGTACCTTATAATCACCCTACAGTCATGCTACAGTCAATCTACCTTACAGTCACCCTACAGTCACTCTACCTTACAGTCACTCTACAGTCACCCTGTTGTCACTCTACCTTACAGTCACTCTACAGTCACCCTGTTGTCACTTTACAGTCACCCTGTTGTCACTCTACAGTCTCTCTACCTTACAGTCACTCTACAGTCACCCTATAGTCACTCTACAGTCACTGTACAATCACTGTACAGTCACCCTACAGTCGACTTACAGTCACTCTGTTGTGTTTGTTGTTAATGCTGTTAATTAACTACATTTCCCAGAATGCACTTTTGCGTGTGTTTCCGGTTGTTCATGTTCTGGTTTTTCTCTCTCTGCACATGTGAGTAAAGAACAGTCTCGTTTAGTCCGTGTGTGTGTGTGTGTCATCCTTTACTAAATGCGTCATAGAGTCTCCAAGTACACAACACACTCTACAGTCACTCTACCTCACAGTCACTCTACAATCACTCTACAGTCACCCTGTTGACACTCTACAATCATTCTACAGTCACTCTACAGTCAATCTACAGTCCCCCTGTTGTCACTCAACAGTCACTTACAGTCATTCTACCTTACAGTCACTCTACAGTCACTATACCTTACAGTCACCCTACAATCACTCTACAATCACCCTACAGTCACTCTACAGTCACCCAGTCACTCTACAGTCTTTCTACCTTACAGTCACTCTACAATCAACCTACGGTCACTCTACAGTCACTCTACCTTACAGTCACCCTACAATCACTCTACAATCACCCTACAGTCACTCTACATTCACCCAGTCACTCTACAGTCTTTCTACCTTACAGTCACTCTACAATCAACCTACGGTCACTCTACAGTCACTCTACCTTACAGTCACCCTACAGTCACTCTACAGTCACTCTACAGTCACCTTCAGTCTCCATTCAGTCACCCTATATTCACTTTAGGGTCACAATACAAGCAAACCTACAGAGACTCTACAGACCTGCTACAGTTTCACAGATTATTATTATTCAGTCAGTTGAGGCACATGGAAATAAAGCTGTCAAAAGTGGCCCTGAAGGTCAGACTTGGGGATGTAAGCTATAATTTCAGGGATTACAGAAAAAGATGAATTTTGTCTACTATGTTATATAGTTATATATACTGTTGAATTGTGCACAAGATACAGAGTTCAGGTCATAGTAAATGTGCGTTTATTATAATTTATTTTTCTTGCTTGTGTTGCTTTATTCTTTAAACAGTTTTTAAACAGAAGTTCATAAAACAGCTTTCTTATTTTACTTTATTAGCACTTTCTAAAACGTTGTCAGTGGATTTGCTCATGTGAAAGCCCCGCCCCCGGAAGTGGTAAGAGCCGAGCGTGGTATTTATTCATTTTTGTTTATTATTTATTATCTATTGCGGTGTCAATCTGTGCAAAAAGACTATAAGTTTATTAATATCCACACATTAACACATTACATTGTTTTTTGGTTCAAACTCCTATCTAAACCAGCTGCTGTTCTGTACACATTCATTTACATTTTACTGGACTGAAAGTAAACATATATCTGCTTTTTAAAGGAGATAAAACTAATCTATTCTTATAGATTTGAGCTAAATATGTTTCTGACTTGTTTACACAATCACTTCTAAATGAACTGTCTCTGGTCATGAAAAAGTATTTGTTAGTCCCTGTGTGTGTGTGTGTGTGTGTGTGTGTGTGTGTGTGTGTGTGTGTGTGTGTGTGTGTGCGCGCGCGCGAGACTTAGCTTAGCCGCCTAGCTAGTCCTTAGATTGATATGTACATGTGTAAATGCGGTGTGTTTTTCAGTTGTTAAGTCAAACCGGAGATTCTCAAAAGTTGTTGCTACTCGCTCTTAAACGTTATTTAAAGCCGATGCTTTTATTCAGCAGTAGTTTGTTTTATGTAACAGTGTGTGTGAGAGAGAGACGTGTATTTCATGTGTAAAGCGTGTATTTCAGCTCCGTTTTTGGGATTTACTTTAAAGGGAAAGTTAGGAGTGTTAGCTCCGTGCTAAGTGCCTCACTGAGACTGAATTCCCAACTTTTATTAATGATCAAAGACACCGAAATACAGAAATACCTTTTGTTTTGGAGGTTTGTGAGTTTGAGCTGTAACGTTTCCACAGGAAAATAAAATCAGGAACAGATCAGCGGAAGGCTGATGGGAGGCAGTGGGGCAGCTGGAGCCGAGTCTGCGCTCACTGCTCGGGTTCAGCCGCTAAACCAGGATAAGGACTGAAAGGGAAAAAAAAGATCAAGCGGATAAACAAACACATCATCATATTTTGTCCCCGTCACATTTTGTCGTCAGCTCGGTTCCCCCATGGCGGGCGGGGGAGGAACGGCCCCTCCAATGTGGTATCACCGGGATCTGAGCCGCGCCGCCGCCGAGGAGCAGCTGGCCCGCGCCGGCCGAGACGGGAGCTTCCTGGTGCGGGACAGTGAAAGTGTGAGCGGTGCCTACGCGCTGTGTGTGCTGTGAGTTACCACCACATTAGTACTTATTTAATAACCTCTCTGTAGTCCAGCACAACTTACTAAACATCACTGCTGATAAAGTTTTCGAGGGTTAATGAACTTAAAACTACACGGAACTGAGGGCGAGTTACTGAGGAAATATGTTTTATTTAGTTTTGTGGTGTTTATTTGAGTGTTTATTTGAGTGTTTGTTACATTGGTTTCTGTTTCTGTGTGTTTTAACTGAAAGACGACATTTTCAGGTAAACAAATATTATTTTTTGTGGCGAAAAATCATTTTCCTTTCTGAGACATGAGCAAATTTATGACACCGTAAAACGCACTTTTTCCTTCATTAATATGATTTATAGTGTGAGTTATTTATAGCGTGGCATTAATAAGAGATTTAGTTTAACACCTCACGCGCACTTGCGGGGCGGGGCTAGACGAGGTCACGTGATCGACGCGGGCTCCACGTCATCAGGGATAAAAATAACATGCTCACGTTTCATCTTCCCAAAAAAAAAGTTTCATCTTCCACTGACTTCCTGTGTAAATGTCACGTGACTGTAATAACCCCTAATTGTTTACAACAAGGGACGCGTCAGTAATCACCCATACAATTATATCACTAATATTACACATGAGCAATATTATTATTACTTACTTCAGTATCTAATCCCAGATTATAGGACCTGGATGTTGGTCCAGACTGACTGGCTCACTGATCCTCATCCAATCCAAAATCTAAATATGCCTGATTACTATCTGATCCCAATCGCAGTCAGATATATCAGATAACTGAAGAAATGGTGGTGATGAGCATTATGATGTAAAGGAAGAGAGAGGAGATGATGATGATGATGATGGTGTGGTAATGGTGCAGCGCTCACCATATGGTGACAAATGTCTTGTGATGTTGCACAGAGGCGTTAGCCTGCTCGACAGGTGTGTGAGCATGCTGAACAGTGTTAGTGTGTTGGCATAGTGGACTGGCTTGTTAGCTTGTTGTACAGCTGTGTTAGTGTGTTGTACAGGTGTGTTTAGCATGCTTGACATGTGTTAGATTGATAGCATGCTGGACAGGTGTGTTGGCATGTTAGGACAGGTGTGGACAGGCTCCTTTGTGTACTGGACAGGTGCGTTAGTGTGTTGGACAGGTGTGCTGTTGAGTTGGACAGACCTGTTATTGTGATAGTGTTGGATGTTGAATTAGATGGGTGTGTTGGAGAGCTTGACTGCTGTATGCACATGTTATGCAGAGTTTATCAATGAGCTTACTAAAACAACATATCTGCATGTTTACTTCTTTGTGCAGTACTTTTCCTCAAACACACGGCTTCACTTCTCTTTTCACATGCAAATGATTTATAGAGATGAGCATATATGGAAATACACCAAACTGAAAAATTCTCTGATGAAACCAAGAGATGGAGGAGAAGGATTATTATTATTATTATTATTATTATTATTATTATTATTATTATGATTATTATACATCTCATGGATACATCTGATTTTGTAAAGATTTTGTAATGAAATATCTGTTTTAGAAAAGGCATTTTTCTTTTCCCTCAATATTATCCTTACTTTCTAATATTAAACTTTAAACTATTAAAAAAAAAAAACAACAACCCTGGGGTGAAGGACCAGTGTACATGGCAGGAATCCATGCAATGTTCTCTTTTTTAAAAAAAGCACAGAAAAGGGCAAACTGTTGTGGTGGATGTTGTTCTGGTGTGAAGTACCACAGAGATGCGTCAGGACACGTCTCAATCAGGCAGCTGTGCAATTCTGCTGCTCAGAGCTGTTTACTGCTCAATTGAGGGCCTAATGAAGGGTTTATAAAGTTACATAGAGCTGTTAGTGCCGGAGGTTGCTCTCACTTTACATATTTATATATTCTCACACAACACACTCTACATCTGGAGAAATCTTTATTTATAGTTACATTAAAATAGTGGAATATTGGAGAAACAAGTTAGATTTTGTTTTTATTTGTTATAGCAGCTATAAACATTCAGCCATAAGCCTCACTTTTTTGTCTTTGTTTTTAAATTAATAATAAAAAATGGCAGCTTCACAAATCACTGAGAAACTTCCTCTGAAAAGCATAAATTCCTCTGTCGTGAAGATTTACCTCTGAATGTTACAAAGCGCTGACTGGAGACTTCGTCCTTCCATATTACATAAACATTTCCTTACAGAAAACAACATCTTGATGATTACACTTTTATTTTTTACCTGTTTATGTAGCTGCATTGATATCAAAAACTAATCAGCACCTTCTGACCTATCAGAACAGAGAATTAAAAGAGAGTGCAATGTTGCCTTGAGGTCTGGAGTGCGAGTGGGTTTTTCTGTGAATCATGAGGAAATGCAGTGTGTGTGGAAACTTCAGAAACCACATCAGTGCTCACACTCTTCTGACCTCAGCACTAATGTTTTGGTATTGCTGGTGTGCGTCTCTGGATCAGAATAGCAACTCCACATCTAAACACATGTTTTTTCACTCAAAAGCAGTTTTATTTGCCTGCTTAGGATCTTGGTGACACCCAAATGTGGAACTATTCTCTGTAAATTCAACCAGAATCAGATCTCTAGAAAATGACAGATTCTTGACTTAAATTCTAATCAGATATGGCTGGTCTATAAACTCTGTCCTCAGTTTTTTTGGACAATTTACATGAATATTTTTATTGTAGATTTTTGTTATTGTAACATGTACAATGTGGACATGTGTTTGTGTAGTGCTGCTGTGTATGTGTGGATGTTGTCTGATTTTTCCTCCTTATACACTCTGATTAATGTTCTCTGACTGTGTGTATGTGTGTAAGAGCTGTGTGACTGTGTGGAAAATCACCATGCTGTATGTATGTATACACACACTCAGAGTGCTCATCACAAAACAGCACTTCATAAACACAAACACTTACAGGGCAGATCAGTGTTTATTTACTTGCAGATGATGCACTAAGAAGTTGTTTACTAACTTTGCAGCTTATTGATGTTGAGGTCATAGCCCTTGCTCTATTAAAAAAAAAATTCAAAGAGGTCTGCAAGTCAAAATAATAAAGTTTACACAAATGAACCAGTTCAACCGTTTGCATCTCCTGAAACTGTTTTTTGTTTTTGTTTTTTGTTCTTCATGATTCCCAGGCTCATCCTGAACAGTAAAACTGCTCACAGTTCTTCAGAAAATTCCTTCAGGTCCTGCACATTATTTGCTTTTTCAGGATCTTCTACATATTTTCAGCACTATACTGATATTGAGAGCCATCTTTTCACACTGATAAGAGAGGAACAGGAGCCAGGGGATATAAACTAATGCCAGGGAATATAAACTATTTTGTGTTCTGGGATACATGAATGAAATCTTAAATAAAATCCATCTATATTTCTACATCTGTAACATGAATAGCTTACTCAGGTCAGAACTAAAACAACAACCTGCAATTTATATGTTCGCTCTTATTTCTTTTAAATAATTAGCATTTACAGATTCAACAAAGGGGCTGTAAACTTATTAACTAGTACAGTATTACAACATTACTAAACTGTGATGTTGTTGGAAAAAAATGTAAATACATGCGCTATTGTTTGCTTTTACTGTGTGTGTTCATAAACACTGCCTCTGTCTTTTCAGATAAAGAAGAGGTTCCATGTACACATGCTTGAAATGTTTTGTGCTGCATTTGTGAATGTGTGTGTTTACTGTATGTGGTTTTTAAGGCTTTTGCTGATTTAGGCCCTGTTCACACCTGACATTAACTTGTAGGTGATGGAATCATAAGTGGTCAACACACCCAGTACAAGGTGTGACTGCAGTCCAGTGCATCTCGAAGATGTGTTGTGATCCTATCCTGCGGAGATCGTACCTGTCGTGCAAACCCAAATGCACCCTGTAACAGCAAAGATCCTGCTAATGGACTGTTTTTTACTGTTGGATGGTGTGTCAGATGTTTGATGTGTGTGCGTGTCTGTGTTCATGATTTTTCTTGGATGTATATGTATGCTGTGCAGCTCTGTCTCAGTTGTGTTTTGGTTGCAGTTTTGATAACAACCTTTCTTCCTGTGGGAGGAGAAGCTGAGTGTTATTTGAATGTCTGTGTTGTGTTTTTTTTTTTTTTTTATGAATATTTTTCATTAGGTTTTGACTGTTTTACATCTTTAGACTTTAGATTTTTTTCTGTTTCAAAAATGTAAACTTTATATCTGACAGTGAAAGATATAAAGTTTAAATTTCTGAAACAGCAAAAATGTGAATAAATCTGGTATCCCTGAAGTTATCTAAAATCATTTGTGTTACTTGGCCTATAATGTTTTCTGGTATAACAGTGCTTCAGTTCATCTGTATGGTTTTTTGATGTGGTCCTGTTTACTTAGTAGTGTGTTGATTTTAGTATTTGTTTTTGAGACACTTGTGACTTTGTTTTATGATCAGACAGTTGGTTTAATGCCTTTACTGTCAATGCTCTGAGGGACTATGGGTCTAAAATCTGTTATCACATTATTTGCTGTGCTCTTCCTAAGAGGTAAGCAAAATGTTAATTTTCGTAAACATGTACTCATATTCTACTGTTGACTGAGGTAACGACAGAGTAACAGAAGATATATTACTGATTATATGTTCGTGGTCATTTCTATGAAAATGCTCTATATTGTAACTTGTACAGTAAAATTTACTATTAATGTACTTGGTGCCTTGTGTGTCTGTAAAGTCCAGCTATTATCCTGAATCTGAAGCTGTCCTTTAGTAATGGGGGTATTTTTTATTTTAATTATTTTTATTTATTAAGCATTAAGCCAGCTGTCTGATTTCCACATCTGGCTGAGAATGGTGCGGTGATTTTGCTGTGGCATTCATTGTAACTGAAGTTTTAAATGATATCAAATTATTTGTCAATCTGCGTATCTACCGTGGCAGACTGTGTTGAGTTGGGAAGGTTGAAAAGTGTGTCTGTAATTGGGGGACAGTAGGTGGTGGGGTCTGCTGTATTCTCACCTACACACACACGCACTTAATTTCTCTTAGTTCAGAAAATGAAATAATGATAGTAGTAGTAATAAAAAATATAATGAAGTCATCTAAAATTAATCGGTCCAGTGAAACGTGGTCAGAGTTTGAAGTTGGTTCAGAGTTGTTCCTGCAGCAGGGGCGTGACTACCCCTCCCCCACCTCACCAGTAGCACCTGTATTTGGTCTGTTTCTGATAGGTTGTGATATTTGGTGTGAGCTGTGAGAGTTTAACATGAAAAGAGAAAGTATCTCAACCTCACCAGCCTTCCAAGGCATACGCGAAGAAAAAATTTCACTGTGCTATATGTATATGTGACAAAAGCTTCTATTCTTCTATTATTTTTTAGGGCTTTGGTATGTTTCAGGAACTTGATTTAAGATTAGTCAAGAATTTAAGAGATGGGCTTTTAATAGTATAGAAATCTCTGCTTGGTTTATCTTTCAGTGAGTACACTTCCTTACAAAAGCCACCTACTGTAAACTGCTCATTTATAACCCACAGAGTCATAATGTATTGTGTGCACTAGGGCAGTGTTTTCCAGGATGAAATTGTGTCTGGTTTCTTGTAATCTGTGACAGTAGCTCTTGAACAAGACCGGTTGCTTGTATTGCACAGAGCAGCACTAAAACTTCGAAGAAGAGAAACATAGAAGAGAAACTTCAACTTCAGAATTATTTAAAGTGAGGCCAGATTTAAGTATGTAAATTTTTTCCCCTTACAGATTGCAGTATTTTGTAATAAAGACGGTGACAAAGTTAAAAGCTTTTTTCAAAATCAATACAAATGTGTAGATTTTACTTTTGTGTTTTAGGCGTACATGCTGACTAACTAGGGTATGAAAATGTAGTCACATTCTCTCTCTCTCTCTCTCTCTCTTACATTCACACTCACATTCACACTCACATTTACACACATTCACAGTGTTTTGTTTCCTCATAGCTCTGTCTTGGTGCTGAATTTTAAAGAATCCTGTGTGACTGATATAACATTAGTGGGAAAAGCAACTGAGGTTCTGCAAATGTCACAGAAAAATATGCATGTGTGTTGTGGGTGCAGTGTGCCTTTAAGACAGGGGTGTGTGTGTTGTGGGTGCAGTGTGCCTTTAAGACAAATGTTACACCTTTTCCACCAAAAAGAACCGGGTGCTGGTTCAAAGTTGGTTCCACTGGCGAACCTTCTAAGAACCGGTTTGACTTTCCATCGGCTAGAGAGCCATCACAGAGCTGACGTCACTGTATACGTGTCATGTTTCCCAACAATGTTAGCGCAGCAGCGGCAAACACAACAACAATGGCAGATGTTGCTTTACTGTTAATGCTCATGGCTTTGCGAACCTACATTGGCATCCAAACGCAGTGAATCCAATGTGTACGTGCAGCTCCATGTAATTTGTATAAACGGAGGTTGTAATCGAGAAAAGACATAATGTTATTTTATCATTAACACAGAAAAAGTTAGCCTTAGCATGTAGCTACTTACTATCATGTGTAAAATAATAAAATAAAAATAATAAAATAAAGTAAAAGTGTATTAAACATTACTATACTTAAGGCACATTATCAAATGCGCTAACGGTAGCCCGCTCACAGCCCCTGACACAAGCGGTTCTTAAAGGCAGGGTCTCCGATTTTTGAGAAATGCTTCAGAAAACTGAGTCGGGCCAAATACTAAACAAAAATCAAAACAAACACGTATCCAATGATCAGAAAGGGGCGGGGCTTGTCAATATGGGCAGAGAGAGCGTTCAGTGCACATGTGTGACATTAGAAGAAATCGGTTTTAGCAGTGACCTGGAGGATAAAAACAAAGAAAGATAGCGAAGAAAGGCTTACGATAAGGCAAGATGTAGGACCCAGGTTAATATAGGATCAGCTTTCCAGCGCTGGAGAGAACTGAAGGAGCGGGAAGTTGGCCGCATATTCACAGGTCGTATCGTATCGTTCTTCCCTTCAGCTATGGTAAAGACACATTTCTTTCCATTGGTTGCCTGGGTTGGGACCCATTTTGTGTTAGGGACGTGTTTGTTATGGTGATTTCAAATGTCAACATTGGCTTTCAAAAATCGGAGACCCTACCTTTAAGTCTAGACCAGCAACGTTTTAAGTCAGGTGTGTGTGTTGTGGGTGCAGTGTGCCTTTAAGTCAGGTGTGTGTGTTGTGAGTGCAGTGTACCTTTAAGATAGGTGTGTGTTTTGTGGGTGCAGTGTACCTTTTAAGATAGGTGTGTGTTGTGGGTGCAGTGTGCCTTTAAGTCGGGTGGGTGTGTTGTGGGTGCAGTGTGCCTTTAAGACAGGTGTGTGTGTTGTGGGTGCAGTGTGCCTTTTAAGACAGTTGTGTGTGTTGTGGGTCCAGTGTGCCTTTAAGATAGTTGTGTGTGTTGTGGGTGCAATGTGCTTTTAAGACAGTTGTGTGTGTGTGTGTGTGTTGTGGGTGCAGTGTGCCTTTAAGACAGTTGCGTATGTGTGTGTTTTGTGGGTGCAGTGTACCTTTTAAGTCAGGTGTGTGTGTTGTGGGTGCAGTGTGCTTTTAAGACAGGTGTGTGTGTTGTGGGTGCAGTGTGCCATTAAGACAGATGTGTTTGTTGTGGATGCAGTGTGCCATTAAGACAGGTGTGTTTGTGTGCGTGTTGTGGGTGCAGTGTGCCTTTACGTCAGGTGTGTGTGTTGTGGGTGCAGTGTGCTTTTAAGACAGGTGTGTGTGTTGTGGGTGCAGTGTGCCATTAAGACAGGTGTGTGTGTTGTGGGTGCAGTGTGCCATTAAGACAGATGTGTTTGTTGTGGGTGCAGTGTGCCATTAAGACAGGTGTGTTTGTGTGTGTGTTGTGGGTGCAGTGTACCTTTAAGATAGATGTGTGTTGTGGGTGCAGTGTGCCTTTAAAACAGGTGTGTGTGTTGTGGGTACAGTATGCCTTTAAGACAGGTGTGTGTGTTGTGGGTGCAGTGTGCCTTTAAGACAGGTGTGTGTGTGTGTGTGTGTGTGTGTGTGTGTTGTGGGTGCAGTATGGCTGTGAGACAGTTGTGTGTGTGTGTGTTCTCCCAATATTCACAACGTTGAGGTAACTATGGACAATTGATTGTCCTTTACCTCACATTACTAATTTAACACGCTCATGTTGGTATCTAATTTACAATATTAAAGGATTTGACTTTTTTTATCCACACTGTCCACACAGGTGCTTGTTCAGTCTATTGTCATTTTAAGACATTTTGGACTACTGCAACTTGCTCCTTGAAGGTTTGCCTCTGAGTGTAATTTGACCTCTACAAATGATCCAAAATGCAGGTGAACAATTTTTTAACCTTCCGGAGTTCATCCCATTGCTGCGTCCCCTCCACTGGATTCTAGTAGCTGCAGACCAGTGGTGGTCCTCAAAAAAATGTGGTATATTACTACCCACGCCCATCTCTTAAACCCCCTGTTCCCTGCCACGCTGACAAAACAAGAGCATAAACACTACACAGAAGTCAATGTTTGCATTTACATGACATTAACATTCATGCCTTTAGCAGACACTTGTATCCAAAGAAACTCAGTGCATTTGAGTTACATACATTTTTATCAGTATCTGTGTTCCCTGTGAATCGAACCCGCAACCTTTGCAATGCTAATGTAATGCTCTACCATAATACACTCATATACTTGTATAAAGACTATTTATCATTCAATTATGCATTGTTTGTTCAGTTACAGTATGTTAAAAACATTTTTTTTCTATCTATTGTAACATGGACTGTGGAAAAGTGGCATAAGGTTGATTTTTCTTATCATCTATTGAACTGTATCCCAATCATAACTAATACTGCAGAAGACCTATTGGAACCCGCATGGACAAAAGATTCACACCAGAAACAGTCAGGTTCAGAGAAGGAAAAATCATGGTTTTTCGGTTACATTCAGTTTGGGGGTGTGCGAGAGATCTGCAGAGTGGATGGCAACATCAACAGCCTGAGTTATCAAGACATCCTTGCTGCCCATTACATACCACAGGAGAGGGTAAATTTTTCAGCAGGATGGTGCTCCTTCTCATACTTCAGCCTCCACATTTCTGTCCTAATTAAATAATTAAAAATCAAGCCATGATAAGATTTTATTTTGGTAAAATAAGCTTAATCTAGAGGCATTTGCCTTTCATATATGCCACATCTGATTCAAAACAATCAACTAGAAGTCAAGTTATCTGTTGTTCCTACAACTTGGATAGGTGACAAGACTTTTGTCAGGGAGTGTATGGATAAATTTAAAGTAATTAAATATTTCAATATGTTTATGCATTACAGGATTCCTAAAGCAAATATTTTATAGATATAATCTACAAATTTCCCCCTTATAGATTCAGTGTGGAACCTGCACAAAATGGTTCCACATAAAATGCCTTGGGATGACAGAAGCACAAATACCGAGCGGATATATACCTTGGTATTGTGCATTGAGCTAAAGCAAGTACAGAGACCATAGAGTTTAACAATATCTGTAATAGCTCTTATATAAGCAGCAGGATTACATATGTTTGACAAAAGCTGATTTACACATTGAAATTTACATCACAGTGAAATGTATATTGTTGTATATTGTTTATAATGCAAACAATAAAAATAATCAAAAAGCAAGGTTTCTCAAAATAAGTGTTGTAGTATAACTAGCAGGACATCAGTGATGTGTGAGCTGAATTTGGTGACAGTATAGTGTATTACAGTAAAGTTATTGTTTTTTTTTATTATGAAAAATCATAAAAAGATACAAAAAGACATTTCTCCCAAGTAAGTGTTGTAGTATAATGATCAGTGATGTGTGAGCTGAGTTTGGTGACAGTACAGTGTATTACAGTGAAGTTATTGACTGTTTTTTCAGTGTTTTTTCAGTTACAGTACTTGCTTTTCAGACGGTCCCTTGGAATCTGTCTCTCAGTCATCTGCAGTGTTGTATAAAATACTAGAAAGCAATACTTGAGTAAAAGTACAAGTATCATACTAGAAAAAGACTTTGGTAGAAGTGTAAGTTACCTTTTAGAATATTACTCAAGTAAAAGATTTAAAGTATTTGATATATACTGTACTTAAGTATCAAAAGTAATTTTCTGATATTTAATGTACTTAAGTATTTGAAGTAAAAGTAAAATTTCGGTAGGCATAAGAAGCACTTCATCTGGTAGGAAGAATCTTGCATTCCAATGTACAGAAACATTTCTTGCAAATACGTAGATGCTTCCATGGTTGTTTCAGTTGTGCTTCCTCCTCCTTTGCAGTGGCGGAACTAGAGTTTTATACATGCGGTGGCCAGGGGGTGGCCAAGGCAACTTTAGGGGGTCCACAGACTATGACACACATTACCCTAAAAAGGAGCATGGATGAATCCCATAATTGCTCATTAGAGGTAGAATATATCTCTCATAATATATTTTATAATTTATATTATATAATGTTATAATTTTATCTTGTGAATGTCACACATAAATCAACACCTAATTACATTTTTATGTAAAGCCTAAACTTATGAAACCATCTGTAACAAGCTAAACTTAAATTCTGAACTGGACATGTGACTGACTACCTGACTGACTGTTCGTGGTTCTTGTGAAGTCTGACTACTAGCATCAGGCAGGAAGCTGCTCAGGGGTACTGTGGTGATGTAGGGGCTGGGGTCTGTTTGCACCTGATCTGTTTGCTTCTTTAAAAAGAAGTCTGATATCTCTGCCTTTCTTTTAATTTGTTTATTGACCCTATGTAAAAATATGAAACATGGATATAATACATTTAAGCATCAAGTACAGATTTTTTTAATTCAAACTCAACTTTAACTACAAATCCCACTATAATAATTGCACTTTAAAATCAACTGTCAGCATAAATGACTACTTTAATCACCTTTATGATAGCTAACAGGCTGTCTGCAATTGCAGTAATCTTTTGAGTAACATTACCAGATACATAGTTTAATAACAACATTAAACACTGACAGCTGTAAAACTAGTTACCTCATTTTAGCTAAACAGTTTAAGACTTGCACACAGACACGGCACTACTGTAGCACAAATGTCAACCTAATGTATATTATGGCTAAACTGGGAAACGAACCGATCTCTCTTGTCTAATTAATCTGTTAATAGCGTCTAACGTCAATTTATTTAGAGACTTAACTTTCAAAATATTTTTCTGGCAAACTAAATCCTGATGTTCAATCTCAAAACTTACCGAAATCCGAGGTTACAGTATTCTCTAGCTCTCAACTCTTTCTTGTCATTGATTGATGGATTTGAAATGTTGAGGGTGCCGCGACCAATCGTCAAATGAAGACTTCTTTTGATGGGTGAAATGAGATTTCAATCAGCAGCAAACTTCCAATGCTATCAAATAAAAATTCATGTTGGCACCTGGGGTGGCCAATCAGATGTCAGGGGTGACATAAGCAGCAAAACAAGTGGGTATACCGAGGGTATACGCTAATATTAAGCAATAGAAGTCGTTTTACGCAAACAGCCCTGGGGGAAAAAGTAAGTATACTGCGTATACGTGCGTATGGCCCCGACTACACCACTGCTGCAGACATCAGATTTAAAATGCTGATGCTTGCCTGTAAAGCCAAAAACGAACCAGCACCCTCTTACCTCAGAGCTCTTATCACTCCCTGCACTGTATCACACTCCCTCAGATCCCTCTAGCACTGCTCATCTGGTTCCCCCATTTCTCAGGGTACATCGTGGGCATGAATCAAAACTCCTCTGTTCTGGCATCTGGGTGGTGGAATGAACTTCCTCTAGATATTGGAACAGCCGAGTCATTGGCTTTCTTCAAACAATGGCTGAAGACCTACCTCTTCCTAAAGTACTTAAACTATCACTTGTTGTATTTTACTTTTTTAAATGTTTGAATGTGTTGTTTTTGGTTTATTTCCTTACAGTTTTAGACTGATTTTAACTCTTAGTAAACCAGAATATATTTATTCATTGACTGAGAATCTAAAGCACTTTTGTACATTGTTCTGGATAAGACCGTCTGCCAAGCATGCCTTTAAGACATTTGTGTGTGTTTGCGTGTGTGTTGTGCTGTTAAGGCAGTTGTGTGTGTTTGTGTGTTGTGGGTGCAGTGTGCCGGTCTCATGTGCACTGTCCAGTTTTTTCCGTTGTCATAGTGACATTGCCTGTAGCCTAAATGGTTAGTTAATTGCACACACACAAGACCAGTAAACTTTTGACTATCAAATGTGTGTGTGTGTGTCTGTGGGTGGGTGGGTTTTTGTGTTGAACAAAGCACTCAACCACCATGTTTGATAATGAAATGAGGTGTGTGTGTGTTGGGGGGATGTGTGTGTGTGTGAAAACAGCTGGTTTGATGGACATCAACCGGTTTACACTTACAGACCCTGTTCTTCCTCTCACTCACTCTTGCTTTCTCAGTCTCTGTCTTTTTCTCTGTCTTTCTTTCTCTCTCTCTCTCTCTCTCTCTCTCTCTCACACACACACACACACACACACACACACACACACACACACACACACACACACACACACACACACACACACACACACACACGTGTGCACAGGGCTATGGATATGAGTGTATGTGTATGAGACTGATCAGTTTATTCTGTTTCATTGTAGATACCAGAAGCATGTTCACACATATAGAATCCTACCTGATGAGGAGAACTTCTTAGCAGTGCAGGTAATATATTGTGTGTGCGTGTGTGATATTACATCTTTACTGTCAACATTACTTTACATTACTGTCTCTTCAGTAAGCAGCTGGGAACCCTGATTTACCCTATGTTCTGTAACACACACCCTTGCTTCTACATATTGGGACACTTGTATTCCTTTTAAGTAAATTTTAACAAACATCATCAATATTAACCCCAGGAGTTTCTCTCTACATTGTGTGTGTGCGTGTGTAGACATCTCAGGGAGTGCAGCCAAAGAGGTTTAAGACATTACCGGAGCTGATTCAGCTCTACCTTCAGCCTAACCAGGGTCTTGTCACAACCCTGCTCCTGCCTGTGGAGAGAGAGGAGTGCACAGATGAGAGAGACTACTCAGGTACACACACGCGCACACACACACACACACACACACACACACACACTGGTAAACCCTATGGAGAGAACTGGACAGTCAGAAACAGAAACCAACCATTTTAATGTTTATTCTTCACCACTTATATGGACACTATAATCTGTATTCATGGTGACAGTAAAAGTGACCTGCTTCATCAGGGTCCAACAGGGATGAAGAGCTCAGATTAATTATGCTTATTTCTCAAAATGACTCCCTAATGATGAGGCTGTTACAGAAACACAAAAAGGTATCATCCTCCAAAAACAGAGGTGTTTCACAAGAACTGCTCACATAGCTGTGTTTGATTATACAGTGTGATTTTACAGCACAATCAGCAGGTAGCATCGCTGCTAACCTCGTCACTGAGTACAGTGTAGTCCTTTTGTACCCATCTTGTGCAACCTTCAACTTTATTTGTATAGCACTTTTAACAATTTCCCATTGTCCCAAAGCAGCTTTACAGAAGTATGGAAACAGAAGAGAGAGAAAAAGTGTATTGTTCTGATTGTATTGTTTTGTATTGAAAAAATGTATTGGTATTCTCCAAGTGGAACCCCTACCAATGTGAATGTTTAGCATTGTGTTTATAAATAGAGCGGTTTAAGTGCTAATAGAACACAATATTAAAACAAGGATGGCTTTCTTCAATATGTGTGTGTGAGACACATGTGTGTGTGTGTTTTACAGATGGAGAGGATGATAAACCCCCCCTTCCTCCTCGGACTGGCTCCTGTAGCTCTGCCATTGTCAGTACAGACACTCCCACAGAGAGGTAAGCCCCTCTTCGTCCTATCCTGCTCTGAATATTGATGTTCACTTGTTTTAAACTTGTGTGCCTCCTGGTGGTCCTGCAGCAGGATGTAATTATCATTTTATAATGCATGGAAGTGTTGGAGCAGCGAGGTCATTTTTTTTGTTTTTGCCATACAATGAATTGAGTTTGAGATTGACAAATGTGAGACGATAGCTAGAATTTCAGGCATTTACAGTTAGATGTGTTAAAAAAATTAGAACATGCTCCTTTTGTGGCAGGCTGTCCAATTTTTGCTGATCTAAAAATTGGACAGCCTGCCACAAAAGGAGCATGTTCTAATTTTTTTGTGGCAGGCTGTCCAATTTTGCTGATCTAAAAATTGGACAGCCTGCCACAAAAAAATTAGAACATGCTCCTTTTGTGGCAGGCTGTCCAATTTTTAGATCAGCAAAAGTATTTGAACTGTTAGTTTTAACATAAATACCACGTAGTATTGGGTTTCATATCTCATGCTTGCAGTAACTGCATTGTCGGTGAAGAGAGTTCCTGATTAAACGGTTGCATTCTGCTTTTGTGAAGGTTTTTCGGACTTTTCTCACAAGTGAGAAAAGTCCGAAAAACCTTCACAAAAGCAGAATGCAATCCTTCAGTCTCTTCTTTGGGAGCTGAAGTGCTGCTCAGTTTGGTTATGGTTTGGTGATTGACTTGGCCAGTCTTAAATCTTCCACTTTTGCCCCAGATGAAGTTCTCTGTTGTGTTGTATTGTGTTTCAGATGCATTTGTCTGTAAATTTCCAGTTTGCTTCTGTAGACTTGTGAAATCATTCTGTTCCTTCCATCATGGGTTTCATTATCAGTGAAGATTAATGAGCCAGTCCCAGAAACAGCAATGCAAGCCCAAGCCATGAATACCAAGTTTCACAGATGAGCTTGTATGACCATGAGCAGATCCTTTCTTCCTCCACACTAGAGGGTGACACGGGAATGGATTTTCAAACCTCTCCTGTCCCACTCCCAAAAAAAAATTCCTGTCCCATCCCAATTCCACTAAAAAACCTGGGGAAAATCCCATCCCGTCCCAATCCCAGAAGAATGACTCCCTTTCCCTCCCACTCCCGTGTTTTTTTTTGTCCAAAATCTGTCAGTTACAGTAAAGAAGTACAGTACAGCTCACTATAAAATGTTGTTTGTTCTTTTATTTAACAATGTCAGTTTATCAATGTCAGAGTTTCCATTAGGATAAAGTCCCACTCTTGCTATGAAAGAACAAGAGAGTGTCAACACATTAAAAACTACAGTACAGATCACTCATAGCATGACTTAATGTGTCTACACGTTTTGCAGCTGGCGTATGGTGTTTTCATGCCGTCTCTCTGAATTCGTAAAAAATTCTTTATTTCAGACCGTGCAGAAATGGGTGTGAGCTCGACAGAGTAATTTTTTCCCCCAGAGTAGTTGTTGCAGTCTGAGTTTCGTTTCTGACTCCATTTTTAATTTTTGCAGCTTCTAGAGAGTGCATGGGGAAAGACGCCTTCTCTTATATTATTGGTGGTTGGCATACCAACTTGGTGCATTACTGCCACCAACTGTCACGGGTGTGTGGAGCACGTCATTCATTTAACTAGTCCATACCAAAGCAAACAGATAATATTTTTATTTATATCAAAGGTATATTTGTGTATTCCCGGTCCCGCCCACTTCCACTGGCATTTTTCCTGTCCCGTTCCAGTCACTTGATTAATAGTTATTTTGTTTCTCATTCCACGGGAATTCCCGTGACCCGCGGGAATCCTGAAAAAATGTCAGCCTCTCCTCCACACTTTAGTCCTTCCATGACTTTGGAAGAGTTTATTTCTGTATTTCTACACTGAATTCCAATATGGTCCTCTGTTTCTTACTCATATAAGTGCTTGTATCTTGTTGTATGGTGGATTGTTACCCTTCTCTGTCTCTCAGTGTGTCGGTAGGGAATGGGTTGAGTACAATCTCTCATGAGTATCTGAAGGGCAGCTATGCGTTGGATTTGGAGGCAGTTAAACAGGGAGCAAGCAGTCTGCCTCACCTCAACAAAACACTGGTGTCATCATGCAAACGCCTGCACGGGTACACACGCACACACACACGCCTGCACGGGTACACACACACATGCCTGCACGGGTATACACACAAACACAGATCTCTTTTATAAGGACAAACAGGCACAGAGGCCACACTCCTTTCACAGGACTAGTTCTCATTATAGTTCTCGCCCAGTGGTGTTGAACTGTTTTTGAGGCTATCTACAAATGTGCCATCTGGTACTAGTTGTTCATTGGTTTGCCCAGTGGGGGAACTCTTAAAGGTTATATGTAAAACCCTATAACAGATGGTTATCTCTTTCCCCTTTCTCATTTCTCAATTTTAAGAAAAAAGCTTAAGAACCCATAATTAACATTTTTTCCAAACATTATGGATGATAAACAAATTATTTTGTGAATTATATTTATTCACTCGTTTGTTCATTTATTTTCACATTTTATTTCCGCACTATACTTTATAATATATTCCACTCATTTATTTTGTCATTAACACTCTCTCTCTCTCTCTCATTCTCTCTCTCTTTCTCTCTTTCTCTCATTCTCAGTGAGGTGGATAAGGTGTTGTCTGGGTTGGAGATCCTGTCTAAGGTTTTTGATCAGCAGAGTGCCTCCATGGTGTCCAGGATGATTCAGCAGGTCTATTCTTTCTCTGCTTTGTTCTTAGGAGGATATTAAACCTTATATATGAGCTGCATTACTATCATAGCTGCTTTTCTAGAAATTTACGCAACACCTTCTGACCAATCACAATCCAGAACAGCAGTGTGGTGTAATTGTAATTAGCATGTATCTGGTAGTGTAGTTTTAGCCATTGTTAGCTATCTGTAATTTAATGTAATTTTTCAGCATGGTGTGTGGATATAGCACCCCTTTGTGAGATGCTAGTGTTCTGTGTGAGATCAGTGATATGATTCATGTACTCTAATGGTGAAGGAAAAGAAAGAGTGTACAGGAAGAATAGATGTGTGTAAGTGAGAGTAAATGGACATCACGTAGTGCAGCTATAAAGCTGTTTAACCCATTACCAATATGACTCTGAAACTGTCCTGTCTTAATTGTTAAAATGCCAGTCTTTCTCTCTCACTCTCTTGCTCTCACTCTCACACAGTCTGTGAGTCAGGGTGGAGATCAGGAACTGGAGAGTCTTGTTACTAAACTAGCCATCCTCAAAGACCTACTGTCTTCCATAGAGAAGAAGGTATACACACACACACACACACACACACAGTTCCACAAGTTTTGGCACCTGAAATTTATTTTTAATTTTTCAGTTTAAACATTCATTTATTGTCATTGCAGAATCCACAGCAGGCCATTTATATTATGGCTTATTTTAATTTCATCAAAGAGTAATTTGTGCTTTTCTTTATTTGAACCTGTTTACTTAATCTCTTTCTCTGTCTCCCTGTCTATGTCATTGTCTGTCTGTGTGTCTAGGCTCTAAAGGCTCTGCAGGATATGAGTGTGTCGTCTCCTCTCACCCCCCTGACACGCCACAGCAAAGCCATTCCTGTTCAGGCCTTTGAGGTAACTAACACGCACACACACACACACATATGCACACACACATGCATACACAGAGTTCTGTTGTTTGCTTTACACCACTTATGTCATAGTGAAACCAAAAAAGCATGAGTGTGTTTGTGTGTCAGGTAAAGCCGGACATGTACCTGTGTGAACTGGCTAAAATAGGGAAGAGCCAGAAACACACACTCAGTGTGGATGTGGAGGCGGGAAAACTGGTTGTGATGAAGAAACTGAAGGACACACAGGAGGACTGGACCACATACACCCATGACAAGAGTGAGTTGGGCAGGGGTGAGAAGAAACAGAGAGAGAGAGACAGAGAAGGACAGAGAAGAACCTATAGAAAGAGTGAGAGAGAGAAGGACCTAGAGAAGGAGAGAGAGAGAGAGAGAGTGAGTGAGAGAGAAGGACAGAGAGAGAGAGAAGGACCTAGAGAAGGCCTGAGAGAGAGAAGGACCTAGAGAAGGACAGGAAGAGAGAGAGAGAGAGAAGGACCTAAAGAAGGACAGAAAGAGAGAGGAGAAGGACCTAGAGAAGGACAAAGAGAGATAAGGACAGAGAGAGAGAGAGAGAGAGAGAGAGAAGGACCAAGAGAAGGACAGAGAGAGAGGGGGGGAAGGATGTAGAGAAGGAGAGAGAGAGAGAAGGACAGAGAGAGAGAGAGAGAGAGAGAGAGAGAGAGAGAGAGAGAGAGAGAGAGAAGGACCTAGAGAAGGGGAGAGAGAGGGGGGACCTAGAGAAGGACAGAGAGAGAGAGAGTGGGAAGGACATAGAGAAGGACAGAGAGGGAGGGAGTGAGAGAGAGAGAGAGAGAGAGAGAGAGAGAGAGAGAAGGATCTGGGGGGGTAGAAGGGGCGGGATATAGAGGGTGACTGGGAGTGAAAGGGGGCAAGAGTCATATTTAGAAACAGAAAACCAGAGAGTGAGATTGTGACGGAGATAGTAAGGAGACGGAGAGATAGTGAGAGACAGTGACGGAGAGATAGTGAGAGACAGTGACGGAGAGAGAGTGAGAGACAGTGACGGAGAGAGAGTGAGAGACAGTGACGGAGAGAGAGTGAGAGACAGTGACGGAGAGAGAGTGAGAGACGGTGACGGAGAGAGAGTGAGAGACGGTGACGGAGAGAGAGTGAGAGACGGTGACGGAGAGAGAGTGAGAGACGGTGACGGAGAGAGAGTGAGACAGTGACGGAGAGAGAGTGAGACAGTGACGGACAGAGTGAGACAGTGACGGACAGAGTGAGACAGTGACGGACAGAGTGAGACAGTGACGGACAGAGTGAGACAGTGACGGACAGAGTGAGACAGTGACAGAGAGAGAGATGATGATGCAGGGTAAGGTAGAGTTGAACAGAAAGAGGTGAAAGGGTCAATGTTTAACTCCATCTGCTCGAAGCCCAAAAGAATGTCAGGAAATGAATGGTCACATTATTTGTGTGTGAATGTTTGTGTGTGTGTTACAGTCAGACAGCTGATAAAGTCACAGAGAATGCCAAATAAACTGGGAATCGTTTTTGAGAAGGAGAAGGACAAGAGCCAGAGAAAAGACTTCATATTTCCAAGTGCTAAAGTGAGAGACAGACATAAACACATACAAACAGTTACTAGTAAATTAATGCAATAAAACACAAACAATTTGTCTGTCATTTAGAAAAGGGAAGCGTTCTGCCAACTTCTGCAGCTGATGAAGAACAAACATTCCAACCAGGATGAGCCGGACATGATCGCCATCTTTATTGGGACATGGAACATGGGTAACACGCGTACACTCACACAGACTAGGTTTTATGTCCTCATGTTCATCACTAGCTCCATCAGCACTGACATACCTTGAGTCTCGTTGGTGCTCTTTGCTTTAGTACCTCATGTAAACTGCAGTGTGGTGGAAACACATTCATTCAAGAACTGTGTAGTTCTCCTTCAGGACAATTTTCAGCAAGTGTTAGGCAAGTGTGTGTATGTGTGTGAGCGCCTGAGTGTAAGAGCATGTGTGTTTGGAGCATTAATTTTAAAACACAATGTGTAAAAGAAATACAGTTGAGGTTTAGCTACAGCACATTGTGAATTTGACTCACACATTTAACTTTTTTTCGTGTGTGTGTGTGTGTGTGTAGGCAGTGTTCCAGCTCCAAAGGCCATTGGTTCGTGGCTCTTATCTCGAGGTTTGGGTAAAACTTTGGATGAGATGACGGTCACCATTCCTCACGATATCTACGTGTTTGGTACTCAGGAGAACTCGGTGTGTGATAAGGAGTGGGTAGAGAGCCTGAGAGCTGCACTTAAAGACTACACTGAGATCGACTACAAACCGGTGAGAGAGAGAAAGACACATTTGGATATGTGACCTTTTTACCATTACTTTAGACACAGCAGAACATCCAAGTGTTTTAGATGAGAAAGAACATTGTGTGTGTGTGTTTTTGTTTGTTTGTTTGTGGTGTTTGATCAGTGGTCTATTTCTCCTTACCTGAACACCAGTGTTTCTTACCATCAGCTGTGAGATTAATCTCTGTTTCTGTCAACCCCTCCCCCTCTCTCTTTGTCTCTCTGTCTCTCTCTGTCCTTCTCTTTGTCTCTGTCTCTCTCTCTCTTTCTTTCTCGGTTGTAGATTGCTGTACAGACTTTGTGGAACATAAAGATTGTCGTTTTTGTGAAGCCAGAGCATGAGAACCGGATCAGTCACGTCGGGATGTCCAGTGTCAAAACAGGAATTGCCAACACACTGGGTCAGAATCTCTCTCTCTCTCTCTCTCTCTCTCTCTCTCTCTCTCTCTCTCTCTCTCTCTCTCTCTCACGCACAGTCACACACGCACAGGGCGGGCATATGTGTTTGTGCTGTGTCTGTGAGTGTGTGTGTGTGTGCGCGATATGTGTGTGTGTGCGATATGTGTGTGCGCGCGTTGTGTCTGTGGGCGTGCGTTGTGTCTGCTGTGTGTGTGTGTGTCTGCTGCGTGTGCTTAAAAGGTTTTACTAACTGAGAGCCTTCTTTCAGACTGACTCAGCTTTACTCACTTCACTGAAACAGTGAGTCAGGTTTACAGTATTATCACGTCTGTGTGTGTGTGTGAACACGTTATATTCTGCACACACACATCTGGGTGGAGTCACATGTACAGAAGGATATCCTCAAATTCTTTTGTAAAGCCTGATGATCTGTCTTCTGAAAACAACAGGTACAACAGGAGAAGAGCACAGGCTCCTTTACACGGAATCGTCTAACAGGAAAATAACATTTATTTGCAAGTTGTGTTTTTTTTATATATATATATATATAAAGAAAACACGAGTGTGAAAGCAAAACAAATGTTTTTATTTTTTATAGGACTCAAGTTAATATATAAGGCATAACAGAACGGCACAATCAGCATACAGAACATAACAAAAAAGAAAATAAGGAAATATTCTTTGTTCAAAAGTTCTTAATATCTTGTATTGCCCCCTTTAGCATCAATGATGGTCTTTTGTAATAATTGTGCATGAGGTCATTAATTCTCTCAGGTGGTAAAGCTGCCTTCTTCTTGGCAAAATGCCTCCATTTCCTGTACATTTTTGGTTGTTTTGCACAAACTGCACGTTTGAGATCTCCACAAAGTGGCTCAATGATATTGAGGTCAGGATACTGTGATGGCCTCCAGAACCTTTGGAGGGTCAAACTTGCCTTGATCCATGCTTTGGATCATTGTCATGTTGGGACATTTGAGAGCATGCGTCCCATCCCCTTTTGTGCTGTAGAATGCAAATTCTCTGCCAGTATTTTGTGATAACATGTTGCATTCATCTTGCTATCAATTTTATACTAACTTCTCTGTGCACTGGAGCTCACAGCCCCAAACATTAGAGATCCACCACCATGCTTTACAGTGAGGGTGGTTTACTGTTAACCACACGTGTTGTTGACTCCTCTACAAACAGTGTTTATGGTTGTGACTATAAACTTTAGTCTTGATCTCATCACTCCAAATGACAGGCCTTTTTTTGGCATGGGTGCAGTAACTGCTTGGCAACTTGACCATGCAGATCATTTGTGTTTAACCCTTGTATTGTCCTCCTATACAAATTAGGAGCACTGAGTCAACTTGACCTTTACCTTTTTAGTCTAACTTGTTTCCAACATATTAACATATATTTTGCAAATATATATATATATATATATATATATATATATATATATATATATATATTTTTTTATATATATATATATATATATATATATATATATATATATATATATATATATATATATATATATATTCAGTGTAATAAACCTTATTTATATGCAAAAATGCCTCATTTTTTAGTAAAAAAAAAAACAGAAATTTTGAATTATTAAATGTTAATGCACAATTACAGGCTGGTATATTTCAAATATTTTAATGTCAGCAAATAATAAAACCTGTTTTTTTACAGGCCAAATTGACTTGAATGCTTATAAATCAAAAATTCTACAGTGATCACTTTCTGTGTGTAATATCTATTTTACACTTGTAGTATCTATTTTTCCCACCTGATGTCATCTGATCAACCAACAACAGGCGCTACACACACACACTCAAAAACATGCCATAATTTTATGTGAATAAAACTTTGTTTACCTCCTTATATTTTTTATATTATACTTAATTTATGAATGATAAACCTTAAGAAATTATGCCATGTTTTAAGTAAAATAAGCAGAAATTATTAAATATTATTTTGGATAACCACTGACTGATAAATGTCAAACATTACTCAGCATATCTCCAGGCCAAAGCTGACTGATGCAACTAAATTCATAAATAAGAGAGGAAACAAATATGATTTGAATATGAAAACACAACGTGTGTGTTTGTGTGTGTGTGTAAAGATTGTTACTAGAAGAGGAAGAGAAGATACTGTCCCCAGCTGGACAAATGCATCTACCAAGTGTGAAATATTTACAAATGAGTAGCTTTTGTTTTTTCTGGAGGCCTAATGAATTGCTATGCCCAGTGCTTGTGTGTGTGTGTGTGTGAGTGTGTGAGTGTGTGTGTGGCATCAATTCGGTAGATCATATTTTGCCCTCTGCTAGGCAAAGGAATATCAAAAGTGAGAAATATTTGTGTGTAGCTTTTTTTTTTTCTGGAGGCCTAATGAAATGCAATGCCCAATGTGTGTGTGTGTGTGTGTGTGTGTGTGTGTGTGTGTGTGTGTGTGTGTGTGTGTGTGTGTGTGTGTGTGTGTGTGTGAAATGTTTACAAATGTGTAGCTTTTGTTTTCTGGAGGCCAACTGAATTGCAATGCCCAATGCTTTGAACAGTGTTTGACTGTGTTTGTGTGTGTGTGTGTGTGTATGTGTGTAGCATCATTTCGGTAGATCATATTTTGCCCTCTGCTAGGCGAAGGCATATCAAAAGTGTGAAATATTTACAAATGTTTGGATTTTTTTTTTATTTTCTGGAGGCCTAATGAAATGCAATGCCCTATTTGTATTTGTGCATGTGTGTGTGGTGTCTGAGTGTGTGTTTTGGGTGTGTGTGTTAGTGGACATTTTATGTGTGCATTTTTGTGTCTGTATGTATGTTCATTGTGCTGGGCAAAAGTGTGACCTGTAGCCCCACTAAATGTGGCCGGGTCAAAATAACCCAAGCGGAACAAAAACGCGTAGTATATATTGTTCTGAACACATAATTCAATGAAAATAGACAAAATTAATTTTGCTTGCAAAGTTCATAATTTGGAACAATCCTGCTAAATTTCAGGCAAATAGGTGGAAGAAAACCAAAGTTATGACACATTAAATTCTTCCAGCCGGGTCAAAAAGACTGAGGGACAATATGAAGGTTAAGTACCTCCTTATTGTGCTAAAACAACAGTACCACTATTTTCCAGAGCAGCCTGTATTTCTCTTAAAGTTCTTTGTGGGTTTTTATTTGAATCCCAAAACAATTTTTCTGGCAGTAGTGGGTAAAATCCTTCTTGGTCTACCTGACCATGCCTAAGAACCAACAGAACTTCTTATTTTACATCATAGTTCACACTGACTATGTGCTAAATTCTTGTATGTGTGTGCAAGAGATTTTAAATATCAGACTTTTCTCTCCATGTTGTAGGTAATAAAGGGGCAGTGGGTGTGTCCTTCATGTTTAATGGAACATCATTTGGTTTTGTCAACTGTCACCTGACTTCCGGTAATGAAAAGATTCACAGGTGAGAAGATGCATGTGTGTTTGTACATGAGAGTATGCATGCGAGCTTGTGTGTTCAGTTATTAAGAGTGATGATTTCTATCTTTGACTTTGTTTAGGCGGAACCAGAACTACCTGGACATCTTGCGTCAGCTCTCACTGGGAGACAAACAACTCAACTCCTTTGACATTTCACTGCGCTTCACACACCTGTTCTGGTTCGGTGACCTCAACTACAGATTGGACATGGACATACAGGTTTAAACACTCACGTACAAACACACACATACCCACTCTATCATCACCCGTCAGCATCAGATGCAATAAACTACAATAATGAATGAATCCTGTGTATTTCTTAAGCCAACATTTCTAGCTCCTTTCCTTATTGGGGTGAGATTGGCAGATCGTAAATAGGGCACATCACATGGTTCTACCAAATGCAGCTGCCACTGAACCCCAGCTTCTAGAGTTTATATACCCCATGCTGCTTATGTGCAGTGTCCTAACTAGGAGTTTTCAGGCCATTCTTCCTTGCTCCTGATGTCAGACACCCCATCACCACCAGCATTGACAGAATGTAAGGTCAGATAATGTATACTGTCTTCCGCAAACAAATGCAAAAACATATAGTCTCACAGGTGGTGCACATTCCAGTAACACTATCTTCACCTCGATAATCCCAATAGCACAGTGGTAACTTAGGAAGCCCGGTCCCCCACCATGGCTGCCAGAGTCAACCAGAACTTCAGTCCACCTAATGTGTGACACCAACATATTTCTTTTCTCTTCAGAGTGTACTCCACTTGCCTTTGTCTCAGTAGACTTGCCCACAATGTAGCAGGGTAGTGGCTACCTATAAATGAACAGAAAAGCCTGGCAGGAATCTTGGTGAAGGTGGAGGCTATGCACTACCAAGGGGAGGCTTACACACAACACAATGTCCTAGTTCACCATAAGGGCTAGTTCGGTGCAAGCAGGCTGCAAGCCACAAGGTTTGCAAGCAAGCAATAATCCAAGCACGCACGCACATACACACACAATCCAATACACACACATACAAATGTGCACATACACATATATACTATACATGTATAAAACTCAAAATTAATGTGTGACTTCTTGACTTGATTAAGGTCCATTATGTGATGCCTCTGTTCTCTTGTTCTTCTCTGTCTTTCACTGGTACGCACACAGGAAATCCTGAACTACATAAACAGGAAGGAGTTTGATCCGCTTCTGAAAGTAGACCAGCTAAATCTGGAGAGGGAAAAGAACAAGGTCTTTCTCCGCTTCGGTAAATTCTGTCTCTTTTACACACAACGGTGTGATGTGTAGTGATTCTGCTTCCTGTGAGGTCCACTTAAAACACACACTCCTACATATACACCTTTTTCTGCATTATTTAGAACATAGAATATATAATAGCTTTTTCAGGTCCTGTGGTAACAGTAAACCTCAGCTTCACTTGCTTGTGTTTCTCTGTGCTTTCCTTCAGCGGAGGAGGAGATCACGTATCCCCCCACGTACCGATATGAGAGAGGATCCAGAGACACCTACGTTTGGCAGAAGCAGAAAGCCACTGGGGTACAAACCTCTGAACCTTACAAACATCTCTGCATTAAACATAACATATTAGTCTAAATCCACAATACAACATTAATGTGTCCTGTATTCCTTTTTTAGTTTTTGATTAATTGCTTGATGGATTTGATATAAAGTGTTGGCCCCCTTTTTTACATGTTTGTCACACTTTAATGTTCAAACAAATTTAAGTATTAGTCAAAGATAACACAAGTAATCACAACAGGCAAACACTTTTTCACACAGGGCCATGTGGGTTTGGATTTTTCCCCCTTAATAATAAAAACTGCATGTTGTGTTTTTTTGTGTTATCTTGACTAATATTTAAATTTGTTTGATGATCTGAAACATTAAAGTTGACAAACGTGCAAAAAAATAAAAATTCAGGAAGGGGGCAAACACTTTTTCACACCACTGTAAGGTTCATTACAGTCATTGTTTAATGTTCATTAACAGCAACTTAACAGTAGTGCAGTTTATATTAATGTGCTCTTAAGAATTCATGTGTTATGGTCTCTATAGTAACAGCTCATTCACAGGGTTATATACACCCCACATAAACAGATTAAAATCATGTAGCTGTTGATATGGTATCCAATGATATGATATGGTAAATCCAATTTTAGGTAGATTTTCCTATTAACATGCTGCTGGTTGCTGTTTTTTGCTGGTATATTTAATGTTAATGTTAATATTGTTTAATTAAAGCCTAGGTGTGTTTTTATTTAGCTAAAAAAACAGTATTGTAATGATGATGCGTATAATATAGAAGACTGCAGGGAAACCTAAGAGTGGGGAATCTTCATTTTCAAATTTCACAATGGGGAAATTTCCTGTTACAGCAGCAAAAATATATAAAAAAGAATAAATACATAATATACAGTATATACAAAAACAAAAATGTATAAAAAGAGTAGTGGTTACACTGATGACATATTGCACACAGGTAATATTGCACATTTTTCAAAAATAGAGTAGATAAAAAACACTTTCCTGCTGCTTTCGCATTGCCACAGGAACTGACAGAGACTTGAATGTGAACTAGGACAGATACCTTTCCTTCTACATTCTTTTTGACCACCTTTATCTGTTTTGTCCAATTTTCCTCTCAGATGAGGACGAATGTGCCATCATGGTGTGACCGGATTCTGTGGAAGTCTTATCACGAGACGCACATCGTCTGTAACTCCTATGGTAAAAGTGTTAAACTGTCAGTTACACTATCATGGTGATCAGTTATGATGTTCATTCCATTTGTACTTTGGCTGCTGTTTTTTGGCTGCTGACACACTTTGCAGCAGGTATTGTGGCTCCTTGTGAAGGCATGTTGTATTTGTTAATTTTTTCTAAGGTTTTGAATTTGACTTTGGCAATTTTTGGTGTTTCATCCCCAATGTTAATTTGACCGATCAAAGAATTTGTGTGAAATTTTGTTGTTTTTATTTGATGAAGCTGCTGCTGAACTGCTTGGTCAACTGAAAGTTTCAACTATTTAAATGTTTCTTTTCTGGTTTCCATCTCTCAGGGTGCACAGATGACATTGTCACCAGTGATCACTCACCTGTGTTTGCGACATTCGAGGTGGGCGTGACCTCACAATTTGTCTCGAAAAAAGGTGAGGCCAAAATTCAAATCCTGATAATATTTAAATAAAACTCACACTTTTCTCTGGAACAGTCGTTTCTCATGAGTGAAATTATTCATAAAAAGATCAAAAGAATTAACAATTTATTTTAGTGTTAATTAGCACAGTGTTGGTTTTGCCACTGTAAACTTAAACTCAAGCTATGATGCTGCATTTTTTTATTATTATACACTTATTATTTATATTATTATGAATTTTGTTATGATTATCATTTTTGTTTATTAGGTGCTGCTCTGTGATTTTCAGTGTTCACTCACTGACACACCTGTTTGTCACTCTTTTAGGTTTGCCTAAATCTTCAGAGCAGGCATATATTGAGTTTGAGAATATCGAGGCCATCGTTAAGACAGCCAGCAGAACTAAGTTCTTTATTGAATTCTACTCCACATGTCTGGAAGGTAAAATAGTCAATGTATGGTGTTTTACACAGTTAACGCTGTAAGCAACAAAAATGGAAGTGATCTGTTGTGTGTGATGAGCGAATTAATTTAATTTACTCTTGCTTAATTTACTTGTGGTTATAACCAAGTTCATCACAAGGTTTGTATTTGTAAATGTTTTATTTGTATGTGCTAAGGAAATAATACTTGCCTTGTTTTAAATTGAGATTAAAATGTCTGTTAATGTGTGTAACACTTGCATCACACATTCTTTCATGTCCCTCTTTTTTTTCTCTGACAGAGTTTAAGAAGAGTTATGAGAATGACTCTCAGAGCAGTGACAATATAAACTTTTTGCGTGTGAGCTGGTCCTCAAAGCAGCTGACCACATTGAAGCCCATCCTTTCTGACATTGAGTACCTGCAGGACCAACACCTGCTGCTCACTGTCAAATCCCTTGATGGATATGAGTCCTATGGTATGACTGTGTGTGTGTCTGTGTGTGTGGTACCCTCTTTCGGATATTGACCTCACTTTTATTGTTGTGTGCGCATGTGCCTGTGTGTGTTTAGGAGAATGTGTGCTGGCACTGAAGTCAATGATTGGCAGTACAGCTCAGCAGTTCCACACATATCTGTCTCACCGTGGTGAAGAGACCGGCAACATCCGTGGCTCCATGAGGGTCAGGGTGCCTTCTGAGAGAATGGGGACCAGAGAGAGACTATATGGTGAGTGTGTTGGGGGGGGGGGGGAGATGTTATGTTATGAGATATGTTGGCTTAGGAAGTTCTTCGTCAACACTAAGAGGAACCCTTGAGAGGAACCAGATTTAAAAGAGAGCCTGCAACCAGTACTCTTCTGGGTGACACTGGATACTGCAATTATAAATGATTTCCCCTTTACACCTGTACACTATAAAGACACACAGTACTGAGTGTGTGAACAGGAGATTCACTGTGAGCAGATTGACAAAAAGAGTCCTGGGATGAACAATACATTGTTTATGATTACAGCAGCATTTCTTACTCAACTCAGCACTTGCTTGTTCTGTATTTTGAAGCACTCAATAAAAAGGTGAAATTCTGATGACACTGACACTGGTTATATGTTTATACTTTCTATTGTTTCTGTTCTCTCAGAGTGGATCAGCGTAGATAATGATGAGACCGGAGGGCCAAAGGGGAAAACACTGCCCTCTAGAGCTGGACACGATTACATCAAGTGAGAAAGATGATAGATTTCCCACATAGTGTGGGATTTTAACGTTACACTTTACACTGCACGAATATTTTAATCCTACTGTTACTCATTTAATTAATTCACATAATACACATATTGAACTAATTTGTGCATAACTGCATATTTATTATGATTAATAGTAATAATAACAAAGAGTTGATGATGATGCTGATGGTGATGTTGCTTCCCACAGACCCACACTTAGCAGGAAGGAGCTGAGTAAAGTTTCAGAGGAGGGAGAGAGAAACACTACAGGACGACCTGCATACACACACACTACTGCTAAAGAAGAAAACACACAGACCAGGTACACACACACTGCTGATTGTGATAGGTGTATGTTCAGCTGATCACTTATAGCTAAACTGTTGACCTAAAGTTGCTCCAGGTTTCAGCGACATACTATAATAGATTCAATGGAAGTTAGCTTAGAATCAGTCCACTGCTGCTTATTAGCTAAGCTACATGGCTAGATTTGATTTCTGTTAATCCAATCAAACCTAATCTTTGCCAATGTTTGCCCTCTAATTACACTGTTTAATCAATGTAAGTGTGTATGTGCGTGTGTGTGTGCGTGTGTGTGTTTTGACAGGTCAAAGCAGGTGGAGTCTGCAGATGGAGATGCCTCTATGTGTAAAAATAGCTTCAACAACCCTGCCTACTACATCCTTGAGGGTGTTCCTAACCAATCCGCTGCCTTGGTTTCAGACCTGCTCCCAGGCACAGCCCTCTCTCCACCAGCTTCATCTAAATTGCCACCCCTTGCAGGAGGAGCTGGAAAAGGCAAAGGTTCCATTCAAGCACGTAAACAGACGGGCAGCCACCTGTCACAGCCCATTAGCGAGGAGGGGGGATCCTCTGAAGAAGATGGAAGTTCCGGGTTGACACGCCCACCTCCAGACTTCCCTCCCCCGCCCCTCCCTAAAAGTGCTCATGAAATGCCGGACACTTCGTTCTTCCCAAAAGAGAGCAAACCTCGTCTTCACCCTGATCTGGCAGACATTAAGATTTCAGCATCCGTTTCCTCCAAGCCTCTTCCATCTCCCAGCTTTGCCACACCCTCTACAGGAGGCGGAGCTTTTAGTCTGGACCCTTCAGCAGGGCCATCGGCTTTCAGAAGAGGCAGCGGGGCTTCTGGAGCTGATGACCAGTCGTGTTCAGTACTTCATCTGGCCAAGAAACTGAGTGAAGTGGAATATGTGGCTGGGGCAGGAGTTGGCGGAGGGGCAGGACTTAAAGGGGGCGGGGCCGTTCACAGCCGAGGTTTGGGATATAGTGAAAGCTGTCGCACTTTTCCCCCTCGCTCCATCCCGGAAGAGATCATGGATGAGGACCTGCCAGAGGAGGTGAGTGCGTGGGGCAAATGTTCCTTCCTGTTTTCCTGTTTCTATCATGTCTCTCTCTCTTTCTCTGTCATAATTTGGCAATTTTTTATTAACACCTCTGGTCATGTTATATTCTCCATTAATGTGCGTGTGTGTGCGTATGTGTGTAAATATGTGTGTGTGTGTGTGTCCGTGCGTGTGTAGGCTCTTTGGCAAGGTGGTAGCAGCAGCAGCAGTTTGTCAGTGGACTCCAGTGTGGGTGAGTGGCTGCAGAGACTTGGACTGGAACGCTATGAGGAGGGACTGCTGAGGAATGGCTGGGATGATCTTGAGTTCCTCAGGTAACTCATACATACACACATGATTTGTGTTTATAATGATGTCCAGGAGATGTGGCTTTAAAGTGCTGACTGTAATAATAAACAGTTTCACTGTCATTAAAAATGCCAGAATCTGTAATTATATGTATAAATTTGCAAACTGGAAATGTTGGCAAATTTAACTGTCTTCCCAAATGCTGCATTTATGTTGTTCATATCTGCTTATTTACTGCTGGTTCAATGCCATGTGTGTAACACAATCTAAAATATCAAAATTCTAGATGTTTCCACTAGCAGAGCAAAAATAACAGAACACTTGGCCATACTCTGTTTTTCATTATAAATTTATTTTGTATAGAACTGTTCTATAATGAGTATCTGTTATCACCTGCAGCACCACCCTGTGGACTCATTTCTAGTATTCAGTAGAATTGCACTATTGCTTGTGCGACATTGCTTAAGTACTCATGTACAAGAGCATTCTGTCCGGTTGTGATATTTTAATTGAGTGAGTAATTTTTGGTGGTTTGTTTTGTTTGATTTCCTGGGTTATGGTTATTTCAGGTCATTTCTACTTGAGACTGTGTGAAAATTCTCTCATAATTTCCAAACTCCAACTATTTATTGACATTCTAATGAATTTTCAAATTATTTGCTTTTATTCACTGAAGACATGAACAAATTATTTTCAGTGACATCACTGAGGAGGACCTGGAGGAGGCAGGAATTCTGGACTCCGCCCATAAGAAGATCCTGTTGGCCAGTTTAAGACAACAGCAGCAGAAGTGAGCAGGAAAACTGTATCACTAAGAGCATCTATTTTCTTCATCATCTCCCATTCAACAGTGTTTAAAGAAAAGTCAACATTTCAGTTTTACTACAGGCTGAAAATCTGCAATTAGGGATCAACGTCCTGCTTCCTTACAGAGGAGGAAGTGACATCATCAGAGTGTACCTGAGAGCTTCGTCCACATTCCTTATGTTTTCTGTGTTGGGTGATTGGCTTATTTAGTTTACTATTTTAGTGTTAATTTTAATAAATAAAAGGGAAATAAGAAGAAGCCAAATTCAGTAAATGATTATTAGTTTATAAACTTGAGTGTGTGTGTGTGTGCTTTTGTGTGTGTGTGTGTGCGCGCGCGCGCGTGTTTGTGTGTGTGTGCGCGCGCGCGCGTGTTTGTGTGTGTGTGCGCGCGCGCGCGTGTTTGTGTGTGTGTGTGTGCGCGCGCGCGTTTGTGTGTGCGTGTTTTCTAACGCATTTTAGAGTGAATACACTTCGTGGCTTGTCTGTCTGTATGTCTATCTGTTTTCTATAAAATCCTGAAAGCTGAACAGTAGTGTTAATGTGTCTGGGAATCGTGTGTTTTATAAAAGACCAACACAATTTAAATGTTACATGTTTGGGAGCCTTAGCACAGTTAATGGTTTATTTTATTAGATTTTTTTGCGCTCACTTTGATGTTGATTCTCTCCATGTGATCTGGAGTTATCAGAAGTGGCCACCAGGCGGTGCTGCAGATGATAGTAAGGGATTCATGTATGTAAGTTAAATAATGAGGTGAAAACTGACCCCGGATCAGCCGCTGATCTGTAATGTGAGTGAGAAAAACTGTTGTTTGTTTCAGATTTTTCTCGATAACTGAACATGAAATTAACAAATACACACCACGTACTGTTCACTGTAGAGTTAGTCTCAAAGTCTAATGCTTTACTCCCTGTGTGTGTGTCTGTCTGTCTGTCTGTCTGTTAAACTTGTGCCATGTTGTAATTTTTAAACACTCTCTTTGTGCTCACTTTATGTCGCAGTTTGTAACATTTTTATTGATGACTTTAAGTTAATATTTGTGAATCGGCGTTGAATGAATTCATGTGAATAAAAAAACTAACGACTGATGTCACTGCTTCCTGTGATTGGTCAAAGAGGTGTCACTGCTTCCTGTGATTGGTTAAAGAGGTGAGGATCGGCACTCCACAGGGATCTGTCATTACACTTTATATTGTAAATTTAAATTACGTTTGGGTTAAATACATATTAATTTTTTTTTATTATTATTCGAAAAGTCAAAAAATTGTATATAAAGTTTTACTGTAAATTCTATTTTATGCTCTTCTGGCTGAGACCTCATGTTACTCCCACCAGACTCTAGATTATGTTTTCACACAAAAACAAGAATCTTGAAAGAGGAACTTGGACAGTTAAAGTTGCTTAGAACCCTCTTTGAATGTTTAGTGTTCCGCACAGATTTCACTCACAGAAGAATTTTATATTTAACGCTTCAGTATTAGAATTGAAATAAAGACTTTACAATGGACTTACGATAGAGTTTTATGAGGTGTGTGTTCATTGTATAAAGTTCTTAGTTTGAATTATTTACATATAGGCTTTAATTTATTCTCTATCTCAATCTTTGTTTTTAAATCTCTGAAAAACACAATGAATGATCCATTTATTAGTAATATTAGAATCCAGCACATTGCACCAAGGGAATATGATTGTGACAATATTTAAGTTGATATCAATAAATTAATATATAAAGTAAGGCTGAATTTACAGTATAAATTATTTACCGCAGTGCTTTTTATGGTTTAATGTTTTCCACGTGTCTCATGAAATTATTTATTACTGAAAAATGTTTAAATATACAATACATCTGCTGGTATGTGCGCCACAACTTCAATAGAATTACTTTTAGATAAAACAAAATAAATGAATGACTGGTTATAATTTCCGTTTATTAAATGTAAATCCTTACAACTTTACAGACAACCATTACGGCAAATATACTAAGGTTTTGGAAAGATCTGTGACATTCATTATATCCAATAGGACGAGTCTAACATTATTTTATAAGTAATAAGCCGGAGTCCAATAAAAAAATACAATAAATAAAAATCAAATACAATTAGGTGATTGTAGAGAGAGGAGAGGAAACTTCTTGCTCTGTGTGTAACGTTAAACTTACTTATGCTGAGCGGGTTTTTCATCACCAGTGACACAAATATCAAATTATGTGACATCAAAATTTGTTTCGTGCTCGAGTTTCTGTTTTGTTTTGTTTTTTTGCTTTGTCTTGTCTTTTTTTGTTTGTTTGTTTTTAATTAAAAAAATAGCAAATAGAATAACGAGATAAAATACATCATGAAAAGGACTTAAAGTCTGATTAAAGCAGATAATCAAATGTTCTGTTTATTATTATTATTATTATTATTATTATTATTATTAGTGTTGTTGTTGTTGTTAAATATTATTGTTCTTATTGTTGTTGTTATTTAATCTATGTTTGTAAAATCTTTTGCTGCTACCACTTCGTCTGAAGATTTTAAAGAAATTTATAAATACTTAAATTGATGAAAAATATTTAAAAACATTTGGTTGTGTTTACAGTCATCAAGTTCTACTGAGTTCACTCTTTATATTATTTTAATTTGTTTTAAAATTGTGCGAGCAGAAATCTGTCACATTTAAAGGAGTAAAAATATAAGTTGTTCTGACTGTCAGAAAGTAGTACATTAATTATTTGCATGAATAACGGTTTATAAAGTTTGGTTAAAGAGAAAGATAAAGAGTGTGATGGTGTAGTGCAGATTTCAATCTCACACGGAGACAGTGCTTTAAATGGAGTTTATTTTTGTCCACTTTACACAGTGCCTTAAATGAACGGTTTCAACAGGTTCTGTCTCAAATCACAATTCAGCACTAAACAGTGTGTATGACAGTGTGTTCACATCATAGATAAGACCATGGAGTCTTATTTAAACACACTAGTTAGTGAGGAAGTGTGCAGTTTGGGACGCGGCCCCTCTGAGCTGCTGTTTTAATGAAGCAGCAGCAACAACATAAAAAAAAACAGGAACTACCCAATATTTATATTACTATTTACAAAATATTTCCATGTTCTAGTTTTTTAGTGGGCCTACTGAAAAAAAGAAGTAATAACATTTGCTTTAAAAATGTAAAATAACTACGTATCTCTCTTAATTTCAATAAATTAATGTTAATTTGCTCAGTTTAAGAAATCACACTCTTGGCAAATTAACTTGCAGAATAAATCACTTCAGACTGGGACACCGCTTAGCTTCGTGTGCTAATGCAGAAGCAAAAAGTCCAGGTGTTTGTGTCAGTGACGTCACAGAAATTATGCACATGATACATTGCGCGCTTTGTTCCAGGATAAACGGTTCATTTGATGCAGTGTTAGGTTTTCCTGAATTAAAGACAGGATCTCAGAGTGGACTAAAAACAGAATAAGGAACCATTAAAGGTTCCACGTTGGACACAGTGCACTGCAGAAATCAGTCTGATTAAAATCCTCTTCCACACCTTTGAGAAACCAAACCAAATGAATCCCTCAGATCACTGAACAGATGAACTGAAGAGTAATTTACTGTCATTTGCTTTTTCTTTCGTGAAAGTGTTTGTTGTGATCAGTTGTAAATAAAAACTAAAAATGACTCGTTTATGGCATGACTCAAAATAACCCTTTGTAGTGTTAGTAAGGGAGTAAAGAGCAGTTTGGGACACGTCCAAGTGACTTTCTTGTTTGCTGCTAATTGGATCAAAGCTTCTTTGCTCAAAAGCTTTTATCATGTGAAAAGATGTCGCTTGTGACAAATACACTTTCTTTCTCCTGAATGTAAAGTCTTCTGGGACTCGCTTATAATAAAGGCCGTATCCAAAATTCATCCGTCCCACACTGCATAACAAACTACAGAAAACGTAAGAAAATGGAAACGCAGCTGAATTCTAAAATGTCTTATGAAATTAATAAAGACTAATTCTTTACAATCCGAGTCCTGCACTCTGTGTCCAAAGGTCGTTAGTGTGAATACATTTTTTTCTGGTTGAGATTTCATCAGAAATCATTCAGACATGAAACTGTAAAACTGTTGTTTAATTCATGAGAAAATGTAATTACGTCGGCCACGCCCACAATCCCAGCCCAACCTTCATCCTAACGACGCCCATATCATCAGCCTAAGCTCCAACACAGAACGCCTTAAATCATTTTAAATTTCGATATTTCGAAAGTTTATACAGGAGTATAAACATATTATATTGTTGTGAATTTTAAATGCGTTAGACAGACTGTGAGACAGGTTGTTTTAGTAAGTGTGGATGAAACCGTCTACTTTTAAGGGCTCCATTAAGTGCGCACAATTCAACGATCCAATAGGAAACACCTGCCATACAGCAAATGTGGATTCCTTACCAGATATCGATTTTTTTAAAGCTTACAAACTTGTGCACTATGTAAAGAACATGTCGCATTTTCACACACACACCGAGCTTGCGCTGTTTTCAACCGCACTAAATAAAGTGCGAAAGATGTCTGACATGAGACCGGAAACATGATCCTATAAATAATAACCGAGTCCAGCTCTAACGGAAATAATATATCGAATAAAATTCAGGAGGAAGTAGTGTGTGTGTGTGTGTGTGTGTGTGTGTGTGTGTGTGTGTGTGTGTGTGTGTGTGTGTGTGTGTGTGTGAGTGAGAGAGAGAGAGCGCGCGCGCGCGAGAGAGAGAGAGAGAGAGAGAGAGAGAGAGAGAGAGAGAGAGAGAGAGAGAGAGAGAGAGATTGTTTAAAACAGGTTGGTCTTGAGCGCGCCCGGTTTTCTGTGGAAGGATGAGAGCACGCCGGCAAATGGTCCGGTGCTCGCGCTGTCTCCGGGCTGCCAGCTCTTCAACAGGTCTGGAGCGGAAGCTGGAGCAGCTGAACCGACACCGGGCCACGCTGGAGATTTGAGCGCGTGGTGCATAGACGGCGAGCTGGAGGTGTTGCCATAGCCGCCGGATGACGGACTGGGACTCAGGCTGCTCGCGCCCGGACTGCCCGTGGTGTTGGCTGAGCTCGGTAGAGACGCCGTGCTGTCTGGTGTTGGGCTGCACGTGGACTCTTTAGACTCGTCATCCTCGGATGATGCGCGTGCTTCACCCGGTTTCTTGGATGTAACACTGGTGTTTCCGGTGTTTCCGCCGCCCTTTGCGTTGGCTGCGCGCTCCTGCTTGCGGAATTTTGCGCGTCTGTTCTGGAACCACACCTGTACAAATACACGTTAAAGAACACGTCGTTATTGATATAAATAATGGAAATTTGGCTTCCTGGAAAATGTTTACGAAGTTTTTTATTTGGATCATTAGAGTAACTTTTAAAGTGCCCTCAGAAACAAATGTAAGAATGAATTAAAGAACCTTAAGTCCAGTTCCATTAACCTACAATTTTCAGAACATAAACATCCTAAACTAGTGTTAATCTGGTTTATTATATAAAGCTTATACACACAGTCAACAACAACAACAACAACAACAACAACAACAACAACAACAGCAGCAGCAATAATAAATAAATAATAAACAAACAAACAAATAAATAAATAAATAAATAAATAAATAAATAAATAAATAAATAAATAAATAAATAAATAACAAATATAATAAGAATATTAATAATAATAACGATAATAATAATAATTATTATTATTATCGTTATTATTATTATTATTATTATTATTATTATTATTATTATTATTATTATTATTACCTGAACTCTGGCCTCTGTTAGGTCGATCTTGAGCGCGAGCTCCTCACGGGTGTAGATGTCAGGGTAATGCGTTTCAGCAAACACGCGCTCGAGCTCCTTTAGCTGAGAGCTCGTGAAGGTGGTGCGGATACGTCGTTGTTTCCGTTTTTCATTTAGACCGGAAGGGTCCGAGAAGAATTTATAAGGAACTATAAGAAGATAGATAGCGCGCCCTGGGGTTAATAATAATAATAATAATAATAATAATAATAATAATAATAATAATAATAATAATAATAATAATAATAACTACTACTACTATAACGAAGAAGAAGAAGATTAAGTTTTTCGTTTTTTAAATAATTAGACATGCCTTTGAGTATCGTTTTCTTTTGTGCCTGTTGTTTTGTTTTATTATTTTTATAATTTTTATTTCCTTACATGGACGTTTGACTCACAGATTTCCCCTAATACATGAACAACACATTTCCCACAATCATATTTTATTTTATAAAACAATTACCTGAAAGGAGTATGATTTTAATTATTTGTTCGTTTTCTTTAAATTTGTTTTCTAAAAGAGTTTTATATAAACTGATCATAAAAGCAATGAAGTCATAACGCATTTTTATGTATATGATTTATGTAAAATTCTTCTATTTATATATATATATATATAAATGATATATCAATGACAATAAAGCTATCTATCTATGTATGTATGTATGTATGTATGTATGTATCTATCTATCTATCTATCTATCTATCTATCTATCTATCTATCTATCTATCTATCTATCTATCTATCTATCTATCTATCGTGCATTATTTCTGTATAAATACATAAATGTAATTACTGAAAAAATAAAAAGAATTACACAGTCACATGCATGTAATATTCCTAAACCTACCAAACTGAACCGTGCGGAAAGTTCTCCGTGCGTGTGTGTGTGAGAGAGAGTGAGAGCGCCTGTGCTGCTACGTACCCGCGGTGTACGGTGCCGGCTGGTGTTCGCGCAGCGCGCCGAGGCTGCAGCTGGCTGCACCTAGTGTCGCGCAGCCCGGGTTTGCGCCGAAGCTCGTGCGGATCGGGTTGTACTGGAACGTGTTTGCCTGACTGCACGAGCTGAAGTCCGCGTACGCTGATGCTTCCATAGCCGCCATGCACGAGTCATACGTGTTCAGGTACGAGTAATCCATTTTGTACATGTGGAGACGGAATGCGCGAAGCGAGGCTTTCCGGTAGAGTCGGTGGTCTGCTTGTTACGGCACGGGTACTAAGGGCACCAGGTACCAAACAGCAGCACGTGCAGCTAGGATCTATGAAATGAACTCCACTCTTTCCAGTGCGTGTCGGTGATGACGTTCTCCGATCGCTCTCTCGGTTGTTTTCTCGCTACAAGTGCACATCCACAGTCTTCTTGTGCTCGTGCTCCCTGTGTCTATTTCTATCTGTCTCTGTCTCGCGCTCTGCTCTGGTCCGCTCCGCCCGGTGCAGCTCGAGCAGCGTTTATAATAAACTTGGCAGTCCGCGAGACAATAGCGAGGCGGTGGTCCCTCTTTACATGACAATGTCTCTAGAGCTCGCGCCCTCCTCCTCCTCCTCCTCCTCCTCCCACCCCTTCGCTAAGGCGCATCCAGAACGCTTTAACCCTTTACCGGTGCACGGGGCGCACAAGATAGATATTCCTTATTGCTGGTTTCCCCCGGTGTTAAAGTGCTCACTGACGAGCTCCAGAGTATCACACGTTTCAGTTTTGAACAAGCGCGAACAAGCTCAGTCACGTGACGCAGAGAGTAGGGAAAAAACCTAATGTAATAATAATAATAATAATAATAATAATAATAATAATAATAATAATAATAATAATAACACCGAAAACCCAGCTGTAGTGAAATTAACTAAATTTCTTCTCATCAACAGGTTAAAGGCTGCTCAATCTGCAAGCAATATTTGCAATATTTACATTTATTTCATTATAAATTAAATTAGCAATATATTTTATTTATTTTTTTCTGTAGAGGCAGCATGCTGTCCTCGGGATATGGAGTATCTCTGTGTTTGTTTATTAAAGACAGAGAGTACTTCTATTAATAATTGTTTATTATTATTTTATAATTGTTTATAACAACAACAATAATTCTAAGAAGAACAATAATAATTAATGTTGTTGTTGTTGTTATTATTATTATTATAAGTAGTAGTAGTAGTATCTATATTATTATTATTATTATTATTATTATTATTAATAAAATGAATACTGTGGTTGTTTATCGACAAACTGATTATTTTGAAAGCGCTACTCAACATTTCCTGAGAATGTCTAGTGTCTAATAAACACAATAAAACTCCAACTCAGTGCTGCAGGGAACTCTTTAACCCGTACAGAGTTTGAAAATATCGTGCAGTGTTTAGCTCATTTGACTTATATGGTTTATGGATTATGATTAATTTAACTGAGCTAGTAAACACACTGATTTGTGTTGAAGACCAGAATGTTTGACATGTTCAGTGTGTTCAGTCTTGTTCCCGTATAACCAGGCCATCTTCTTCCTCCTTCTCTCTGTGAGCGCGCGCTCCCGTTCAGCACCGTATCTCTCTCGAGGCGCTTTCGTCACACTGCATTTCGGTAATTCGAGGCGTCTTTCTCCCGCCGCGCGCCATCAATCACCGGGCAAATTACGCGCGTTTCCGGCGACCGTTTTGTTTCCGCCACCGCGGACAGCTCGCGCCCGTGAGCAGGTTATGCGATGACGCGGCGCATACACTGGCGGAGCGCGCACATCGAGAGCTGTTTCCCTGAAATAAGACCTTTCACCAAGTGCTGCATCATATTTTTGCTCTCCCTGTCTCACTCAGAGGGATGCAGCTGCCTCCAAACTTCAAGTTAATATGCATCCATTAGGATTAGAGTTTATGTAAAAAAATATTAATTTTTCTTATTCGTTAGTAACTTTAATATTTCACTTATTTAATGAAACTTAATTAAAAAACAAACACGTTTTCAGTTATTTTGCGTTTCATTATTATTATTATTATTATTATTATTATTATTATTATTATTATATCAAAATCTAAATAGATAAAAAAAATTAACTTGAAAGTTTATTTACAACAGACAATGACTTTAGACATGTGTTAAATATATGAATAAATCGGCACACGGTTAAGCAGTGTACTGTTTGCAGATGTTTACCTTGGAAAAATACTTTCGTTTTCTCGGGAGAAAGTCGGAAAAACGATTTGTTACATTTTGTTAATAAAAGGTGATCAATTTGAGCCGGGCGGTCTCGCGCAGACCTGGTCAGCGCTCGCGCACCCCTAAAGTGCCCAATTCTCTTTGTCAATTTTCTCCCTTTTATCTCTTTCAATTACTACATCCAATTAAATTAAATTCAATTGAGTTTAATTGCCATGTATACTAACACTTACCAGCTGTATACGTGAAATCAAAGCAGAGGGATTTAATAGACGGGCGGCGGGGGGGGGGGGGTGTTTACAAAAATCATTCTTTCTCCTTTTTTTTCTCACAGTTTATATGTACAATATGTATAATATTTAAGACTTAAAGCACATAAAACGTAATTTATTTTTTATACTTTATTTTTGTTTGTTATCATACTGACTGTATTTGACCTCACAACATCCATTTTGTTATATATGTATTTAATTTGTCTTCATTATTGTGCAGTAGTGTACAATATCTCTCTCTCTCTCTCTCTCTCTCTCTCTCTCTCTCTCTCTCTCTCTCTCTAGCCCCGCCCCTTTCTTTTTACATCAATCTTGCGCTTCATTACGGCAATCTGCATTCACGAGCGATCGGTCACCGGAGCCTCGCCTCGAGCCTCACCGTCACCGGCGAGCGGGACCCCGTTCTTTTTTTAATGGCACGAGCATCGGATGCCATTAACGTCAAACTCCAACGAAAGAGAATTCAATTAGTGAAAGGACTCCCCCTCCCTTTACCCCACTCCTCCCCTTTACCCCACCGTCTGTTTTAGTTTTGTCTGAAATGGTCTTTTTCTGATGGCGAAGCAGAAACACACGGCGCGTTTTAAAGACTAAAGCTTTATGAGAAATTAATCGAGCCACTTGAGGGGAAAGTTGAACAAGTCGGAGCAATTTTAGTAAAAAGTCCTCTTCATTCTCCACCTCCTCCTCCTCCTCTTGTTCCTGTTTGTTTCTTCATCGATCAGATGGTTCTTGCCAGAGTTAAGACCTGGACATACTTACAAACCCACGGCATGTCAATCAAAGCACACAAAAACTTCCCAGTGTCCTTCACTTCCCACCTCTTATTTATCTAAACAGCGTGTGTGTGTGTGTGTGTGTGTGTGTGTGTGTGTGTGTGTGTGTGTGTGTGTGTGTGTGTGTGTGTGTGTGTGTGTGCGCGTGTGTGCGCGTGTATGTTCACTAATCAGCAATGAATTTTAAACAGATCAGAGTTCAAAAACTCCTGAGGAGTTAAAGCCCGGATTAGAGAGAGAGAGAGAGAGAGAGAGAGAGAGAGAGAGAGAGAGAGAGAGAGAGAGAGAGAGAGAGAGAGAGAGAGAGAGAGAGAGAGAGAGAGAGAGAGACGCGCACTTTGAATGGATTAACGAGCTCGGTGTTGAAGGTCGCTGCTCTTTTGGGTGGCAACTGTTTAAACTTTGTAACTAATCTCTGATCGCGGTGCATGACGACAGACCGTGCTTTGTAAATACGCTGCTGATAATGAACATACATTTCTAATATACGCCGGTTTATTTATTATTTTTTTTTAATATACGCCGGTCTATTTATTTATTTATTTATTTATTTATTTATTTATTTATTTGTTTGTTTGTTTATTTATTTATTTGACTATTTGTCTATTTGTTTATTTATTTGTTTGTTTGTTTGTTTGTTTGTTTATTCATGTCCGGGCCTCACACACTTGCCCACACCCAACCACACACACACACACACACACACACACACACACACACACACACACACACACACACACACACACACACACCAGTACCGGTGCAAAATTATTTCGTTTGAAAAAGAGAACAGCAGAAAAAGGCATCAGTACCGTAAACAAAATCGTAAGCAATTCAAATTGAGAGAGAAACTCAGAAACTGCAAGCTCAGCTATCGGTACTGCATTTAGAATATTAACTGATGTCATAATCATTGTAGGTATAGTTATAGTTATATACCTCTGGAATGATGTGCTGTTCCCCATAGTGTATACCTGGTGTAGCTGTCTCCAGAACTACAAAATATCTCCCACATTTTCAATAGAAACATCTACTAAACTGATTTTTTTCTTGTTTCGTGTTCCTCATGTTTAGTATGAATCTTTGTATGAGGTGCAGCTGTAAAAGGTTCAGATGTTGACTATGATTAGTGTTTAGAGATTTAAAGATACACTACAGACAGAGAGAGCTACAGTTTAGAATATTTTCTCCTGCGAGTAAATTAACTAATTTTTATTAAGTAATTTTAATCCTTTTATTCAATCTTTTTATTTAGTCTTTTATTTTTACAGTCCACATTATTAATGTTTTCTGAAAGTTTTTTGGGTTTCTGCTGCCTTCTGTTCACATTCGTCACGTTAAATCCTGATGAGCACCGAAAGCCGGTCCATGTCTAGAGTACTGTGTGAGTACCATCAGATATTTTCCTAGAGAACACTAAATTATAGCATTTTCCAGTTTAATAAAAAGCACAGATCGCTTCTTGTCTCTTTCCTTTTTGTGAAATTTCCTGACTTTCCTGTGCGCTCAATATCATAAAAGCTGCACGCGCTGCTCCATTTATACATTTATAACCTAAATCAGGTTTTAGTTTTTGGACTGAAATGGCCATTACTGAATAAAAAACATTACATTAAAACGGGGCTATATGAGATGGAATGAAGACTTGGTCCCGAGAGAGAGAGAGAGAGAGAGAGAGAGAGAGAGAGAGAGAGAGAGAGAGAGAGAGAGAGAGAGAGAGAGAGTTTGGGTCAATTCCCTGGTTCTTTGCCGGTTGCGCGGAGCGAAGAAAAAAATAAAAACGGGCGCGCGCGCGGAGCAGCTTTGCCAAACACACTAATCAGATCAAGGAGCTCTCGGGTCCCGGTGTGCGCGCGCTCTCAGGGCCAGGCCCAACTGGAGCTGTGCAAACTTAATCAAATTAAACTCACACTAAACTAATTAGCCTGCAATCTGCCACGCGCGCTGTCCCGGAGCTACAGCTCTGAATCCTGCACAGAGTTCTCTCTCTTTTTATTCTGACTGAAAGAGGAGAAGGGGGTATATGGGGTGAGGTGGGGTGTGTTGCGGGTGTAAGCGTGGTTTTTAAAGAAAGGGTCTTTTATTACACTAATCTTTTAAGGAAAGAACAATACTGCACACTGTCACATGCCCGATGCTCAGTTTGCTCGCACGCGCGTTTGTCTCGTTAACCATCCGGGAAATGTCGAGTTTAAAAAACTCTTTATTTTCGCTCTGACTCGTCAGCACTTCATTACAAGATCGCACCGTTAACATAGTAACACAAACGTCATATTTTCCTGTAAATAACAATTTATTTAAAGCAAAGAAACTTTCACTCAGTTCTTTTTACTAGTACTTTCACTTCGTCGGCTCTAAAACCTAAAGATTCCCATAAGAACAGTTCAGGATCGTTCTTACTGAAATCACTGTGAATGAAATAAATGTAGCTTACAAAAGAAACCATTTCCATTTAACATAACTTTAAATGGTCATTACTGAAGAGAGACCAGGCTGGTCTCTTTATTCATCTTTATTCATAATTCATTTTATAATGAAAAAATCGTAATCACTAATTTCAATAGTGAGAATCTCATCATGTGTACCTGCAACTTGTCATTTCTTAATTTATAATCAGTTTCTTTATAATACGTTTCAGATGGGATGTGCACAATTTTTTTTTTTTTTTTTTTTTTTTAAATATGGTCAGTTGTTGATTTAGTACATTTTTCTTCTGTAAGTAGATGCTTATGTAACATTATGGAAGAAGTCTTCACTGTCAGCACTTGCCTAACATCTTCAGGACAAAAGGAAGCTGCATTTTTTTGTCTTGAGAAAAAGAGTAGCTGGTGAGAGTATGACTGTTTACATTACAGACATGTAAAGTTCAGATGCACTATAGTGCTCAGATCTCAGGGTTGGTGTGTGAGAGGACGAGACATTCAGTGTTAGTCTTCACTTCCCTAATGCAAGATGTGAATTTGCGGAAGAACAGCCAAAAATCTGTAAGGCGTATGTTTTTGCTGAAAAATTTGACATTCTCTGATTTTCACCAAATTCACACTCATTAAGGAGGTCAAATCTAACATAGATGTACACTTACTCTTGTCTTATCACACTCTAAATCTGAAGTCTGAGCCTGTCATTTATTACACTCAGTAAAAGCTGCTGGAATGAGACACACATATACTCTTTAAAACAAAAACATTTCTAATTGTTGAGAAGTTCATGTGGTATAAGAGGAATAAAATACCTCAATGATGTAGTGCTTGGAGCTAAACTATGGTGTAGAGTTGCTGTTACCACAAAAGGTCTAGAGTAGATAAAACAGCAGAGTGGCTAAAATCCACTAATGTCCAATAATATCTGCAGCTGATGTCTGTTAGCTGAAATACAGTATGTACAACTTACAATACATTAACACAACTGTTTGATGTACAACAGATCACTCCTACACCACCATCAGTATGGTTAGATAAAGCTTTAAAAAATATTTAATTTATTAAAGATTTTCATACTGAGACATTTAAAAAAGCTGGTTTTTGAACACTGACATTTTAAAATATTAACAATTTATATATAATTTGTAAAGCATGAAGATAAAAACAACACAAACGTGTAACAATCTAATCTATCATTGATAGAACAATTGAATGAAATATAAAACACAAATGAAAATAAACTTTCATTACAGTAAAGTGTTAAAAGTAGATTATGTAAATGTAAAGCAGAATGTTTTCACTTTAGTCAATGGCTTTGACTAAAGTGAATTCTTACTTAAAATGTTTTTTTTTTTCTTGATTTTTTCCTTTTCCTTTTTGAAAACCGTTGATTTCTCACTGGAGAGAAACCACTCAACATTAAAGGATTAGTGCATCAGCTGTTCAGTGTTCTGTAGTTGATGTTTATTTATTTTTTTTTATTTTAGACTGGTGTGTTTCTGTAGTGGAAGCTTATGGCCCCCAGTTTAACCTGGTATGTTAGATGCAGTAAGCATCAGTGATCTGTTGGACTGAAGTGAACGTGTAGGACTGAAGTCTTGAGATAAAATTGTGGTGTTAGTCAGAAAATTGAATTGAGAGTCAAAAATTTTGAGAAAATGTTGAGATAAATAGAAATGTCTCTGTACAAACGTGTGAGTGTGTAGAAGTATTTAAGGAAGCCACTCTGTAACAAATGCTGTTTCACACAGGAATACAAACTCCTCTGAAGTCTGATACAGAATGTATGATGGAAAGTGTGTTTGTGTGTGTGTGTGTGTGTGTGTGTGTGTGTGTGTGAGTGAGAGAGAGAGAGAGAGAGAGAGAGAGAGAGAGAGAGAGAGAGAGACAGACGGAGAAATGCGTCTAAACCTCTCCGGACGTGAAGCACTTTTCTGTCTCGCTCTCTAACTGAATTTGACAGAACGATTTTTTTGTGCAGTAACACTTAGCACACTCCGTCTCCTTCACAAATGGACTCCGGCCTGTCATCCAATATTCCTGTCTCCCAATATCCCCATCTTCCCTGCGCCTCCGTCTCCGTCTCAGCACTTTTCTGTCCAAAAGTGTCTCTGCTCTCTATAAACTGATACTTTGTCTCGTCTGAGTTTCTGACCGTTAACAATGACATCAGGAGAAGAGAGAAGGAGAAAAGAGCTCTAACTCTCTCTCACACACACGCAGATGTGGAGGAGGGACTGTGTGTGTATGTGTGTGTGGTCAGTGGAATAGCCTGCATGCCACTGTGGTGTGTTTTAATGTTAATTGGTTCTCAGTTGGAAGGAAGCGAGTTTCTACATGTGTATGGAGGGATGCTGTGAAACAGAGGAGTGTGTTCCTCACTGACTGCTTCTGTTCATCTCCTCATTAAAGCGCACACACACACACACACACACACACACACACACTTCACATTCTTGGCCAAAATATCTCCACAGTGTTTTAGCAGCAGGTGTGTAGAGGACAACACATTCTGTACTCACTTCTTTAAATTTCATGGTCTTTAATTTAATTAAACAAACACATGCACGCAAGCAACGCACACATGCAAGCACACACACAAACACAGGATTCATGAAATTTATTCTGTTTTAATGGACCAGAAAGACAAAACACATGCAGATTCATTAATTTAAAATTTTAATTCTACACAGCTCCATTTTACACACACACACACACACACACACACACACACACACACACACACACACACACACACACTATAGTTTATACAGTTATAATTTAAAATGAATAGTTACCTAGTTTTTTGAATAATTTTAAAGCAGTAGTTCAGTTTCCTTCTACACTGAATTTATTTACCTGCAGCTTTTAAGCTGAAATTTTCCATTTGTTAAATTAATGACAGACAGAAATATTCCTGAACTCTTACTATTATGTATTGACTTTCCCAATAAAACTGCAAAGATTAATTGTAACTGATCTTAAATAAATGTCCTATTAGTGATGCAACATGTGGTAATAAATGCTTGAGATAAATAAAATATGAAATTATTATTTAGTTTTATTAGTAAATGTGATTTCATGTACTTTAGTGATGTTAATAAAAACTTTCATGTGTGTTTATTTAAAAAAACAAATCTTAATAAAAAAAGTTCATGTTTATCGAATAAACAAATAATATTAAAAAATTTAAACAAAATTATTTTCGGATATTTTAAGTAATATTTTTGCACATTTATATTTATTTGGCATGTTTTTGTGTCTGCAGTGACACACAGATGATGAAGATTTTAAATCCCCAAAGTATGAAGCAATGCTGCATCAGTTCTGCAGAATTTCCTTGGTTCTGAAAAATCCATAACTGTCCTTTGGTCTGAACAGAAACGTAGACCTTTCAGAAGCATTGTATTTAGCGTCCAGCATGCTGGTGCTTCCAGGATGAGTCTCTTCATCAGGAATAACAACTATATAGATACATCACTCAGGAGATCAGCAGGAGGTGAGCGGGTGTTTGACAGGAGGTGAGCGGGTGTTTGACAGGAGGTGAGCGGGTGTTTGACAGGAGGTGAGCGGGTGTTTGACAGGAGGTGAGCGGGTGTTTGACAGGAGGTGAGCGGGTGTTTGACAGGAGGTGAGCGGGTGTTTGACAGGAGGTGAGCGGGTGTTTGACAGGAGGTGAGCGGGTGTTTGACAGGAGGTGAGCGGGTGTTTGACAGGAGGTTAGTTAGTGCCTGTATGCCACCTGCTCTGGGTTTTGTGGTTGACGAATTTCCAGCTTTCGTGTTTTGCTGTCTTTATCCACTATCTCCAGGCGGAGAGATGGACTCCCTTGTTCCTCCTCTTCATTTTGCAGTTCTCCATCCACAGTGAGGCGGAGCGTGCAGCCTTCAGGGAGGAGCTCCTGCTCGTATGCTGCTGCTAACTGGTTCACCACCCGACGCTCCACCTACAGAACAAAAGCAGTGTTAATGCAGAGCTAATGTTACAGCAGGTATCCTGTTAAACCGAAGAGCTGCATACAGACAATATTCTAAACTTATCATTTATTTCTGATTTAAAAATACTTAATATTTCATTTATTTATCTATATCTGCTGCTACAGCATTTCATCACCTAAAGCTTTACTACAAACATTTACTTACAAGCACAAAGTGTAGTAATAAAGAAAATTAAATAAAAACCACAGTGTGTTTCAACATTTGAAAGAAACAAAAAACATGAACATTAAAACAATTGAGCAAAAATAAAAAATAAAATATGTGCAAAAATATGCAACTTATTTTTTACATTATTATTACCTAAATAAATAACATTCATTGTCTGCTTTAAGACCCAACAGCAAATTTAATATCACAGCAAAAAGTCTATATACACACACACACAAACACACACACCTCCCCAGTCCGGAAGCCAATATCAGTGTATAAAGCCACCAATCCAATAAGGACTATTATTATTTCTTCTCCTCATATTTCTCTCTTCCTGACACCCTAGTGTGTGTGAGAATGTGTGTGCAGTATTGATTAGTCTATTGTGTATCGATGATGTTATTGATTGATTGTTTACCTCATGTTTGATGGAGCGAGCGCCATAGTGAAGGTTGTATCCTCGAGTCAGCAGGTCCAGCACGCCTCGCTCCCACAGCAGGTTGATGTCGTGCCTCTGTTTGGCCTGAGGAAAAACCCCACAAAAACTGAGGACTGAGAGTAAAACTGAACTGTGTGTGTGTGTGAGAGAGAAAGAGAGAGTGAGTGAGTGAGTGAGTGAAAGAGAGAGTGAGAAAGTGTGTGTGTGTGTGATAGAGACTGAGTGAGTGAGAGAGCGTGAGAGAGAGTGAGAAAGAGAGAGTGAGAGGGAGTGTGTGTGAGAGAGAGAGAGGTGAGTGAGTGACTGAGTGAGAGTGAGTGAGTGAGTGAGTGAGTGAGTGAGTGAGAGAGGGAGAGAGAGAGTGCTTCAGTTGGACTTCTTTCATATTTAGTCCACAGTGATGTGCAGAAAGAAGAAATTTTATCCGGTTGTGATTGAAGGGTTTTGATCACGAGTGACTGCTGGAATTTAAACTCACAACTTTCTGATCCTGAACATTGAACCTGTAACGAGCTCCAGCACTTAACTAAAACTAAACTAACTAAACTAAACTCTGTACAATATGCCACAGTGTACAGAACACCATACACAACACAATACACAACACTTCAATACAAAGAAAGAATTCATTGCATTTTCCAAAATAATGAATAAACATAAATATTCATATTACACACACACACACACACAAACACTTTTTTCTGTGTGTACGTGTTTGTTAGACAGAAATGGAGTTTTATTCATATTTAAATATTTATGAATGGCCCACATGTTAACCTCACTAATATGATTATTGTCATCAGACTGTATTGATTCCCTCTGTGTGTGTGTGTGTGTGTGTGTGTGTGTATACAGCCATTTCTCTTTTGCTGTTGATACAAAGCACACCAATAAACACATTAAGCATGCACACACACACACACACACAGACACACACACACACATTTTAACTGTCAATTGTGTGATGCACACAAAATCAGACACAAACACAGACAAACACACACACCATGGGCAGACACAAATACACAAGCTCATGCATGCACACATGCGCGTACCTTTTTTGCCCAGTAGTTGAGCTCTTTGCTTACGAGCTGAATAAGCTCAGAGTGGCAGAAAGGCAAAAAGTAAACGATTTCGCTAATTCGTCCCAGAAATTCATCCCGTCTGAACTGGGCCTGAAAAGACAGCACACCAATCACAACATGTTTCCAATAACACTTGGCCAATAAGATTCCACCATATTTTATATACTATGGCCATAAACATGTTTCTGTTTCCTTCTTTCTGACTCTCTGGAATGTGTGTGTGTTGTGTGTGTGCATGTGTGTGGATGGGTGTGCATGTGTGTGTCTTTTTATAGTTCAGAATATTCCTATGGTAACCAGCACTAGCTTCGGTCAGTATTTATCTCACATATAAAACAGTCAAATCAGGCAGAAATGTGTCTACCTTCAGTATGGGGCGAATCACTTCCTCTTTAAACTTCTTAGAGATGGTAATCTTCTCACTCTGCTGGACTTCATCTGAAACACACACACACACACACACACACACACACACACACACACACACACACACACACACACACACACACTGTGGTACTGCATGTAAAAGGTTGGTTGCTGTTATGTGACAGGGAAGTGCTGACAGCTAGAGGGGAATTGGGGATAAAATAGGGTTAATAAAAAAATAGGTCTCACCCAGACTGTCTGCCAGACGGCGACGACTCTGCTCCTGAGCTTCCTGTCTGAGCTGTATCGCATGCTGGGCAATTTCATCACTTGCCACATTGGAGGTCATTATGAAGATGGCATCCTTGCATTCAATGGTTTTCCCTTTCCCATCTGTCAGACGTCCCTGACCAAGAGATATTGTAAAAAAAAAAATTCTCAAAGATCACATAACACTGTGGATCAGTGAAACAGTGACAGAGTGAACTAACGACACAGTGAATAAGTGGCTCAGTGAAACAGTGAACCAATGACACAGTGAACCAGTGACTCAGTGATAGTTTATAATGAGCAATGTAACAGTGACACAGAGAATCAAGAATACAGAGTGATTTAGTCTTTCAGTAACTCTGTAATATTGACTCAGGTGATCCTAGGGTTCTGACCTCATCAAAAAGCTGCAGCATGATGGTGAGGACATCAGGATGTGCTTTATCCACCTCATCAAAGAGCACTACAGCGTTCGGACACTGCTTCAGCAGTTTAGTGAGCTGACCGCCTTCCTCATGACCGACATACCCCGGTGGAGAACCGATAAATTTAGCCACCTAATGCAACAGACACACAGACACACAGACACACACACACAATGACAGTGTGAGCCAGAGTTTGTGTGTGTCTATGTGTTAAAGCTCAAGGTCTACAGAGGTCCTCCTCTAAACACTGTGACAGCTCAGCAGTGGGGTCACAAATAACAAAACCTTTAAAACACTCACTTCACCTTTAATACCAGAGACACACTGAGCTGAATTTACTGCCTAAAATTTCTGTTAGTATTTCCGTAGGGAAAATCCCTTGTACTGTACTTAAGTCAGGTTTTGAGCGCCAGAAGAGAATCAACAGCATGTTCTCACACCTCGGAGGCTGCACACGGTGCAAAGGGAAATCTGATACATACATTATTTTCTGGCCTCAAGATAAGCAATGTCTCTAATTAATATTAGAAAAAAATTGTCAAGGCCAGAAGGTGCAATTATTTTTTTGTAAGAGCAGAGAAAGTCAGGCTGCAACATGTTTACATAAATTAACTATTATTTATGTTTCAATTAAAAAGTCCTTAAAATCAAAGTCAGAATCACACTTAACTAAGATGTTCCTGTTTACACAAACCCTGCCCCCTTACACACTTCTAACTGAAGTCTGTTAAAAGTCTGTGTGTGTGCACCTGAGGCTTTAATTTGTAATTTTAAAATGAAATCCAGACAGAGATTTACTCTACTCTGTTTACAATCCTGTGTGTGTTACCTCGTGTTTCTCCTGGAACTCTGACATGTCCATTCTGATGAAACCCTGTGAATATAAAGGTGGTGATCAGAGAACAGATTAAGGTTGTAGTTTACATGGATGTGTGTCTGTGTGTTTCTGACCTTTTTGATGTCTTTGTGAATGTAACGAGCCACCTGCTTTGCCAATTCCGTTTTACCTACACACACACACACACACACACACACACACACACACACACACACACACACACACACACACACAAACAAACAAACACACACAAGAAATTCCTGACATAATGGATTGTATAACATCAGGAAGTGATGGATTGTATAACATCAGGAAGTGATGTCGAGTTAAAATCACAGTTACTCGAGTGAAAAGTTAGAACTGTGTGACCACAGAACCGTTCTCTGTTCTCCAACACTGCATGTCTGTAATTGTCATGGCAACAAGGTCACTGCTTCCTATATCTGTATTTTTCCCCATTTCTCTCACTCTCTCTCTTACATCTTTTTCACTCAGTCTCTTTTCTCACTCCTGTCTCTGAGTAAATAAATATTCCTCCTATGAACTTCAATATAAATACTTTTGTGGCGCATGCTCAAGGCTGCTGAATATTAATGTTGCTGGTCAGAGGAGAGACGGGATATGAGACATCTGACAATCAGCATCCATCTCCCCCAACAAACAAATAACTCCCTGTGTGTATGTGTTTGTGTGTCTGAGAGAGAGAGTAAGAGAGAGAGAGAGAGAGAGAGAGAGAGAGAGAGAGAGAGTATGTGTGTGTGAGAGAGAGAGTAAGAGAGAGAGAGAGAGTATGTGTGTGTGAGAGAGTAAGAGAGAGAGAGAGAGAGAGAGAGAGAGAGAGAGAGAGAGAGAGTATGTGTGTGTGAGAGAGAGAGTAAGAGAGAGGGAGAGAGAGAGAGAGAGAGAGAGAGAGAGAGAGAGAGAATGTGTGTGTGAGAGAGAGAGTAAGAGAGAGGGAGAGAGAGTATGTGTGTGTGTGAGAGAGAGTGCAAAAGAGAAAGAGTGTAATAAAGTGAAATATAGTGTGTACTAAAGTGTGTAATAAAATGTGAAATAAAGTGTGTAATAGTGTGAAATAAAGTGTGTACTAAAGTGTGTACTAAAGTGTCAAATATAGTGTGTACTATAGTGTGTACTAAAGTTTCAAATATAGTGTGTACTATAGTGTGTAATAAAGTGTGTAATATAGTGTGTAATATAGTGTGTAATATAGTGTGTAATAAAGTGTGTAATAAAGTGTGTACTAAAGTGTGTAATATAGTGTGTACTATAGTGTGTACTATAGTGTGTAATAAAGTGTGAAATATAGTGTGTACTAAAGTGTGTAATAAAGTGTGTACTATAGTGTGTAATATAGTGTGTACTATATTGTGAAATATAGTGTGTACTATAGTGTGTAATAAAGTGTGAAATATAGTGTGTACTAAAGTGTGTAATATAGTGTGTACTATAGTGTGTAATAAAGTGTGTACTATAGTGTGTACTATAGTGTGAAATATAGTGTGTACTACATTGTGAAATATAGTGTGTACTATAGTGTGTAATATAGTGTGTACTATATTGTGAAATATAGTGTGTACTATAGTGTGTACTATAGTGTGTACTATAGTGTGTAATATAGTGTGTAATATAGTGTGTACTATAGTGTGTACTATAGTGTGTAATAAGTGTGTACTATAGTGTGTAATATAGTGTGTAATATAGTGTGTACTATAGTGTGTAATATAGTGTGTACTATAGTGTGTACTATAGTGTGTAATAAGTGTGTACTATAGTGTGTACTATAGTGTGTAATAAGTGTGTACTATAGTGTGTAATATAGTGTGTAATATAGTGTGTACTATATTGTGAAATATAGTGTGTACTATAGTGTGTAATATAGTGTGTACTAAAGTGTGTAATATAGTGTGTACTATAGTGTGTAATATAGTTTGTACTATAGTCTGTAATAGTGTGTACTATAGTGTGTAATATAGTGTGTACTATAGTGTATACTATAGTGTGTAATATAGTGTGTAATATAGTGTGTAATATAGTGTGTACTATAGTGTGTAATATAGTGTGTACTAAAGTGTGTACTAAAGTGTGTACTAAAGTGTGTAATATAGTGTGTACTATAGTGTGTAATATAGTGTGTACTATAGTGTATACTATAGTGTGTAATAAAGTGTGTAATAAAGTGTGTAATAAAGTGTGTACTATAGTGTGTACTATAGTGTGTAATAAAGCGTGTGGGAGGTTTAGGTACACATTTATACAGTGTAGTAAAGGTGTAGCCTATTAGAAAGTGATACAACAGCAATGAATTAAAATATGTTTTAATCATTTACCAATTCCTGAAGAGCCGAGGAAGAGGAAGACAAGGGGATGTTCTTCATCATACCAGCCATTCTCCTTCCTCCTGATAGCTGAAAAAGTGAAAATGGGGGGTTTATTAAAACTGACAAGAGAGCGCTTACAAGAAAGAGAGAGAGAGATAGAGTGTGAGAGAGAGAGTGTGTGAGAAAGAGAGTGAGAGTAAGTGAGACAGAGTGTGTGTGAGAGACAGACAGAGAGAGAGAGAGTGAGTGTCAGTGAGTGAGAGAGACAGAGAGTGTGTGTGAGAGAGAGAGAGAGACAGACAAACAGACAGACAGCATGTTCCGTACACACACTGAATATACACTACACACAATACTTCTGAGGCAAATGAAAAAGATAATATTTTATGAATTAAATAGCAGTTCATATCAACTGGAATGTTTTACACACTAAGGTTATATAATAAAACACTAGGTTGCTTCTTGCTGCTGTTCAGTAAATGTGTGTCGTATGAATGCAAGCTGCTTTTTACAGCTGAATCAAACTAAACCTCAGTAACTAAATAAATTCACCTTTTTGTTTTTCCGGATAAAAGAGAAATTTTTGTTTAAAAAAAAAATTCATTTATTTGACATGTCTAAAACTACACACACACACACACACACACACACACACACACACACACACACACACACACACACACACACACACACACACACACACACACACACACACACCCCTCCTCTCTTTGCCCTCCTGCGCTCTCTGGTCCACCATTAGCTCAACGCTAATTCCATTAGCCTGCGCCCTGCTGCAGCCGGCTAATCGCGTTAGCATGGATCCGGCAGAGGTGCCTCAGGAACAAGGCTACGATAACGCACCGTCGCCACAGCAACCAGTGTGTGTGTGTGTGTGTGTGTGTGTGTGTGTGTGTGTGTGTGTGCGTGTGTGTGTGCGTGTGTGTTCAAGTAAAAGGAGACAGAAATAAATATATAATCTGAACAAACAGACTTATGTTTTTCAGGGGTAACAGGGTCAAAGGAACTCGAGGTCGAGGAGTGTGTGTGTGTGTGTGTGTGTGTGTGTGTGTGTGTGTGTGTGTGCGCGTGTGTGCATGTAGCCATGTAAAGCAACAAAAGACCTCACTACGACAATAAGAATAAGAAAAACCAAAACCACTGCAGATATCAGGAGAATTATGGCAAATTATGTGATAATTGTGTGGCTATTAAATATATCCCAATATTCTATGTGCTAAAATACACACACACACCATCCTGAAAAAGTCTGAGATCCGTTACACAGTGCAGCAATAATAATAATAATAATAATAATAATAATAATAATAATAATAATAATAATAAATAAATAAGCTCCACTGTCTACTTTTAGCTACACTAAACAATGAAGAGATCACAGATGAAGGCTATTACTGTGTCAGTGGATCTCCAACTTCCTGACAGACAGACCACAAGCTGTAGGGGTGGGCAAACACACATCATTCACCCTCACTCTCAGCACTGGAGCCCCCCAGAGTTGTGTTCTGAGCCCTCTGCTGTATTCACCGTACACTTATGACTGTGTGGCCACTTCCAACTCTACCACCATCATCAAGTTTGCTGATGACACTGTTGTGGTGGGCCTGATCTCCAACAACAAAGACGAGACGGCCTACCTACAGGAGACTAAAAACCTGGATGGTGCCAGGAGAACAATCTTCTCCTGAATGTGAGCAATACAAAAGATAGTGGACTTCAGTACAAAGCAGGAGTGGTCATACCAACCGCTAAACATCAACGGGACCCCAGTAGAGAGAGTGGACAGTTTACGGTACCTAGGTGTTCACATCACACAGGACCTGTCTTGGTCCTGTCACATTAACACCCTGGTGAAGAAGGCCCGGCAGCGGCTGTACCATCTGAGACGCTTGAGGGACTTCAGACTACCCTCTCAGGTGCTAAAGACCTTCTACACCTGCACCATTGAGAGCGTCCTGACGGGTAGCATCACTTCCTGGTTCGGGAACAGCATCCTGCAGGACAGGTGATCCCTCCAGAGGGTGGGTCGGTCAGCTGAACGTAACATCCACACTGAGCTCCCTGACCTGAAGGACATCTACAGCACGCGGTGCCGGACCAGAGCTAGGAAGATTGTAAAAGATCTCAGCCATCCCAACAATGGACTCTTTTCTTTGTTGCGTTCAGGGAAACGCTTCCGCTCCCTGAAAGCAAACACAGAGAGGATGAGGAGAAGCTTCTTGCCGCAGGCCATTCGGATCTTAAACCAGGAGACACCCAGGATCTAGCACTGGACCTCTTAGGGTCACACCTATAGTTCGGTTTATTTGCTCCGGCCCAAAAGCAAAAAATGATACATTGTAGCTTTTTTAGCAGTTTTGGTTCCTTTTCACACCACACTGATCGTTCTGTTCCGCACCAGTTGAAACGAACCAAAATGCAGTCATGTGATAACATCCACATCACTCATTGGCCACATGTCTTTGAGCGTATTTCCTAAACTGCTTCTCGATTGGTCAGAATAAACGTGCGGGAAATTTCAACGAAACTCCGGAAGTAAACAAAAATAGGAAAATACAGCATACAGTACACTATGGAGAGACGACTGCGTGCTGCAATTATGTTCGTGGTTGTAATCTACTACATCGCTTGTATACAGCATTCTATGCAAAGTCTTAATTTTCAGAATGAAGCGCAGATGCGGCTTGAAAATATCATTTTAATGCACTGCAAACGGTGAAGATGCATCGCGAGACACTTCAGGAGGCGGCGAGCATTACTTTTGTGAAACTGTGACATGCTCATCTTCCGAAAATATTGCCAACGACCCACTACGGCATCTGGTTTAGTCCAAAATGTGCAATACTTTTTGCAGTTAGGTCCGTTCGATCTCGGATCGTGTTCTCACCACAAAAGAACCGTACCAGAGTTCGTTTGAAAGCGTACCGAGACCACCTCTTCAAGGAGGTCTCGGTACGCTTGTTTGGTCCTTTTTTGGTGCACACCAGAGTTCGATTGCTGCATTCTCACCTGCCCAAATGAACAGCACCAAATGAGCAATCGAACTCTGGTATGATTCAACCGAACTAAACAAGGGTGTGAAAGCACCCTTATATACTTTTTATATTTTTTATTCTTATACCGAACAGTTGCATAAAGCAGTTCACTGCATATCGTACCCTGTATGTATGTGTATGTGACAGACAAAATTTGATTTGATTTGACTAAGTTTTGTTAAGAAAGGGTAAAAATTGCTTCCTGAAGGCTGATTGGTTGAATGTTTCTGAATTAATTCACTGATGATTAAAATCCAGATGATTTTCCTGAAAGTTAAAGTTAACTGAGAAAGTTAACTGCATCAATGACCAAACCCCAACCATTAATGAAGCTTCAAGATCAAAATTGAATTCTTCGAAGAATTCAAGATCAAACCCATACAACCAATCAGGGGTCTTATTTATCCAGCTCAGCCTCCTTAACTTCCTCTGATCAAGGTGTGTCGGGCATACTGTTAATTGTTATTGTTTATTTGTATCAACAGGTTTCAATTGAATAAATTAAGTATAACAAATTTAGGCTTTGGAAAATTATTACCCCCCAAAAATAAATCCATCATAACAGCATAGGATTTCACCTGTCTGTGTTTGGACACAGACTACAAGTTACTGACCAAGTTTTATTTCAGTACAGCTTACAGTTTGGTGATAAAATTATGTACGGTTTATTTTAGCAGGGAATCAAAATAACAATAACATGAAGCCATCTGTTCTTGGACCTCTAAAAATATTTTTTGGAGATATTGGTAATGAATGAGTTACTGTAATCCTAACGCTGTCACAACCCGTGAACTCTGAGCTTTTATTACAATTTGGCTGTTGAAAGAAAAAAAAAGGTGACGTGACCTACAGCTAAGTATGGTGACACTTACTCAGAATTCGTTCTCTGCATTTAACCCATCCAAAGTGCACACACAGAGCAGTGGGCAGCCATTTATGCTGCAGCAACCGGGGAGCAGTTGGGGGTTCGGTGCCTTGCTCAAGGGCACCTCAGTTGTGGTATTGCCGGCCTGAGACTCAAACCCACAACCTTAGGGTTAGGAGTCAAACTCTCTAAACATTAGGCCATGACTTCCCCAGTTAAACATCAGGGAATCTAACGCTGAAAAACAGCAACATGTGAGTGAGTTTGAACACAGAATAAAAACGTGTTTGTGTGGAAAAACATCTTTAACAGAATAAAAAAAGAATGTGACCAATAATAAAGTCCATTAGAGTGAAACAGTGAACCAGTTACAGCTGACAAAAAACAGACACACACACATGTAAGAAATCGTCAACGTAGCAGGATAGCATACTGTGTAAGATTGTGTACAACTGTGTGTGTTTAGTGTCTTGTCATTCGTCATAAAGATGAATCTCGAATAGCTGAAGGCCGTGTCTTCTCCTCCTCTCCCCTGATAATGTGCATCCGCCATATTGTAGCACTGCTGTGTGTGTGTGTGTGTGTGTGTGTCCGTGTCCCTCGGCACTCAACAACAGCCATATTTCAGCAGGTCTGCCTGTGACTGAGCCTTTCTCTCTCAACTTTATTACACAGAGTGAGTGTGAGGGTCCCTCCCTGAGGACACACGCAGTCCCATCAACAATATAAACTGGAGACTTCACAGCAGAGCATGTGTGACTTACAGAAGTACGAGAAGTGTGGGACAGACCGGTGACAAGATGGTTCAACAACACCAGACAATACAGACCTGCTATAACAATAATAATAAACATGATGACCTCATCATGGGATTTGTAATGTCACACTTGTTATAGCAGCTCTTTTCTCTCTCTCCTGAAGAAGCTGCTAATCATGCACCTGAGAATGCACAAAATGGTGTAAACTCCTTTGTCCTGAAAAGGTGGGAGAACTGTTACAAAGCGCTGACACTGGAGACACCTTCCATAGAGGTTACATAAATTACAGAACACTTAACTATAAAAAAGGAACAAAATGATCCCTGATTTGTTATCAGATAAATAGAAATGGCATTTTCCCTGATGTCTAGTTTGTTCTAAATAAAGAATGACAGCAGTCTAATGTGTAATGATGTGTAGATGATGAAGATCTGTATAGATACAGTGCAGCACAAGGCGGGTGATAAAACTCTGTGGAACTGCTGAAGGTTCAGACTAAATTACAGTCTAAATAAACGCTGAACATAGCCACAACCCAGGTTCTGTTTCAGTGAGCACTGATCCACAAAAACGTAACATCATGTATAAGATGTAACGTCATGTATAAGGTGTAACATGTATAAGGTGTAAAGTATAAGGTATAACGTGTATAAGGTGTAAAGTATAAGGTATAACGTGTATAAGGTGTAACGTTATGTATGAGGTGTAAAGTATAAGGTATAACGTGTATAAGGTGTAACGTTATGTATAAAGTGTAAAGTATAAGGTGTAACGTCAGGTATAAGGTGTAACGTTATGTATAAGGTGTAAAGTATAAGGTGTATTGTATAAGGTGTAACGTCAGGTATAAGGTGTAACGTATAAGGTGTAACGTCAGGTATAAGGTGTAACGTTATGTACAAGGTGTAACGTATAAGGTGTAAAGTATAAGGTGTAAGATCATGTATAAGGTGTAAAGTATAAGGTGTAACGTCAGGTATAAGGTGTAACATGTACAAGGTGTAATATATAAGGTGTAATGTATAAGGTGTAACGTCAGGTATAAGGTGTAACATAAGGTGTAACGTCAGGTATAAGGTGTAATGTATAAGGTGTAACGTCAGGTATAAGGTGTAATGTATAAGGTGTAACGTCGTGTATAAGGTGTAACGTCAGGTATAAGGTGTAACGTCAGGTATAAGGTGTAACATAAGGTGTAACGTCAGGTATAAGGTGTAATGTATAAGGTGTAACGTATAAGGTGTAACGTCAGGTATAAGGTGTAATGTATAAGGTGTAACGTCAGGTATAAGGTGTAACGTTATGTATAAGGTGTAACGTATAAGGTGTAAAGTATAAGGTGTAAGATCATGTATAAGGTGTAAAGTATAAGGTGTAACGTCAGGTATAAGGTGTAACATGTACAAGGTGTAATGTATAAGGTGTAATGTATAAGGTGTAACGTATAAGGTGTAACGTCAGGTATAAGGTGTAACATGTACAAGGTGTAACATATAAGGTGTAACGTATAAGGTGTAACGTATAAGGTGTAACGTATAAGGTGTAACGTATAAGGTGTAACGTCAGGTATAAGGTGTAACGTATAAGGTGTAACGTCAGGTATAAGGTGTAACGTATAAGGTGTAACGTCAGGTATAAGGTGTAACGTATAAGGTGTAACGTCAGGTATAAGGTGTAATGTATAAGGTGTAACGTATAAGGTGTAACGTCAGGTATAAGGTGTAATGTATAAGGTGTAACGTATAAGGTGTAACGTCAGGTATAAGGTGTAACATAAGGTGTAACGTCAGGTACAAGGTGTAATGTATAAGGTGTAACGTCAGGTATAAGGTGTAATGTATAAGGTGTAACGTCGTGTATAAGGTGTAACGTCGTGTATAAGGTGTAACGTCAGGTACAAGGTGTAATGTATAAGGTGTAACGTCAGGTATAAGGTGTAATGTATAAGGTGTAACGTCGTGTATAAGGTGTAACGTCAGGTATAAGGTGTAACATAAGGTGTAACGTCAGGTATAAGGTGTAATGTATAAGGTGTAACATCAGGTATAAGGTGTAATGTATAAGGTGTAACGTCGTGTATAAGGTGTAACGTCGTGTATAAGGTGTAACGTCAGGTATAAGGTGTAACGTCAGGTATAAGGTGTAACGTTTATACACCTTATGGTGTAATGTATAAGGTGTAACGTTGTTTATAAGGTGTAACATTGTTTATTAGGTGTAAAGTATAAGGTGTAACGTTGTGTATAAGGTGTAACGTATAAGGTGTAACGTCAGGTATAAGGTGTAACGTCAGGTATAAGGTGTAACGTCATGTATAAGGTGTAACGTCATGTATAAGGTGTAACGTTGTGTATAAGGTGTAACGTTGTGTATAAGGTGTAACGTATAAGGTGTAACGTCAGGTATAAGGTGTAACGTCAGGTATAAGGTGTAACGTTGTGTATAAGGTGTAACGTTGTGTATAAGGTGTAACGTATAAGGTGTAACGTTGTGTATAAGGTGTAACGTATAAGGTGTAACGTTGTGTATAAGGTGTAACGTATAAGGTGTAACGTCAGGTATAAGGTGTAACGTCATGTATAAGGTGTAACGTCATGTATAAGGTGTAACGTTGTGTATAAGGTGTAACGTTGTGTATAAGGTGTAACGTATAAGGTGTAACGTCAGGTATAAGGTGTAACGTTGTGTATAAGGTGTAACGTTGTGTATAAGGTGTAACGTATAAGGTGTAACGTTGTGTATAAGGTGTAACGTATAAGGTGTAACGTTGTGTATAAGGTGTAACGTATAAGGTGTAACGTCAGGTATAAGGTGTAACGTCATGTATAAGGTGTAACGTCATGTATAAGGTGTAACGTTGTGTATAAGGTGTAACGTTGTGTATAAGGTGTAACGTATAAGGTGTAACGTCAGGTATAAGGTGTAATGTCAGGTATAAGGTGTAACGTATAAGGTGTAACGTTGTGTATAAGGTGTAACGTCATGTATTTACATTTACGGCATTTAGCAGACACCCTTATCCAGAGTGACTTACAACTGAGCAACTGAGGGTTAAGGGCCTTGCTCAGGGGCCCAGCAGTGGCAGCTTGGTGGACCTGGGGTTCGAACCAATGACCTTCCGATCAGTAGCCCAACACCTTAACCACTGAGCTACCACATGTATAAGGTGTAACGTCTGGTATAAGGTGTAACATAAGGTGTAATGTATAAGGTGCAACATAAGGTGTAATGTATAAGGTGTAACGTCATGTATAAGGTGTAACGTCATGTATAAGGTGTAATGTATAAGGTGTAACGTTGTGTATAAGGTGTAACGTCATGTATAAGGTGTAACGTCATGTATAAGCTGCAACGTCTGGTATAAGCTGTAACATAAGGTGTAATGTATAAGGTGTAACATAAGGTGTAATGTATAAGGTGTAACGTCATGTATAAGGTGTAACGTATAAGGTGTAACGTTGTGTATAAGGTGTAACGTCATGTATAAGGTGTAACGTTGTGTATAAGGTGTAACGTATAAGGTGTAACGTATAAGGTGTAACGTATAAGGTGTAACGTATAAGGTGTAACGTTAGGTATAAGGTGTAACATCAGGTATAAGGTGTAACATCAGGTATAAGGTGTAACGTCATGTATAAGGTGTAACGTTAGGTATAAGGTGTAACATCAGGTATAAGGTGTAACGTCATGTATAAGGTGTAACGTCATGTATAAGGTGTAAAGTCGTGTATAAGGTGTAACGTATAAGGTGTAACATAAGGTGTAATGTATAAGGTGTAACGTTGTGTATAAGGTGTAACGTCATGTATAATGTGTAAGGTCTGGTATAAGCTGCAACGTCTGGTATAAGCTGCAACGTCTGGTATAAGCTGTAACATAAGGTGTAATGTATAAGGTGTAACATAAGGTGTAATGTATAAGGTGTAACGTCATGTATAAGGTGTAACGTCATGTATAAGGTGTAACGTATAAGGTGTAACGTTGTGTATAGGGTGTAACGTCATGTATAAGGTGTAACGTATAAGGTGTAACGTTGTGTATAAGGTGTAAGTTCATGTATAAGGTGTAACGTATAAGGTGTAACGTTGTGTATAAGGTGTAACTTCATGTATAAGGTGTAAGGTATATGGTGTAACGTTGTGTATAAGGTGTAACGTCATGTATAATGTGTAACGTCTGGTATAAGCTGCAACGTCTGGTATAAGCTGTAACATAAGGTGTAACGTATAAGGTGTAACGTCATGTATAAGGTGTAACGTCATGTATAAGGTGTAACGTATAAGGTGTAACGTCTGGTATAAGGTGTAAAGTATAAGGTGTAACGTCAGGTATAATCTGTAACGTCAGGTATAAGCTGTAATCAAAGTAAGTGGAAAGTAATTAAAGCATAATTAAAAAGATAATAGCATATTTTATTAAAACGATTCATTAAAGTATTTCTTATGTGTATTTTAGTGTAACCTGTAGTTAACTGGAGGCTGTGTGTGTGTGTGATTAAAAAATCTTGTTATTTAAAAAGTCAGAATATTTCCTTGTTAAAACATTAATTGTCTACAGTGCAATTCATTATGTCAAGAGAAGGTCCTCAGAAAGGGGTGTGTGTGGGTTTCAGTATACAGATAAAAATCATAGCAAATTAAGTGCATGTAAACTTAAGGGCCTCATAATCATTATTTTGCTTCGGATAACATTTGGTTCCCACGAGTTGTGTGTGTACGTATGTGTGTGTGTTGTCTTTGTTTGGAAAGGCAGAGGACTGGTAATGACATTAAGGAGGATAATCACCTTCAATAACTTTTAGCCCCCAAGAGCTAAACCAAGATCAATCTGGAGCTTTCTCTGTGTGTGTGCGCGTGTGCGTGTGTGTATACTCAAGTCCCAACGGAGTGCAAAAGTTTACACACCCCTAATGGAAAAATCATTGGCACTAACAGACAGTTTGTGTAAAACATTAAAGCTAAATCAGTCAGAAATCTATTTGCTGTGTATGTAATTGATAAAATAAACAAAACAAACATTGAAAAAAATAATGAAAATAAATGTATTCCTTATTTAATTTCGGTAGTAATAGTTTTATGTGAACGTTACAGTTGAAAACAAGCACAGAATACAAAGACACCAGACAAAGCCCCGCCCACCTTTAAACTGATTGGTCAGCCTGGGTGGAGGAGGAGGAGTCTAGAAGTATTGTTGCTATAAGCACCAGCTCTCAGTTTAACTACATTTCATTTATTAAATAGTTTATTAAAACATTTTATTAACATTTTCAGAAATGTATAAACGAATGTACTTTTAGTAGATAATTCAGAAAGATCTTTTGTTAGAAAATAATTTATCAGAAGCTCTGACAGAGTTGCACAGCATGCGATGGGACCGAGCTGTGATCATCTTCATACTCAGAAGAATATGGAATGATCAATTTTGTGAGTTCATCTTGTTGCATGTGACAATAAGGAGTCGTGTTTTTGATCATGTCAGTGGCATGTTGATTAAACTGACAACATCGTCGTCTCCATTGAACTTTACAACCATACTAACTGTAAAAAATACAAGAATTTATTTTACTACTTCCTCTGCCACAACTGCCCTCCAAACCCCACCACCCCAGTGTACACGGCCAAGTAAGCAGTGTACACTACACTGATTGGTTGACAGTGACAGTGGAATAAGCCTATCACATGCTGAGTTCCAGTAGGTGGGGCTTGTTTGTCTCTCATTTTTCATTAGATCATTGTGTTAACATAACGTTTGCAGAAAACTTAAAATAAGTATATAATAAAACAAATAATAAAAACAATACAAAGAAGTAAATTAAAAAAATAAAAACACTGTAAATGTGCTGTTAAACCCATAAACACATCATTCTGCTTATCAGTGTAGGAACTGTGTGTGTGTTTGTGTGTGTGTTTATATCCTTTCTGAGTCTGTACATCATCTGCATAGCCAAAGGCTGCAGTAAGTGTGTTTGATGGCCACATTCTTTTATTTTATTAGACACACACACACACACACACACACACATACACACACACACACACTCCTGTGTCTCTTTCTCTCTCATTTGTCTTTGACATCAGCATTTCTCATCTTGCCGTGCCTTGTCTGTCCCTCCTCTCTCTCAACCGATCTCAACAGCAGAAGTATGTGTGTGTGCGTGTCTGTGTGTGTGTGTGAGAGCTGATATATTCACTATATTAGTTGTGGAGGATCAATATTCTGCTGCTTTAACGGTCACCATGCTGCGCCTCAAATTGCTTTCAGGACAATTTGCCACTGCAATAACTGCCCATTTATCAAATCAGTTAGAGAGAGGCTGCCTGTACATCTCTCTCTCTCTCTCTCTCTCTCTCTCTCACACACACACACACACACACACACACTCACACGCAATCTCTCCCTCACACACTCGCTCATACACACATACCTAATCCTCCACTAATTTCAGCAAGCCAAGAGAGATGTTCAAGATAGAGATAATTTCAAAAATTAACACAATAAGCATGCACACACAGATACTCTCGCGCGCGCACACACGCACACACACACACACACACACTCTTAATCATGTCACACACAGCACAAGGTGGTGTTGTGCTAATCGATCGATAAGTGCAGTAATATTGTGTGTTTACTGAGGTGTGTGTGTTATTGTGCTATAACTCATCTACGGTGTCTATCTGGGGAGCTGTACACACACATATGCGAGCACAGCACACACAAACACATCATGCACTCTGTTACGGAAAAATCAAAGAAAATAAATAAATAATTAGAGAATAAAAAAATGAAACAAGAAGGAGACACGAAGGTCCAGAGAGAGAGAGAGAGACTGTGAGACATGTCAGCATGTTCCATACACACTGAATATACACCATACACAATATGTTGAGATGTGCTGAACTTGAAAAGAGAGAAACATAGAAAGAGAGAGAGAGAGAGTAATTGAGTTAAACCACCCAAGACTAGGATGAACAGCAGCTGCGCACACGCACACGCACACACACACACAGCCACCTGTGCTCATTGAAACCCTGCCCATTAATCTACATTAACCAATTAGCTGCCTTCGCCTGCCTGGCTGGCCCCAAAGCCACACCCACTGGGGGGATAGTGATAGAGTACAAAAGGTAAAGTGATGGGAAACTGGACCCTGTGTGTCTGGGTGTGTGTTTGTATGTGAATGTTTGTGTATATATACAGTATTTTCCGCACTATAAGGCGCACGTAAAAGCCTTAAATTTTCTCAAAAATCGTCCGTGCGCCTAATAATCCGGTGCGCCTTATGTGTGCACTGAGTTCCTATAAAAATGTTGTGTGACTTTAGTAAGCGCTCCGCTTGATTGACTGTCGGACCATTTCCCGCTGACACAGGGACGTAATACATACACTACATACGCTGGCAGCGATAAACCAATCAGAGAACATTACGTTATACGTACAGTACGTACGCTTACCTTCGTTACACCTCCGGTAGGTATAATACCGGTATGTTGCAAAACAACATTTGTTTCTTCCTAACCATTATTGTATAGATATCTATGACCATTATGCGCTCCACACTCCAGTCCAGTAGGTGGCGGTAAATGCACCTTAAGTTGGTTTGCCATCCGCCAATAAAAATCAGATGCTTACAAGGCACAATTCAAACTACAGGCTATCAGTTACACGGTTGTAAATGGAAATAGAGCAGCTGAAAGAATTCAACATCAATGTATCTATGGTTCGGAAGTGGAGGAAGCAAGAAAATGAACTGTGCCAAGTTAAGAAGACACAGTAGATGAGAACTTTGATGGATTTGTAGGAGAAGATTTTTTTTTTTGCTTCTGTTACCTTTTTTTGTAGACCGTATGTTTTAGCATGCGCCTTATAATACGGTGCGCCTTATGTATGGGTTAAGTACAGAAATAGACAACGTAACTGAGACTGCGCCTTATAATCCGGTGCGCCTCATGCTGCGGAAGATATGGTACAAAGACTGTGTGTATGAGAGTGTGAGTTTGTGTATATTAGTATGTTTGTGTTTGAGTGTTCATATTTATGAATACGTTCATATTTGTGTGTATGTATATGATTAAATGTATATATATATATATATATATATATATATATATATATATATATATATATATATATATATATATATATACACACACACACACACAATTTGAGTGCATATGAGTGTGTTACCTGAGGCAACAGTAGCGATGGCCCCCTCCTGGCCGATGATGTGCTCCTTTAGTCTGTACTCCAGAGGAAACCTCCTCCTCTCCTCCACCTCCCTCTGCTTCTGTTCTTCCTTAAACTATAGACGGACAGACAGACACACAGGAAGACAGATGGACGGACAGACAGACAGGTAGACAGTGAGACAGGCATTAGCTCGATTCTTATAATAACACGTGTACTGATTATGTCCTCTAAACTCCTTTAATAAAGTTGAGGCTCTACTGAACTGTAGGTCATTTAAACGACTAAACCAATCATCAGTGAGCAGTGGTGTAAGCCCCGCCCCTGCACACTGTACCTTTTCCTCACGCTCCTTCAGCAGTGTGTGCATCTCTCCCTCTTTAGCGTAAGACAGTGGAGTGTGTCCCAGCTCATTCACCTGCAGGGGGTTCGCACCTGCAACACACACATCACACAGGTCAAAGATCATCACCATCAGGGTTTGGGGTCAAGCTGTTAGGGGTCACTGTGTTAAAAAAGAGAGACGGAAGGAAAAATATTGTGTCCTAAAAATGGATTGATCCCAACAAGCAGGGGGTCATTGAGCTCACACCGAGAGAGAAAGCAAGAGAGAGAAAGAGAGAGAGAGAAAGAGCTAGAGAGAGAGAGAGAGAGAGAGAGAGAGAGAGAGAGAGAGAAAGAGCAAGAGAGACCAGTCCCCTCATCCAACTGGTTTATCAGTCACTGCTCAATAACCGCACACCATACTGCTAACAAATCATTATCCGAAAATAACGCACCACTAACCCAACACTAACATACCATTAACTCACAATGACACATCAGTAACACACACCAATAATATACCTCTAACACACAATAACACACTAACCTATCCCCCAACACTAACACACCACCTCTATACCTCTAGCACACAATAAATACACACTAACCTAACCCCCAAAACAAAAAGCAACTAACACAATAAAGATTGAGGAACAAAAGAGTCATTCTTCACAAGAAACCAAATGACACACGCACGCACACACACACACACACACACCAAGTGAGGGACAGTGAATGACCAAGTCACCTACGACATAATACACACACTTTTTTCTTTATTTTTGTTATTCTCAGGGTTCTATTAGTTTTAATCAAATTTATGTTCAGTTTTTCTTAACTATACTGAGAATGTGTGTACATTTGTTCATCTATGTAATTCTGTAATTATATTGTTTCAAAGCTTTAGCTATAAAGAGAGGGAGAGAGAAAGAGAGAAATAGACTCCCTACTGTTTATTCAATTAAAACAGAGCTCCACTATTGTTCTCTCATTATAGGACACACAGAGAGAGAGAGAGAAAGAGAGAGAGAGATGGTGACCATAGCGATGGTTTCCGTGGTGTCCTCAGGGATTTTTGTTCTGTTGTTTGACCTGCACTGCCTGAGGCAAAGATGTGTCGATATACAAAATGTATAAAAACTCATTGACTGAATTTAAAACCCAATAATAATATGTAGAGGTATTAGAATACAAACAATTTTTTTTTCACCATAAAAGTCTCTCATTTGAGATTCAATAAATGTAATATTCTGCATTACGTTACACAGGAACACTTTGCTCAAGACCAGCCTCGCTTCCTCTCACACCACACAGATCTCACACATCTCGGACAGCTATGTGTTAAGTACAGATCCTGTCCTAATTAAAGACCGGAGCTAATTTCAAACACTGTCAGGAAAACTCTGGACACAAACAGAGAAATGCCGATCGATAGCCAGCCGACATAAAAAGAGAAAAGTAATAAAGAAACACTTCCCTGTCCTCCTGTTACACTTCCCTCCTTCCACTCTCAGATAATAAATAGCATCATTTAGTCCTGTAATATCACACACACAAACACACACACACATACACACACACACCCCTTTGGGCATGTGCGTTAAAGAGAATCACTACTAATGATTAGGCACCCCTTAGAGGGATACATGTGTGTACGCAGAAAGAAACACACACACACACACACACACACACACACACACACACACACACACACACACACACAGATTTAAGGATAAACCAGCCTCTGTTAAATGTCTCTCTCTTTTCAGCTGGTGGTTCCCTGGTTTCTGCCTGAGGGTCAGGGTTCAAAGGTCATGGTTAGGGTGATTAGTCACCTCTCATAGCTCTGAGCGGTGGAGAAGCCGTGGGCCGGAACTGTGTCTCTTCCCCAGCGAGAGTGAGCCAAGCCCGGGGCCAGGAGCAGCACGAGACCAGGGGGACGTCCTGCAGGCCAGTGATGAATGGACGATTGAGAAGGAAATGTCTGTCCACTCATAGGGGAAATAAGGTGTGTGACCACCCGTCAGCCAAGACCTGGGCCATGTGTGTGTGTGTGTGTGTGTGTGTGTGTGTGTGTGTGTGTGTGTGTGTGCGTGATGGACGCAGAGACACCACAAAGTCTGCAGGTATGAGGTCACTCATATGTTCTTTGGTTATTAAAGTGTCTGAAATGGCAGCCGAGTGACCAGACCCCTGTGTGTGAGTGTTCCTGATGTAGGGTGGTGGTAGATGGGCAGGGATGGCTGTTGGTCATGTCTCTAATACACGGCTCACGTTCCTCTTTTTATCCGCTTAACATGGCTGAGATCTTACGATGTTCAACAACCCAGTGTGTCTGGTGCTGTTACAGGAAAATAATCAATAATGTTGTGGTGATGAAGTGGAGCACTTAACTGATGTTCATTATTTTTGTATAAAAGCACATTCTGTAAGAAAAAGATAAAAGCAGATAAAAATAAAACCACCTCATTGCAACATCGCAAGTGTGTAACATCCTTTTAGAACTGGGTATGTGGCGGTTGTTCAGAAGCGATCTTTATCAAGCTCATGTGAAACAGTAGTCAGTAGAAACCTTCATCAACTGAAGTGACTCAGACTTACTCCAAATAAATCTCAGTAGATCCTATAAGATTTTTCTGACATCTTCTCAACTGAAGAGCCATTGACAACAGAGAGCTTACAAAGAATCAACAGGACCTTGCTGTTCAAAGGTATCACTCAGGAGAGGGCTATAAATTCCCAATTTCCAAGGCATTAGCTGTACCATGGAACAAGGTGAAAAAAACATATACAAGTGGAAAAAATACGACACAACAGTGACACCAGAAAGAACAGGATCTCCCTCCAAAACTGATGAGAAAGCAAAGAAAGAGCTGGTGAGGAAGGATGTCAGCAGGAGCGCAGTGACATGCTGAAGAGCTGCGGACCTGGTAATGCTGGAAGCTCTGTACATGTGACTGTTACCTATTGTTTTATGAAAATGTCAGCATTAAGGGCCAGGGTGACAAGATGCAGGCTTTTTCTAAAATAAAAAGAAAAAACAACAACATACAAGGCTGGATAAACTTGCAAAAAAACAAAAACACAGGCTCCAAAAAACACTGTGGAAAATGTGTTATTATACAGTATATCTGATGAAACCAAGATTGAACTTGTTGACTAAAGTATAATTGGTGCACAAACAATTCAGCATTTCATAATAAAAACCCCACAGTGCCTCAGCATGCATAAGGACTGCCAGAACTGGGGCTTTAATCGGCATGGATGGAATCACGAACAGCTCCAAATGCAGGTCAGTTCTGGCATTGAAATGCCCAGTGGCTGAGTAAATAAGGTTGATCAGGAGGTCAGTGGTTCAATCCCCAGCAACACCACTGCAGAGCACTTAGGCAAGACATTAACTTGCGCTTAGGCAATACATTAACGCTCCAGGGGTATCACAGTCTAGTATAGGAAGATGAAGAGGAATTTCACACAGGACAACAACGATCCAAATCAAAAACTCGAAGAGAGAGAGAGAGAGAGAGAGAGAGAGAGAGAGAGAGAGAGAGAGAGCTGATAAACCCAAAAGGACTGAGCAGTTTGGGGAACTAGTTTATACTCAATTCTGAATCTTTTTTTCACTGTCAATGTACAGGTTGAAAATGTTTTAAGTAAAAGAGTTCTAATATAATTTATCTTTATTTATTTTATTTCACAAAAATCTGATATTTTAAGAATCTTGTGTATACAGATACATTTGTGTGAAGATTTCTGGAGTTTCTTTGCAGAAATTAAAAGTGAACAGATGGCTGTTCTGTCCTGCTGTGATATTAAAAGGTAGTGTGCTCTGGAGGAGCTGGGGCTTCTGGGTAAAGGCTGTGTATCGGATACACTGCACTATCTCAGGAAATAAGAATCTACTTCCATTCGTTCTGCTGGGCACTTTACTGGAGTCGTCTCGGGGTGATGATGTCATCGCTCTGATGGATGGTTCCTGACATCTGACGCTGCTCTGTCTGCCAGGGCGTGGCCTTTTGCTGCCGAGGCCTCTGGGTAATGGGCTTTTTAATCACTAATCTGATTGTTTTTGATATAAAAAAACTATTTATGTAAAGTTCTCCATTTTATTTGGAAATGCATTTAATGTCTGAGGAGAACCATTTCATTTCTGGAGAGAGATTTTAAGATGAGGATGACACGCAGAGTGTCTGTCTGACCGCATGCGATTTTTCATTTCACGTTAATTCCATCATTTTTCACTCAGGAGAAGTGTTTGCATATTTGTACAGAGGCAAAAAAAAAAAAGGCAGATGCTGCTATATTTACTGAGGCATCCAACCTGATTACAGCTCCCAGGACAGAAAACAGCCAGGCAGTGCATGTCTTCCTTTATTTCCTTCCTTCTCTCTCTTTCACTGCTGACACTTCCTGATATCCTCTGGTGCACGTCCCGTGGCTCTTCTCTCTCAGAGGTTAAAGGTCAACTTGATCCTAACTGCCTCAGGTGACGGGGGTCACTTGTTTAAGGAGCCATCATCGACTGGTTAAGGATTGAGTGTGCGTGTGTACTGTATGGTAGGACCAGGTGTGACTTGACCTTTAACCTCACCTGCATCAAGGAGCATGCGCACAGTGCGGAGGTCATCAGCGAGGACAGCGTAATGAAGTGGTGTGCAACCACGGAAACTGGCTCGAGCGCTGAGACGATTACTGAACTCATCCTCCCTCGTCACCAACACTGTGAAAGAGAAATAGAGACAAAGGGAATTATTTGTCATTTAATACTACAGTATTAGTCTTTAGTATTAGTGTTATTATTGATGTGCTGTGACGGGTTGATACTATTTTCTTTTTACGCTGAGTACGTGTGTGTGTTTTGGATACTGATCATGTGTGATCACGATGTGTGTGTGTCTCTGTGCTCACAGTTAGTAAAGTTCTTTCTCAGTGGAACAGTATCTCTGTGTCACAAAACTTTGTGCTCATTTTCAATGATACCCCTGGATTTACCTGCTGTCTGTATATTAGTGTGATGATTTACAGAAGGGTTATGTCTCGTTATGTCTCCTAATGTCACCTATATCAAGATCAATAAATGAGCTCTGTATCAGACTGATACCCAACACCTGCATCAGTATCATTACTTCCTGAGTATAGGGTTTTTTCCCCTCAGTACTCAAGGTCTTCTAACACACTTCTCAAAAGTCAAGTTAAATACAATCCTTATAATTACAGAGGCATCTGTATGAACAGTAAACTGTGGAACATTTTAGGAAGCATCATTAATTCGAGACTTAATGATGTCCTTACTTTTTGAGTTACAGTTAAATGACCGGTGTATCAGTGATTATATTTACACTGAACACCCAATAAACACAATATTTACACCTTATACATCCAAAAAGCTGTATGTAAAGGATGTAAAACATGTTTCATCAAATTTATGTACACACAAGTCAAAGTACACAATGTGTGTAATTATAATTGGCAACAAAAGATCTAAAGTCTTCCCTCAGGAACGTGGAGTGAGACGGTCATGCTGCTTGATCCTAACACTAATATATGAATGAGCTTCTGTATTAGATCAATTAGCAGCACACCAACCCAAACAGCAGCTCAGAGATTAGTCCACTGATTTCCAACTATGGCTCAAAATACAGCAAATATCCATCAAATACGGTCTCCACCTCAAACAGTGACCCAAGAACTCTCACTATTTAACTCTGCAATGTCATGAGCTGAGCAGCGAGAAGCGTCTCACCGTTGGTCCTGAACCTCAGCTCACTAACACACACTCACATGGCTGTACATCAGGGGCAGCTTCACAACAGAACAATCAGACCTCACCGAATAATAACACAACAACAATAAAACTACAGCAAGCACTGGAACACACATACACACACACGCACGCACACACACGCACACACGGTGTGTAGCTGAATGCCTGAGCTCAGTTAGTTTTGTATCGGTGTTTAAACTAAACACTCAGAGCACACACACTGGTCACAGAGCTTTCTTTGCTGTAAAGCTTTGGGAATACTGTAAATGCAAATGGTCATGTCCACAAACCTTGCTGAACTGAACTGAGAGAGATAGAGCGAGAGCGAGAGAGAGAGAGAGAGAGAGAGAGAGAGAGAGAGAGAGGAGCCAGAGATAGAACCTATAGCTGAGAAACAGAGAACAAAGAGATGTGAGAAAGTGAGTGGATAAAGGAAGAGTTCATCAAGCACCAGCAGGAGAAATATAAATGCTCTGAGCATTAAAATCCATAAAACCACAAACACATACATTTTTAAATATGTGTGAGCTGATAAACAGAGTGAAGCTGTTTATTAGGTATTTACACACACACTTCCTGTCCTTCACTCTCCTCCTGCTCCCACCCTCTCTCTCTCTCTCTCTCTCTCTCTCTCTCTCTCTCTCTCTCTCTCCCCCTCTTTCTTTCTCTCTCTCCCTGTCAGGCCGGTCGTCATTGGTAACTAATGTCTGAGAGCCGGATAATCACAGCTAACTCAATAAAGCGTCATGGAGAGAGGAGCACGCCATCCATCACACGTGCACACACACACACACACGGCAGTCGCAGCAGTCTTCACCAAATCTCTCTCTCTCACACACACACACACACACACACACACACACACACACACACACACACACACACACACACACACACACACAGGCTCACTCACACGCACACACTTCTCGCTCGCCCATCCATCATAGTGCATCTGGGATGGCGGCCTCCCAGACGGCCCAAAAAACTGCCAACAATACAAATGTGTGTAATATACATATCATATATAAATATGTCTCCTACCACAGTGCGTGTGTGTGTGTGTGCGTGCATGCATGTGTGGGTGTGTGTAGCACTTTTTATGAAAAATAAAAAAATAAAAAAATAAATGTAAGACTATTACATATATGCAAATAAGTTTGTGAGTGTGTTTTGGATGGCCTTAATAACGCTGTCCGTGAGTGAATTGATATTTGTAATAAAACACACACACACACACACAGATCGAGAGAGAGAGAGAGAGAGAGAGAAGGTGGAGAAGAATAACTCACTTTTATTTTATTATTATTTTAAAGGAAGTTTCTCAGCTCTGTGGGAAAGATGATTGAAAAACTGTGATGCTGATGAGACACAGAACATCTGACTGTTCATGTACTTAGAGATGTTACTCACATTTTAATGACCTAACATGTTCAGGAGCACGACTGTGTTAATCAGTTTACAATGTTAATGACCGAACGCCACCTGATCCACTACAGGAGGTTACAAGGAGGCAAAAATCATCATTTTATAATAAATATTCATGTTTTTATCTAGTGCCCCCCCCCCCAGTTGACTTTAAAACAAATCCACAAAAATTCTAGCACATGGCAAGATTAAATCCCAAACCAACTGCTTGTCACTATAAATGCACACTACATAGGGTACAATACATTGTCATAGTATGTAGCGCAGTATGTAGTGCTCAGAAGTGACAGAACTCAGGAGAAGAGCCTGGGGAATTCCTACTGAAGGTAGGAAATACAGATCATACCACAGTGCAAGAAGAAAAGGTATGACACAATAAACATACGATTTCTTTTCATTTCAGTGTTGGTGTAGTGTCTTACCCTCCAGTGAGTGTATGCCTTTACCACGTGCTGTTCCGTAACCACTGCTGAAGTCGTCTCCAAGGTTCGGATCAGCACCGGACTCCAACAGAACCTTCACCACACTGAGAGACACAGAGAAAATGACTCAAAATTACGATCATCTCATGACCTATTTTAAATATGTTATACTTCTAAAATGTAGCTGAGGTGCTGATTGTCCTCGAGATACACGTCTGACAAGAAATGTGTGAAAGAATGTGAACACAGTTAATTTGTTTTTACATCGATTCAAGTCCTGCACTGAGTCAAATCTTTCTGAGCACAAAGTTACAATCTGATTGGTTATACAGTCACACTGGAGATGGAGACTTATCTCAGAGTGAGAGATGTAGCGTAATGCTAGCTAAGAGAGGAGCAGAATGAAGGCTAATGCTGCATTCACAATGATAGTCATTTCTCGTCTCGTGTTAATTGCTGTAGTTTGTTTCCCATGGGTTCACTGATAGAGACATACACTATATGGCTAGAAAGTTAACTGCCTCACCATTTCTCCACATCACAACTGATGGTTGCAGTGGCCACAAAACACTTCTGGATACTTTACACACCTGATGTGTGAATGCAGGGAAATGTTAAGTGAAGCTCCAGATAGGACGTACAGTAGCAAGGCAGCAATCTTTCTACACATATCATAAATTTAAAGTTTAAGTAAATGGCGGAGGTTTTATTCAAACACAATTTGCTATTTTTTTAAAAAAGAAAAAAGAAAAATGACAAATCCATAAAATGATCTGTCAGAACAACACACCACCACAGGTTACCATAGTTACGGTAGGAGGTCTATGTTGATATTACAAAACCAACTAAGATCATAATAACCAAAGTATCTTAACTGTCTCTATGTAATGCAATATTATTTACTGAATCCTATCTTGTACAACATTTTTATCAAAGTAGTCCCCAACACAGCAAACAAGGGAGGCTCCCCTGTTGCCATGGTGATGTCCGTCTTGCCTGTCCACCTTGGTACACACTTCCCATGCTCCATTGCTCTTCTGGAGCCAAATTATGCTTCGATCTTCCGGAAATATTCACCCAAATAACTTACTCTAAAAGAGTCAAAACAAACGTGTAACCCTGAGAGACGGCTTTGAGCTTCAGGTACCTTTACTTCCGACATGTTATGTTTACCCAGCCAATGTCATTGTCAATGTGCACTTAACTGAGTGTCTAGACATGCACAAAAACGCACACCCACACACAATTATGTGAATAAGTCTTGTACTTTTCTCCCTTCTATTTTTCAATAAAAAATTGTGAATAATATTCAAGATAATGATTACATTACACACTAGTAACTGTAAATTTTCTTTGCAGATTAAAGGAAGAATTATAATTAGGTCAATATTGCTTTTTTTTTTTTTTTTTAAAACACCACTTCAGCAGTTCCTCAGGGCTCCCATACAAGTCTGCTTTATTGCTATATATACACACTCCCTTTAGGACACATTTTTCAGCTACATGGATTTTATTGTTATACTACAAACACAGGTTTATTTTCAAGCTCAGTGTTCAGGCTTCCTTAAAGATAATCAGTGCTCAGTGTCCATGCTTCCTATTGAAGATCATTGACTGCCTTCAAGACCTTTATCATACTTTTACTACACTGACATCACAACTTCAGGCTGACAGGTTGTCTGATTAACAAGCTCAGAACATGCATCTTGGAATTGAAAGGACAAAAGTGCAACTACTTAACTGACAAAGTTAGAATCTGAAAATTATGAGATCTGGAATGTCGCACATAGACAAAGAGACATATTCCTGATGTAGTTATAAGGGTCTCAGTTGACAGACAGAGGTAGCAGATGTCCTCCATAAAGTCAAAGAAAAGAAGGAACATGACAGACTAAGCTGTGGAGAATATCAGCAGATGCAGAGAACAACAGATGCAGTCATTTATACATTCAGGAATAGATGTGGTTGTTCTTGACACATGGTGAAAGAGCATGGACAAAAATTACCTGGTCAAGCAGCGGATACTTATTTATATATAAAAAAAAATAAAAATAAAAAAAAAGATTTTTAAGCACAGACATGATTAACATAGAAATTCATATTTTAAATGTTGAGTCAAATATTTTCAAAGCCTTTGTAACAAATACATAAAAAGAAGCAGTAACTATTTATTCAGAACACCTCAGATTGAAGAGATTCGTAGTGAGTATTAAAAGAGAGGTTTGCAGACTCTCATTTTTTTCCACTTTATGTGTAAAAGCAGGGTCAAAAGTCACCCGGACCCTGACAAGCTCAAACTCAAACACAAGTGTGTGTGGGAAAGAGAGAATCTGTGGGGAGTGAGAAGGTAAATGGAACACAAAGAAATAAAACGTAACTTATTTTATCAATTTAATTTATCCATTTAGCAGATAACATTGAGGTACAGAGAAAAACGCTGAGATACCATGAGGAGCAGTGGGACAGTGAGGAATAGTGAGGAAGAGTGAGGTACAGAAAGACAGTGAGATATATTGAGGTACAGAGAGACAGTAAGGTAATGTGAGGAACAGTGAGGTACAGAGAGACAGTGAGGTAATGGTGACCTGCAGTAACTTATTGAGACTGTGACAGATAGTGAGGTAGAGTGAGGCAGTGAGGCAGAGTGAGGAACACAGGCAGTAAGGAACAACAAAAAAATGATAAACAGAGACAGTTAGGTACAGAGAGAAACAGAGACAAAGTCAGTGAGGAACACTGGTAAAGAGAGAAGCAGACAATAAAGTACAGATTGTAACAGACTGAGGTACAGTGAGAAACAGAGAGACAATGAGGTACACTGAGAGAGACAGTGAGGTACAGTGAGAGACAGACAGTGAGGTACAGTGAGAAACAGAGAGACAATGAGGTACAGTGAGAAAAAGAGAGCCAATGAGATACATTGAAAAACAGAGACAGTGGGGTACAATGAGAAACACAGAGAAAGTGAAGTACAGCATATTACAAAGACAGTGAGGTACAATGAGAAAAAGAGACAGTGAGGTACAGTGAGAAACAGAGACAGTGAGGTACAGCATATAACAGACAGTGAGGTACAGTGAGAAACACAGACAGAGTGAGGTACAGTGAGAAACACAGACAGAGTGAGGTACAGTGAGAAACACAGACAGAGTGAGGTACAGTGAGAAACACAGACACAGTGAGGTACAGTGAGAAACACAGACACCGTGAGGTACAGTGAGAAACACAGACACCGTGAGGTACAGTGAGAAACACAGACACCGTGAGGTACAGTGAGAAACACAGACACAGTGAGGTACAGTGAGAAACACAGACACAGTGAGGTACAGTGAGAAACACAGACACAGTGAGGTACAGTGAGAAACACAGACACCGTGAGGTACAGTGAGAAACACAGACACCGTGAGGTACAGTGAGAAACACAGACACCGTGAGGTACAGTGAGAAACACAGACACCGTGAGGTACAGTGAGAAACACAGACACAGTGAGGTACAGTGAGAAACACAGACACAGTGAGGTACAGTGAGAAACACAGACACAGTGAGGTACAGTGAGAAACACAGACACAGTGAGGTACAGTGAGAAACACAGACACAGTGAGGTACAGTGAGAAACACAGACACAGTGAGGTACAGTGAGAAACACAGACACCGTGAGGTACAGTGAGAAACACAGACACAGTGAGGTACAGTGAGAAACACAGACACAGTGAGGTACAGTGAGAAACACAGACACAGTGAGGTACAGTGAGAAACACAGACACAGTGAGGTACAGTGAGAAACAGACACCGTGAGGTACAGTGAGAAACAGACACCGTGAGGTACAGTGAGAAACACAGACACCGTGAGGTACAGTGAGAAACACAGACACAGTGAGGTACAGTGAGAAACACAGACACAGTGAGGTACAGTGAGAAACACAGACACAGTGAGGTACAGTGAGAAACACAGACACAGTGAGGTACAGTGAGAAACACAGACACAGTGAGGTACAGTGAGAAACACAGACACAGTGAGGTACAGTGAGAAACACAGACACAGTGAGGTACAGTGAGAAACACAGACACCGTGAGGTACAGTGAGAAACAGACACCGTGAGGTACAGTGAGAAACACAGACACAGTGAGGTACAGTGAGAAACACAGACACAGTGAGGTACAGTGAGAAACACAGACACAGTGAGGTACAGTGAGAAACACAGACACAGTGAGGTACAGTGAGAAACACAGACACAGTGAGGTACAGTGAGAAACACAGACACCGTGAGGTACAGTGAGAAACAGACACCGTGAGGTACAGTGAGAAACACAGACACAGTGAGGTACAGTGAGAAACACAGACACAGTGAGGTACAGTGAGAAACACAGACACAGTGAGGTACAGTGAGAAACAGACACCGTGAGGTACAGTGAGAAACAGACACCGTGAGGTACAGTGAGAAACACAGACACAGTGAGGTACAGTGAGAAACACAGACACAGTGAGGTACAGTGAGAAACACAGACACAGTGAGGTACAGTGAGAAACACAGACACAGTGAGGTACAGTGAGAAACACAGACACAGTGAGGTACAGTGAGAAACAGACACAGTGAGGTACAGTGAGAAACACAGACACAGTGAGGTACAGTGAGAAACAGACACAGTGAGGTACAGTGAGAAACAGACACCGTGAGGTACAGTGAGAAACAGACACCGTGAGGTACAGTGACACACAGGTATAATGAGGTGGAGTGCGGTACGGTGATAAACAGACACACAGTGAGGTACAATATAGTGAGACTGTGAGGAATAGTGAAGCAGTGAGATTTTAAAGAAGTCTAAATTATAAAAAGCTTAATTTTTCTCATTTATTTAAAACTTCATTCCTCTCACACCTGCTTCCTGTCACAACATTCTGTCTGTTGTTTACAAAACAGACATCAGAGTAGTGCTGCCTCTTTCCTCCATTGTTACACACGGATGTCCAGCTGTCCATTACTGACCGTTTACACACTGGACAGGTGGTGTGAGGAAGGTGTGTGTGTGTGTGTGTGTGTGTGTGTATATAAACAATGTATGAATGTTGCAGATATGAATGAATAAAGTGAATAAACTGTGATTCCTGTTGAGGTTCTAATTATTTATGATCAAAAATAATTTAAAACATAACAAATTAAAAACAGTTTTAATGAGAATGTTGAATTTGAGGTGTTGAAGTGTGTATGTGAACACGTCAATCAGTTCAGAAGTTTGCTGGATGCTTCCAGTCTCTGACATCCTGACCTTTGATTTGTCATTGCCGGCTCTTCTCATTCCTCTCATTAGCAGACGATGCCCAGTTCCCACCCTTTCCAATATAATCCCCCAACTTTTCCCACTGAGTCGCTCTCTCTCCTTCCTAAAAGACGTATAATCCCAGTCTACATTCCCCACTCCACCTCCTCTTCTTTCTTTCTGGAAGGGAAAAAGCTTTAGTGCTTGTGTTTTCCTTTCTCTCTGAGTGTGAAAGGCCTCAGCAAAACGGTCAACAAGGTTCCAGTTCATTGCTGCTTATTGTCCACGTGAAAGGACAAACCCTTGGGGGCGGAGGGAGAGTGCGGGTTAAGAGTCCACACACACATCAAAGTTAAGCAAACACACGTCACTTTCTGACCAAACGCTGCTCTTTAAATATTACATTGAATGCAGCAGTAACATTGTTCAGTGTTAACGCTTAAACCTTGATCTGTCTGTCTGTCTGTCTGTCTGAAACTGTCTCTCTAAACCTCTGTCCATCTCTCTCTGTCTGCCTGTCACCCTGTCTCTCTGCCTATCTCTTGCTGTCTCTCACTCTCTCGTGCTGTCTCTTGTGTGGTCTCTCACACTGTCTCTCGCTCCGTCTTTTGCTCCGTCTCTCTGTCTCACTCTGTATCTGTGTGGTGGCTGGAATGCTGAAATCTTTCTGCTCAAATTTAAATGCACCAATTTGTTTTCAAGGATGTTTTAAAGATCTACAGAATTAAAACCATTTTGGAGGACGTTCATAGCAACACGATTGAAAGCAACCTAAACAATGATTAGAATCAGCAGCATTTAGCCCAACATTATAACATTATTTACATTTATTGTGATTTTAAAGCTGAAGTCTTTACGACTTATTTTTTAACACAATTTCATGTGAAAATCAGGGGACGAATCAACTGAAACCAGCCCTAAATTCAGGTTTTCGTTTTTTAAATAATTTCCTGTGTTCATCTACATCAAGAGAATCGTAATGCTGTAGCTGATGTAGTTAAATTAATTTCCTTACATCATGATGATGCTCTGATGGATTCAGTTTCTGTCCACTATTCTGAGTCTATTACAGCTCATTCCTGTGTGTTCCTCAGCTCATCATACAGTTCATCTACAAATCATCATCTACACTGCAGCCAAACTAAAAAAAAAGAAATAAACAAGCAATGATTTGGGTTAAAAGCAGAAACTAAGACAGAAGGAAACAAGAGTGAAAGAAAAAGAGAGGAGACAGAAAGACAGAGAAAAGAGGCACACACACAGATAGATAGATAGATACTGTCTGTCTCTCTCTCACCCCACAGCTCTGATTGGACACAAGGGGGTCTGAGTGACAGAAAGACAGAGACACTGCTGTGGAAGCCGTGAGTTATACCACTCATAACCAGCGCTGCGTAAACACACACACACACACACCCGGGAGCAGTGTGCAGTGGCTGAGAAGTTTTTCGTCGTTAATCTACCCACACTGGAGTGTGTGAGTGTGAGAGAGCGAGACAAACATGTTTACTCATAATGATAAACAGACATCTATTATTTTTTGTCATAAATATTTACACAAAGGCATTTGTCTGATCACACACTTAACATGACACACACACCCCAAGCTATAACTCACTCACACACAGGCATACAGAAGTGAGGCTTCTTGATGTTGGTGAGCGATGCTAAGCCCCACCCACTCTCAGCGACTGATGCTACATTGTTCAAGCTTTGAAATTTGTGGCATATTATGGATCTGATTTGTGGATTAGGGATCATTAAAGATGGAAGAACTAGTGTCTAGTGAAGCCTTCGGTATGTCTTCATCATACACCTTCACCTGTAAACACTCACTACTGAGGAAACAAACCAAATAAATAATCAATCTAAAGGAGTTAGAGTTAAAATATAGCAATTCAACTATTATCACTTAAACAAAATGACTTCAAAACATTTCCTTTCCAAACAAATGCTGAGAGGGAATTAGAGGAAATGTGTTTCTGCTGTAAATTGCTAAATAATCATAAAGAATGATGCAGCAGTCATTAAATGGAACAGCAGCACAGACTTCAGTTTTTAACCTTTCAGCTCTCAGCTCTGTTTGCTCGCTCGCTACGGCATCTGTTTCACTTCGGCTCAAAAGCGAGGGCACGACCTCACAGAGTGCGGTTCTCCAAATTGGATTCGGACGCCCCCCTAAACACACACACACACACACACACACACACACACACACACACACACACACACACACACACACACACACACACACACACTTCTTCCTCTGGCTGTGGGTGTGTTTGTGAAGCTTTAATTGAATTTATTAAGGAGGGACACCGTGACTCTCAGAAAGCCGTGAGTTTTTTTCACCCGCCATTGAGAGTAAGGAAACGGCTTAACGTCACATCACACGATTTATAACAAGACATGGAAAAAATCTTAAGATGACGTTCATGGCTGAAGAACTAATTGGTATTCGAGAACCAAATGTGAGCAAGTTGGGCTTAAAACTTATGAATCTATGGATCTGATTCTACACAAATATCCAATAAAATAGAACACAAAAAGAATTAAAGAAGAATTAAAGCTTTTACATTAACATCACTGTTTATACAACTGACACATAAGAATTTCTTTAAATAATCCAAACATTAACATCAATTTCAACAACCAACATACTGATATATATAACCAACATACTGATATATAACCAACATACTGATATATAACCAACATACTGATATATAACCAACATACTGATATATAACCAACATACTGATATATAACCAACATAAAGTCGCCTCAGTCTCATTAGGGATAATTACATACATATTTAAATATAAGTCTAATATTTACCTTGAACTTTTAAAACTATGTATCTGATGTTCTGTAAAGCTGCTTTGAGACAATGTCCATTATTAAAAGTATTATACAAATAAAATTAAATATGAACACTTTATATACGTATGATTTTCCTGAATCTCAAAGGAAGGAACAGTAACAGACTTTTCATGACATTACTACAGTTACAGCATTTAGCAGACGCCCTTATCCAGAGCGACTTACATTTTTATCTCATTTTTATACAACTGAGCATTTGAGGGTTAAGGGCCTTGCTCAGGGGCCCAGCAGTGGCAGCTTGGTGGATGTAGGAATTGAACTCACAACCTTCTGATTGGTAGCCCAACACCTTAACTACTAGGCTACCACATCCCCTAGGCTTAACCACATCCCCACCTTAACCACTAGGCTACCACATAATAATACCAAGCATTATTATTACTATTATTATTATTATTATTATTATTATTATTATTATTATTATTACTATAGAAGAATATTGTTGTTGTAATAATCTGGACTGGATTGTCACTTTCATCCAAATGCATGTCCTCAAAACATTTAGTTACTTTCAAGTTTAAATAAAAATTAATTGTGCAATTGTACATGTACAAATCCTGTGTCTTTTCAGAAACACACAGATACTTACTTGTGCTGTCCATTCATGGAGGCAACCATTAGAGCAGTCCAACCGAGATGATGACGAGTATTTGGATCAACTCCATCTGCTAGCAACCTGAGTGAGAGAGAGGGGGGGGGGGTGAGACAGGTGAGGGGGGAAAGTTGAGAGCTTTGTAAAAATGAGAAATGAAAATGAGACACTCTTCTGCTGCTGTCTGTATGGAGGGGTGTGTGTGTGTGTGTGTGTGTTTACTGTAAACACAACCTCCTGTGTTACTACCGGACTCTAACTTAACACATCTGCTGTCTTTTACACATACACACACTATGTGAAACCATCTGTACATTTGCCCCAGGGTATCTTAAAACACTGTGTAACACACACACAGTCACTCAAGTGTCACACACTTTACTGCTTACTGATATTCCTTACCTGGCCAGCTCTTCACTCAGGTACCTCTGCATGTGTTTGTGTGTGTGTGTGTGTGTGTGTGTGTGTGTTCTGATTACAGTAAACCCAACATGAATAAATATAAATTATAATAATAAAAAAAATGTACCTTTATGTCCAGTTACAAAAACATCATTTATCGCTTAGTGTGTTCAGTTAAAAACCACACACACGTGACAGATGGTGCACTATGGTGTCATGCTTCACTCACTCCCACTCACACACACACAGAGTATGTTTCTACTCTGTTTGACCCTCACATTCTGTAGTTCTAAAAATGTGAGGGTCAAACTTGGCATATTTGTTTCAGCTCATCATCCTGTCTGTGTGGGAGTCCAAATTATTCTCATCTGGTGACAGTCTGTGTTGCACCCTCTGCCTCCTTCTGCCCCTTCCTGTCTCCCTGTCCTTCTCTCTCTCTCTCTCTCTCTCTCTCCTCGCATCAGTGAGTTCTGTAACACGTCTGCCCTCTAGTGGACATCTCTTCTCAGTGCACTACACAAACTCAGCTGTCTGGAATGCTATGATTAAAAAAAAACAAAAAACAAAAAACAATAGTTACAAACTTTCCATTCATTAAAAATTCCTTACTGGCTGTTCACTTTTCATAAAAACTCACTGTACCTGTTCTGAATTAAACAATTTATACAAAATATTTGATGTTTTGGACGTATTTTTCCATTAGACATTTAGACTACAGCAGCGGTGTCCAATTTTATTATCCGGAAAGGGCCGGTGTGGGTGCAGGTTTTAATTCCAACCAAGCAGAAGCCATGCCTGATTCCACCCGTTTAATCAGTTGTTCTTGGCTTTTAGTAGACTCTGGTGTGACTTCTGCTTGGTTGGAATGAAAACCTGCACCTACACCGGCCCTTTCCGGATAAGATTTGACACCGCTGCTCTACACAGTTTAACTTACTTGATTTCACCTAAGTCAGGCAGGCTGTTAGTTTCTTTTATTCTGCAGGGTTACGAGGCTTTATTCAGCAGAAATACAGCAGGGTTTTTTGTGTTTGTCTCTCAGTGCAGCTGGAATTTTTATTTCACAAATTCGTGGCTCAGTGGCTCAGGTGACTTGTTTACCTTTTCACCTCCTCTGCATTGTTGGATCTGGCTGCATTCAGAAGAGCTTCAGCTGTGAACACAAGAGCAGAATCATGTGACACTCATCACCAACATTACAGTCCGATTTGTGACCCGAGTCTGTTCATGCAGTGCAGGAAAAACATCAGCCTCAGACAACAACAGAACTTATGTGATGTTGAAGTGCAATCTGAATGTCTCTTATTAGGGAGCCTACAGAGTGAGCACTGAGAGTGAGCACTGTGAGCGAAGGAGACTTTAGGTCAGGGGAGTCAAACTCAAATTCACAGTGGGCCAAAATATAAAACTGAGATAAAGTCACGAGCCAAACTGAATATTTATTGAAAAATGAACTGCAACTGATCTGTAATGTTCAACCTTTTTCATATGGAAACAAACTTTAGTTTTGCTTAAACACAGGATTTGGAACAACCAGAGCTTGATATTACAAACACATAAGAAATTAAATTTGAAATAAAAGACACATCAGTGGTGTTCATTTCGCAAACTTTGACCATACACTTTTTTGACAAACTCTCCCTCATTAAAGGGTTGGGCAGATTTTGCTGTCTCTGCTGCCACGGTAAAGCTTTACAGCCTTTACAGCAGCTTCACTTTTTGATTTAGCTTTCATGAACATAGTCTGCTGGGAAACCGGACTTTTTTTCATCTCCTCCACCTTCTGGAGCTTCTGCTTTACGTCCAGGTCCTTATACTTCTCATAATGTTTCGTTTCATAGTGTCTTCTTGTGTTATATCCTTTCGTTACAGACACGTTAGCTCCGTTAGCACAAGACAAACAGGTCTGTCCTTTATATTCGTGAACAGGTAATCTGCCTCCCTCCTGTCTTGAAAGCTCCTATTGTCCATGTTTCGTTTGGCCATTTTTGTGGAGGGTGGAATTAAGTTGCCCGATGTGACTGTAACATGGTTGTTAACGACTGTCAACAGAGAATGAGGGGCGCTTGATGTTCGTGACTACGCGTCAATAAAGTGGCAAGGCATTCTGGGATTTGTAGTGTTAGCGGAGCATGCGGCTAGTCAGCTGTAATGCACATTTGATATGATCTCGTGGGCCAAATATAATTACACAGCGTGCCAAACAAGTTTGACACCCCTGCTTTAGAGGGATTGTATATTAGAACAATCAGTAAAGAAAAGTTATTGTTATGATGATGTGGCGCAGTGGGTGATTGTCTCCTCCGGACCTGATCCTGATCTCAGGTTTATGTCTGTGTTGAGTTTCACATCTTCTCTTGGTGTTCATGTGGATTTTCCCATTTTAAAAAACCCAATACCTGCGAAAGTGGATCAGATTTACTGTTTTTCAGTTTTATATGAAATCATACATACTGTACATAGTTGCACAGCTTCTATTGCTTTACAGGTTTGAAATACATTTTGAGTTCAATTTTAAATATTTAACATTTTCATTTTCTATTTAAGAAAACAGATTATTAGTTTTATTGAAGAAATCAAATACTGCAAGTGTGTGTGTGTGTGTGTGTGTGTGTGTGTGTGTGTGTGTGTGTGTTTCCCTTCCTCTGACCAGGATAAAATGTTTAGGGACCTAAAGCTTCATGAAGATTTTTGTAAAGCTGCTTTGTGACCGTCTTCACTGTTAAAGTACTGAATAATTACATCTTAACTGAACTCTAGTGGTGATGATGAAGAAGATGATTTCTGTATTTACCAGTGTTTTTGTTGTTGTCTTTGTTGAAGCAGAAGACCAGGGCGCCAGTGGATAGAACTCCTGCTGAAGCTGCTCCTCTCCATCCCCTGTACCCGGTGTTCTGGCCCCCCCTCTCCTCCCGGTAAGACCCGGTGTGCCCCGCGGTGACCAGCGCCGCCCACGAGCTCCTCCGACTTTCCAGGCTCGTGCGCCACCTACTGGCTAACTGCCGGTACTGCGCATGAAGGTTCCCGGTGTTGTTACACGCTTCCTCGCGCTCCCTCATTAACGTACAATTGCTGGAGGCGCAGGACGCGAAAATCCCCGGATTCCTCCTCACAGAAGCTTGAAGGTCGTCCACATTGGGACGGCGCACATTAGCTTGCCCGGGGTCGGTATGGAGGAGGCGACAGGGTGACAGACTGCGGGACCTGCGCATGAGCAAACGTTTCGGTACCGCGGACAACATCGCGCTCCTTACAGTTACAGCCGCGCGGGGATCGGGAGATGAGTGGCTGTAGATAAGAAGTGCACAAAGTCTCCGGTAATCAGTGAGGAGTAAACGTTATAGACACGTGAAAAGTCCTGACACGGGGAAGCTGGCGCAGCGCGTGTAACTCGTCACCGAAACGTAATGCATCATGGGAAATTGAGTTCCTCACTGCTCAGCCAATCAGCGCGCGTCTTCTAGATGTTTCTACAGTGGAAGTATATAACCTGAAAAACACACTGCAGTGTAACATGATCAAATTAATCAATAAAACTCAACTGATACATGTGAATAAAACACACACACACACACACACACACACACACACACACACACACACACACACACACACACACACACATATTTGTTATATTATATATATGGTGTGTGTGTGAGAGAGAGCGAGCCCAGCAGGTGGCGCAGTGAGCTTTCAAGAAACAAATTGTCAAGTTGTTTTAATGCTTTACTCACACACACTTTAATCATGTTCACAGTATGAATTACATGAAAACATAAGAAAGCCAACAAAATACAAATGAAAGAAATCTTAAAACATCAGGTCTCATTCAAATTGTCTCTGTAGTGAAATAAATGCATTAAATTACATAAATAAGCCAAGTCAAGCTGATGCAGTACACAGTGAAATGAAACACCAACCATACATTAATACACAAAGCTACATAAGAGAACATGGGACTAGGGCAAAATGACAAAAGGAGAAATTAACCTATTGACATAAAGTGCATGTGTGCAAGCTTGTGCAAATAGTGCAAGACAAAAGACAGAGCAGAACAAGAGACAGTTCAAACAGACAATACAATAATCTGCAAGACAGATACAGGACAGATACATAAAGATAGCGCAGACCAGTATACAGTCTGTGGGTGTCCAAAACAGTTGTAGCAGCAATTAGAAAAAATAAAGATATGTGCAAAAATGACCGTTTGCATCAGCATTTAAGCATGTAGAAAAAATTGTGTGCAAAGATGATTTGAGTATGAGTGTGTGTGTGTGTGTGTGTGTGTGTGTGTGTGTGTGTGTGTGTGTGTGTGTGTGTGAAACCAGTCTCACAGTCTGATGGCTTGAGGGAAGAAAATTTTTACACAGACTGGTTCTGAGGGACTGAGTGCTTCTGTACCCTTTTTCAGATGGTAGGAGGGTGAAGAATGTGTTTGAGGGGTGTGGGGTCATCAAAAATGCTTTTGGCTTTGTGGATGTGGCATGTAGTGTAAATGTCTGTGATAAAGGGAAGCGAGATTGTGTTGATCTTCTCTTCAGGTGAGGCTCTCTGCCAGGGATTTAGTGCTTGATGATGTGGTTGGAGTTGTGCACTGTGGGTCAGTGGCGTAAACAGCAGTAGACTGAGCACACAGCCCTGAGGGGTCCCCGTGTTCAGTGTGGTGGTGTTGGAGTCATTGTACACTCTGCCAGGGATGTTGTCTGGTCCCAGAGACATCTGGAGGTTAACTCTGCATAGAATTTTCCTTACATCAGCTGTGGTGAGACAGAGTTCCTGGTTATTGGGAGGAGTGATGATCTTCCATGTGCTTTCTATTTTTTCTATAATGTAAGATATCTGTTAAATTTATTATGGTGAGATTTATTTCTCCTCACACCCTCAGAAGCAACAAATTGGTTTTATTTATTTATTTATTTATTTATTTAATTTTAAATATAAATATTAATTTTATTTGTTAAATACCATGAGACACAAAACACACATCTTTAAACAAGTCAAAGGTCTGATACAAAATAATAATAATAAAAAAAAACTATAAATCACCAATTGACAGAATGGGGATTTGGCAATTTATTTTTCACATTTAAAAATTTTTTTTTACTATTTTTTATTTTATTTTTAAAAAATAAAGTATAGTAAAAAAAATAGAAATGTAAGAAATAAACTATGCTTTCTATTTACACACTGTGTTGCATTTAGTGTACATAATTATTAGTTTACACAAAGAACAGTTTATTTCTTCAACTGTTTATTTTTGTAAAAGAAGGAAAATGATGTGAACTTGATTTTTGGTGTCCATAATATATGTCAGAAAAATAATCGCTACAGTCTTCTTCTTCTTTCGGCTTTTCCTGTTAATGGCCACCACAGCGAATCATCTGTTTCCACCTAACTCTATCCTCAGCATCCTCTACTGTCGCACCAATTAAATTCATGTCCTTTTTATACACATCCATATATCTCCTCTTTGTCCTTCCTCTTGACCTCTTACCTGGCAGCTCCATCTCGAACATCCTTATATACCAATATAACCATCTCCCTCCTCTGTACATGTCCAGACCATCTTAATCTAGTCTCTCTGACCAATCTGGTCTCTCTGATCCTGTCTATCCTCGTCGCTCCTAAAGAGAACCTCATCCTCATGTCCTGTACTCTCATGTCTCTCCTCGTGTCTTTTCCTCACTGCTACAGTCTCTAACCCACACAGCAGAGCTGCTCTCACTACTGTCTTCTACACCTTTCCTTTGATTCTTGCTGTCACTCTTCTGTCACACAGCACTCCACCCACTTTTCTCCACCCACTCCAAGCCACCTGTACTCGCCTCTTCACCTCTTTTCTACACTCCCTGTCACACTGGATGGTTGACCCCAAATACTTAAACTCTTAGACTTTCATTCCCCTTTTTTCTGGAGCAGACCTCCACCTTTCCAGGTATTCCTCCACCTGCTCTTTACTTTCACTACAGAATGTCATCTGCAAACATCATTGTCCTTGGCGATTCCTGTCTCACTTCATCTTTCAACCTGTCCATCACCATAGCAAACAAGAAGGGACTCAAAGCTGATCCTTTATGTAGCTACACCTCCACCTTGAACTCCTCTGCTGTCATACTCCTCTCATATACAGTATATCCTGAACTAAATTCCAATTCAATTTATTTGTATAGTGCTTTTAACAATTCACATTGTCTCAAAGCAGCTTTACAGAAGTACGGAAACATATAATATAATATAATATAATATAATATAATATAATATAATATAATATAATATAATATAATATAAATAACAATGGCACTCTGTCCAGGGTGTATCCTGCTTCGATGCCCGATGACGCCTGAGATAGGCACAGGCTCCCCGTGACCCGAGAAGTTCGTATAAGCGAAAAAATAAGAATAAAAATAGATAAATAATTAAATATGCACATTTAAAGTTTACAATTGATTTAACAATATTAAATTAAAATGTAAAATACTATATATATCTATCTACAACTACTCTGACGTACTTCTCCGCCACATCCTCATACAGTACCATAGCTCCTCTCTCTGCACCATCATACGCTTTCTCTAAATCCACAAAGATGCAGTGCAGCTCCTTCTCACCATCTCTTTACTTCTCTATTAACATTCTCAGAACAAAAAAAGTAATAACTACAATAATAATCATATACATAATAATACAATTGTGTAACATTTATGCAAGGAGTCCCAGAAATAAAATTAAAACTAAAAAGTTTGTTATCTAACATATTTGTGAATCTGACATATTTGTGGTTTCTCAGTAACATGACAAGTGAGGATGATCAGGGAATAAACATTTATAGCTGCTATAACATAAGTGACAACAGGAACTAAGTCACAATGTTCACAACCATTAAATGTAACTATTAACTATTAGTATTATTATGTAAAAGTATGTAAAATGATGAAAATAAGAATAAGAAATAAGAAACTTGAGGATCTGCTGTTATATACATTTTAGGGTCATAAAAGTAAATCTGCTTAACCACAAAACACCATTGCTTACTATTTTACAGTAACACACACAGAATTACTTTTACACACATGGACAAATTTGTTGGTACCCATCAGTCAATGAAAGAAAAACCCACAATGGTCACAGAAAAAACTTTAATCTGACAAAAGTAATAATAAATAAAAATTCTATGAATGTTAACCAATGAAAGTCAGACACTGATGACAAATCACAGAGACGAATAATCCGAATGGTAACAAAAGAGCCCAGAAAGACTTCTAAAGAGATCCAAGGTGAACTTCTTGCTCAAGGAACATCAGTGTCAGATCGCACCATTCTTTGTTGTTTGAGCCAAAGTGGACTACATGGGAGACGACCAAGGAGGACACAAATCATTAAAAAGCTAGACTGGAATATTCCAAACTACATGTTGATAAGCCACAAAGCTTCTGGGAGAATGTCCTATGGACAGATGAGACAAAAATGGAGCTTTTTGCCAAGGCACATCAGCTCTATGTTCACAGATGGAAAAATGAAGCATATCAAGAAAAGAACACTGTCCCTACTGTGAAACATGGAGGAGGCTCTGTTATGTTCTGGGGCTGCTTTGCTGCATCTGGCACAGGGTGTCTTGAATCTGTGCAGGGTACAATGAAATCTGAAGACTATCAAGGGATCCTAGAGAGAAATGTGCTGGCCAGTGTAAGAAAGCTTGGTCTCAGTTGCAGGTCATGGGTCTTGCAACAGGACAATGACCCAAAACACACAGATAAAAACACCCAAGAATGGCTAAGAGGAAAACATTGGACTATTCTAAAGTGGCCTATGAGCCCTGACCTCAATCCTATTGAGCATCTTTGGAAAGAGCTGAAACATGCCATCTGGAAAAGACACCCTTCAAACCGAAATACCTGCTGAGAGGTGCAGAAGTCTCATTGACAGTTACAGGAATCGTCCGATTGCAGTGGTTGTCTCTAGGTTGTGCAACAAGCAACAAAATATTAAGTTAGGGGTACCATCATTTTTGTCTAGGCCTGTTCCATGAGTTTATTATTTTTTTTAAATAATTATATTCAAGGATGGTTGAAAAGCAATGTCTGATGTTCATTGGTAAACATTAATAGAATTTGTATTTATTACTTTTGTCAGATTAATTTTGTTTCTGTGACCATTGTGAGGTTTTTCTTTCATTGTTTGATTTCTTTCATTGTGAGGTTTTTATTTCATTCTTTCAATTTTGTCCATGTGTGTAATCTCTTCCCTAAACATGCCTGGGTTTCTCTGTGTGTTCAGTGCTAGTGTGTGGTGTTGCACTAGCTATCAGTATTTCATGGATTAGCATTGTTACAGCATTAGCCTTTGCCCTGTTGAGCTCAATGTGGAGTGATTGTTGATTGTGGAGTAGTGATTGTGGAGTGCTCAGGGTAGAAGGAGACTGTAAGAAAGAACATTCAATGCAGAGCTGTATCACATGCCATGTAGTAACACACTTTGGGACTGAGCTGGGAGGGCAGACAGTGAAAAAAATATCAAAATGGTGAGTGAAGGACGAATAAACACAACACCAAGGACAAATGTGAATGTGCGCATGCACACACAAATGTATGAGAACACAATACTTTTCTACATCTTACAACAATAATAAAAAGAGGAGGAAGAGAAGCATTGAGGAGTAAAACATAGAAAGGAATAATAGTGATTCTTGATTATGTTAGTGAACAATATCTTACCAAAAGTTTGGATACGACATTGAAAACTGACACAAAGTGACACATGGACATTCAGATTACACCAAATAATGAAGAGAGTGAAGGAATAAACAAGATAAAATGCCGAATAGATGAACGAGACAGCAGATATTTAGACATGATGATAATGACAATCTCAATCGAGCCCTAGATCAGTTAGGAAATAATACATTTATTATGAACTAATGTTCTAAATGCTGACTCGGCACACTTCTTCCTCTTCCTCTTCCTCATCAATTATAAAGGTTGAATTTAAAAACAGCTTTTAAATATCAGTTAAACACTGTTTCTAAAAATTATTAAAATATTAACTATATATTTGTAGAAAGAAAACAGAACAAAAAACGGGTATCAGGCAGCTGGGTATTATAATTGTACACGTCATCTCTCTCTCTCTCTCTCTCTCTCTCTCTCTCTCTCTCTCTCTCTCTCTCTCTCTGTGAGGTGGGCGGTCCAAGTCTGCCACTCATCTTTTTCATCGGAAGGTCTGCGTGCGTGTGCGCGCGCGCGCACGGGGAGACCTAACCAGCGGCGGCGGATGGTTCTCCCACTCAGCGCTCGCGCTCGACCATCAAACAGAGCTGCGGTGTTTTTTTCCGCCTCCGCTTCCCTACGGAGCTGTTTGCCGTCTGTCGCGCACGCTGTCGGGATAAAGGGCGTTAATTAATCTTTCGCAGTGTTAGAACTCTGCGCAATAGCCATTTCAGCGATTAAATCTAGAGCGTTCGCGTGCGTTTGTGAAGCTCATTAGGTTTTGCTGACCGACACTAATTGAGAGTCACGAGACGCGCGCGCACCGGACGCCGCTTGTTTAGAAATTCTGCGTTCGCGACGCTTTATCTGCCAGCAATAAAACTTACACAACGTCACGGTGACGGTTTTCCACAGATTAAAATATACACACTAAGAAAAAACTAAATCAGAGCGAGGGTTTAAACCATTAACCCGGTTTAGTTTGACGCAGGATCCGGTTTCAGCGCCTGCTTCCGTTATTGTTGGAGCGCACGAGCTAATAGCACTCGGAGTGTTTAGGAAAGATGTCCGGTGAATCGGTTCTGATCCCGGATGACCAAGCCTTCAACAACTTCAAACACGAGTGTGTGTTGGATGAAGGATGGAGTCAGACTTACAACAAGTCCGGCATCACGGTTCTGATTCAAATCCTGGAGGAGGAGAAATCGCTCCACAAAATCAAGGTAAGATACAGGGAAATCACCTACCCCTACCTGTCTAACCTACCTCTACCTGTCTAACCTACCTCTACCTGTCTAACCTACCTCTACCTGTCTAACCTACCTCTACCTGTCTAACCTACCTCTACCTGTCTAACCTACCTCTACCTGTCTAACCTACCTCTACCTGTCTAACCTACCTGTCTAACCTAACTCTACCTGTCTAACCTACCTGTCTAACCTACAGTACCTCTACCTGTCTAGCCTACACCTGCCTAGCCTACATCTGCCTGTCTAACCTGCCTGTCTAACCTACACCTGCCTGTATAACCTGCCTGTCTAACCTACACCTACCTGTCTGACCTGCCTGTCTAACCTACGCCTACCTGTCTACCAAACACCTATCTGTATAACCTGACTGTCTGACCTACACCCACCTGTATAACCTGACTGTCTGACCTACACCCACCTGTATAACCTGACTGTCTGACCTACACCCACCTGTTTAACCTGACTGTCTGACCTACACCCACCTGTTTAACCTGACTGTCTGACCTACACCCACCTGTATAACCTGACTGTCTGACCTACACCCACCTGTACAACCTACCCGTCTGACCTACACCCACCTGTACAACCTACCCGTCTGATCTACACCTACCTGTATAACCTGACTGTCTGACCTACACCCACCTGTACAACCTACCCGTCTGACCTACACCCACCTGTACAACCTACCCGTCTGATCTACACCTACCTGTATAACCTACCCATCTGACCTACACATACCTGTCTGACCTACACCTACCTGTCTAACCTACCCGTCTGAGCCAACTGGGTTCATGTTGGTATTCACTTAGAAACATCAGAAATTATGAATGAATGAATGATGTAAAAAAAAATGCATCCTTCTTTATGTGAAATGTATGTTTTATTATTTCACACACTCTAAAAAGGGTTATACTGTCTGGATGAAGGTCAGGGTTATCACTCCATACATCATATCCTGTTTCACTCAAGTCCATCAGTGTACAGAAGGAAATATTTAGTGTTTCATTTCCTTTGTTGAGTTTAACACACTGTATTGGTGCTCTTCGTGGTGGGGCTTAATAGATCAGATTACAGCGTGATCTGTGCGTGCTGTTGACTTTACCTCAGTGTCCGTGTTTAACCAGCGGCCCATGTCCGGGTCTTCGACAAGTTCTCTTTCTTTAGCGATGATGTGAGAATTGTTTGCGGAAGGCGAGGATCAGACCTTGTGGTGCTTAAAGATACAGGTCTGTTCACTTTTATAGGATTTTACTCCAGTGTAAACAGTGTTTAATGGGTGGATGTCGAGTTTTCTGCAGCTGTGCAGAGACCTAAAGCCGTACAGTGACATGAAACTAGACAAAATCTGAACTGTAACCTCAGATTAGCCACATTTTCCTACAGATTAGCCATGCAGCTAGTTTGTCATGAGGTTTTAATCATCTTACTGTGTGTGAAGTGTGTACATGAAGTGTTTTTATTTGAACGAACACAACTATATATAAACAAATGTGTTTTTATGAAGGAAAAGGACAGTACTTTCAGAAACAAAGATACAGTCATGAACAATGTCAGATAAGTTTATCCTCTATGATACAACAGTACAAAATGTACAATTATTTACTTTATCAAAGTTTTAAAGGGCCAGTACACTTTACTGGGCATCTGAAAAAAAAAAACCCATTCCATTAAAGTCTGACACCTCAATCGTGTAGTGTTCAGAGTAAAGGGAAATTTATAGGAAAGAGTAAAGGAACTTCTCATAGAATGAAACTTACTATTGGTTGTGCCATATTTAGTTTTATTGTTTTGCTCTGAATTCATCTGATTAGAGAGATTACTGAGGACCTTCATGTGTTCTGTATTATTAAGGAAAATATTGATTTGTGAATTTTTAAGTGTGGGTAGCTAAAGCTAAATTTGTTAGAGATTGAATATTGAACCTGGTTATTAGAAATGTACTTATAGGAATGAATAGATATTTAAATAAACTGAACTTGTATAAAACAATGATTTTTACAAAGAAATATTACCAATAGAATCAGAGGTCCTAAATCTATTCTGGATTCTTTACAGATGTAGTAAATATTGTTAAATATAAAAGCTGTAATATTGTAAGCTCCATAGTTGTGTGACAATTGTGTGACACATCAGCGATGTTTCAGTGATTTACAGTCCCTTATGCCTCAGGTTTATCTTGTTCTCATTCTCACGCTCAGACAATTCACCTAAAAGGAAGTCAGCTGATATCTGAGCCGGGCCTCGCATAAAACCCTGTTGTTATCACGGACGAGTGTTCGCACCTTTCTCAAGGACCTTTGGAAAAACACACACACTGCGTTCAGGTTCAGTTTTATATTTAATCCACCATGTTTCTCAGGTGAGCTCTGAATCATCATGACTGTAAAGGATTAGTGACACGGGGCCAAATACAATGGCTCGAATTGTACTTACAAACTTAATCTTAAATAATCTCTGGATTAGGTTCTGGTATGATGTAATAACAATTTATTTATTAATTCAGTAAAAAGCAAAATTCGTTTGATTTTTAATTAAGAGAATTTTCAGGGGAGGAAAAGTGTACAAAGCTTAAACTTTCTATAGTTTCATGTGATGTAAGAAACAAAATATGATGGGTCAGATAAATAATGATGATATTTTTTCCCCTTACACCACAGCAAGTTACCAACAATTTTAAGTGACGGGTAGTTTTTATCTATTTATATGTACAATTAATGTTGATGAAACATGTTTTTTCCTGTGGTCACTTTCATTATAGCATCTAGAAACTGTCGCTCCGACATCACCATAGTCACTGCTTCACCTATGACTGTCACAAAGCCCTGACTCTGGAGACTCCTTCCATAAATGTTACATAAACAAACATCTTACAGAAAACTTCTTTTTATATGAAACATCTGCTGTACAAGTTCTTGCGTATAAGCTGTTCATACAGAAAAGATAATGTATTTGAACAAGTGCATTAAAATGAGTTCATAATGATATGATAATGTAGTTCATGTTTGAATTGTCTTTTGAGGCAGCTGTAATTATGTACACATGCACACACATTTTCTGCACTGTGCTAAACTGGAGGCTACAGTGTTCCAGCTTTCAGGAACACTTCACATGGTTACTCAGGTGTGTGAATAATCTTTCATCGCTACTGAGATCCACAGTGCAGAACTCAAACTAACATTCAAACAAACAAAACAAACTATTACATAACACTGACTGCGGGGGGGGTCTGAGGAGATGTCCTTAATCATGTTGTTGCACTTGCATCTCTCTCTCTCTCTCTCTCTCTCTCTCTCTCTCTCTCTCTCTCTCTCTCTCTCTCTCTCTATATATATATATATATATATATATATATATATATATATATATATATATATATATATATATATATATTCTCCCACTTCTAGTTTGTCTGCAGTCAGAAATCCCACTCAATTTTCTTCTTTATTCTTCACACTATTATTTCATGCTCGCTGTCCTGAATGTGAGTGGAAACAAATCTGGCTTTTGTTCATGAAACTGCTAAAGTTGTGATGGAGAACGTGTGGTACAGGGACCATGTGGTATGGAGAACATATGGAACGGGGAACGTGTTTGAGTACGTGTAGGGCAAAATATCTGGTTCAGTGCAAACGTGTTGCAGGAAACAGATGGGACTGAGAAATGGAGTACATGTAGATCAGAAAGTGGGCAAGATGTGAAACATAGTGACAGAGTGTCAGTGAGACAGAAATGTAGAATAGTGACCCAATAAAGCAGGACAGGAATAATAATTATTCGGAATGTGTGGACCGTTCATTAACCAAATTTAAAAAGCATTGACAGATAGCCACACTTTTTTTTTTTTTTGTGAACAATTTATTATTATTCAAGACAAGATCTTCACTTCACGTATCCGGTAATATTTACTAGTGTAGTGTATTCAATTCAAGTTTATTTGTATAGTGCTTTTTACAGTGGGCTTCGTCTCAAAGCAGCTTTACAGAACATAAACATAGAACAGAAGTTAAACATAAGGAGAAAAAAGAATTAATATAGTAAAAAAATTATTATATATATTAGTTCACAGTATGTATCCATCCATCCATAATGAGCAAGTCTGAGGTGACTCAGGCTGCAGTGGCAAGGAAAAACTCCCTTAAATTAAATTAAAATAAGGAAGAAACCTTGAGAGGAACCAGGCTCGAAGGGGAACCCATCCTCATATGGGTGGAACTGGGGGTGAGATTACAAATATACAGATATATATTTTATTTACATTTATTTTATATTACAAATATACAGTCAAACAAATGTTGAATTGGTGTAAAGATCACATGGAGTGTGATCTATTCAAGTGTGTGTATGTGTATGTGTCTATATATATATATATATATATATATATATATATATATATAGTGTGTGTGTGTGTATATAATATATATATATATATAGTGTGTGTGTGTGTATATAATATATATATATATATATGTGTGTGTGTGTGTGTGTATATATAATATAATTACATACATACCAAACATAATTTTTAAACTATATACAATTGCCAGAGCCTTGAAACATAAATAAATAAATATTTTTTAATTGAGTTCTCAGAGTTTCTGACAGAGTTTCTAGCAAAGTTTGACAACATTCTAATCTGTGGTGACTTTAACATTCATGTTTGCTGCCCCTCTGATAAACCTGCTAATGAATTTAAGGCACTTTTAGACTCATTAGATCTGGCTCAGTCCATTTCCTGTCCCACCCATTGGTTAGGTCACACTCTTGACCTTATTATCTCTTGTGGGGTGATTATGTCAACCTGTGAGGTCATGGATTTTCCCATCTCTGACCATTCTCTCATACGGTTTGACATTTGTGCTGTTCCACCGGCACCAACGTCTACTGCCCCCCATCGCCGTCGCATTATTACCTCATCTACAGTCGATGACTTTGCTGCTGCTTTCTCTGTTTCTGATCTTGCCTCTACTGCTGAATTGGCATCGCCTCCTTGCCCGGACCATTTCCTCGCCTCCTTCCATACCACCTGCTCCCGGATTATGGACTCTGTTGCGCCCTACAAGGTTAAGTCGACCAATGGTGCATTGGACCCCTGGCTCAATGATACAACTCGGGCCCTCAGGCGCCGGTGTATACAAGTTGAGGGAAAATGGAAGAAGGATAGGTTGCAGGTGTCTCTGGAGATGTTTAGAGACAGTTTTGCCACCTATCAGAGTGCATTGAAGGAAGCTAAAGGACAGTACCTTTCTGCTCTCATCAATAACAATAGCCACCGCCCTGGAATTTTATTCAGCACTATCAATTCTGTTATAAATCCGGTGTCTGTTGCATTGAATGACGTATCTGTAAACATATGTGACGCATTCAAGCAACATTTTTTGGACAAGGTTTTGTTTGTTAGGCAAACCATTACACTAGTCCCCACTGTTGCCATGTCCACTCGTGCGGCGCAATGTGTGCTAGAGAACTTTGATGCAGTTACTCTGGCGGACCTCTAAAAAGCTGTCCACGAGTTGAAGCCTACTACCTGCCCCCTAGATGCTGTTCCTGCCAGGATTTTGAAGGAGACGGTTGACATCATAGGTCCCATCCTTGTCCCCTTCATAAACAGCTGTTTTAGGGTGGGTACTGTTCTCGCTGCTCTCAAACACGCTATTGTGAGACCACTGCTCAAGAAACCCAACCTTGATCCCTCCATATTCTCCAACTTCCGTCCTATATCTAACCTGTCATTTCTGTCTAAGTTGATGGAGAAGCTTGTTTCCACACAGCTGCAGTCTCACCTTCAACTGCACGGCATTGGTGATACATTTCAGTCCGGTTTCAGGTCAAGACATAGCACTGAATCAGCGCTATTGAGGGTCCATAATGACATTCTTAGAGCCCTGGATTGGAAAAGCTCTGTGGTTTTGGTATTACTGGACCTAACCGCTGCATTTGACACCATGGATCATGCCATCCTCATCTCTCGTCTCCATGTTGTTGGTCTGAGGGTGCGGTGCTAAATTGGTTCTCATCATACCTCACTAACAGAACCTTTTCAGTAATGCTTAATGACTATTCTTCCTCGGTTGCTCCTCTATCATCTGGTGTGCCTCAAGGATCTATTCTTGGTCCTACTCTGTTCTCAATCTACATGCTGCCTCTTGGTCAACTCGTCTCCAATCCCAATGTTCAATTTAATTTCTATGCTGACGACCTCCAGATCTATCTTCCTGTGATTCTGAGTAATCGTTCTGCATTGGACCCGCTCCATAATTGCCTTCAGGATATCAAACAGTGGCTTTCCCAGAACTTCCTTTATCTGAATGAAGAAAAGACTGAGTACATCCTGTTTAGCCCAGATTCATCCAGCAGTTCTCTTACTTTTGGTTCTTTAACACCTCAGTTTGCTCCTACCGTGCGTAACCTGGGTTTTATTTTTGACAAGAGTATGCACTTCAATAAGCAAATCAGTGCAGTAGTGAAGGCGAGCTTTTACCAGCTAAGACTACTCAGCAAGGTAAAATCATTCTTGTCTCAAGCTGACCTTGAAAAAGCTATACATGCCTTCATCAGCTCAAGGATTGACTACTGTAATGCTCTCTACACTGGACTTAATCAATCACTTCTCAATCGGCTTCAAATAGTACAAAACGCGGCAGCACGTCTTCTCTCCAACACCTCCAAACGCTCACACATCACCCCTGTCCTCCACTCACTTCACTGGCTTCCGGTGCGGTTTAGGGTGGAGTATAAGGTCCTTCTCTGTGTGTTCAAGGCCATCAATGGTCTGGCCCCAGCCTACCTCACAGAATTAATAAAGGTCTACCAACCAGCCAGATCTCTCCGCTCCTCTGGACATAACTCTCTGGTCATTCCCAAATACAATTATGAGAAGTTTGGAGGCCGGTCATTTGCCAGCAAGGGACCAAAGCTGTGGAACGCACTTCCAGCACATTTACGATCCATCACTGTGCTGAGTGTTTTTAAATCGCAGTTGAAGACATATTTATTCATACAAGCTTTTAACGCGTAGACCCGGTTTCAACTGCTATTTTATGTTTCATTGTGTTCTTATTGATTCTATTTATTTTGTTTTTTATTGTTGTTTTACTGGAAAGCACCTTGTGCTTCTTTTGGCTGTTGTAAGGTGCTCTATAAATAAAATTTGATTGATTGATTGAACTAATATATACGACAGATACAATGACATTAGTTTTGTTGTTAAGATCCTTTTAGATTATGTGCTAGCCCTAAGGGAATAGAGGCGATTTCAAAGTGCAGCAATGACCCTGTCCCAAATGTCCATAGTTGTGGATGGCAGCCAATGATCTCTCTTGAAGAACAATATAACTGAAATAATTATACATTTCTTTTATTAAAAGGGGCTCAGGTGAAAACCAGGAGTGCATTATGGACTTTTTTGAAGTGGTTAAAACTGCAAATACAACTTTCTTAGAAGCCAAATTAGTTCAAATACTGAACGATGAGTCATCATTAAATAAAAGTAAGGTAAGCGATATATAGACTGGAAACTCTGAAATATCCCACGAAATACTGCCACTTGACACCAAAGCTTAGAGATATCTAAGCAATCACAGAAGATATGCAGGTAAGTGCCAATGATATTCAAATGACATATTTACAGTACGGGGTATGTGTAAGCTGCATAAAACGTCTGTATGGCGAAAGGTTAAACTTCTGAACGAAACGAAATGAATCAGCTGGTTTGCATGTTTGTTTGATGAGAGAAACACACTCTTCCATACATTGTCACGGTACAGTTCCATGTCCCTCTCCTTAAGGTCAAGATTTTATGATTCACTCACTCTCAAAGCCTTATCTTTGGTCGTACATCATTTTAATGACAAAATACCACAACAGACGAACAGTTTCCCACATCAAAGCCAGTGACATAACAGTGTACTTGATGTGTAGGAATGCAGAAGCTTACAGTCACTGTAGCGTCCCTTAGTACAGAAATAATTCATTCGAACATGCAGACCTGAGCTTTCACTCATTTCCAAACGAAGTGCTCATTAAAAAGGATTGGCTTTGTTATAATGGCTTTGATTAACACAATGTAGCCAAAGGTATGTGCACCCATGACCATCACATCCTTTTTGTGGTTCTTTCCCAAACTATTTCCACACGACAGGAATGGGACAGTGTGTTGTAGTAGGGCTGTGAGTGGTGTAAGAGGGGGAAAGACAGGTTTGGGAGGGTTGAGGGAGAGGGAAGGTATGGTAGGAGTTTGGGGGAAAATGTGGGACCGGTGTGCTGGGAAGCTTTTGGAGGTATGTGGGAGAGGCTTGTGTAACTGGCGTGGGACAGATGTGGGCAGGGTTGTGAAAGTGTGACAGGTGTGAGGTGGGGAAGGTGTAGGACAGGTATGAGAGTGGGAAAATATAAGGAGGAGTTCTCTAATCATTTATCTTTCATGTGATTAAACATTTGTGTTCTGTCAAATTTCACTGAGATTTAGAGGATTTTCATGGTGAATGGTTTGTTCAGATAAACAGTGGTGTGGCAGGAAGTGATCAGGATGAGGTGTAATCATGTGTGTGTGGAACCAGTGCTGCTTCTTGGTCAGCTTTTACTCTACACCCATCTTTATTTTACACATCATTATACATTCTTTTTTTTAAAAATCTTTTTCTGTTCCTCTTTTCTTTCCATCTTTGCCTTAGGCTGTGTGAAGAACAGAAATATTACACTGACCTGTTTCTGCATTCCATAAATCATTAAAACTTTGTTGTTAATCTCTGCAGCCCATTTTAATACTCAATGTGGGTCAGAGTGTGTGTG